>NC_143142.1:85552500-85915000 GCF_059928025.1 Delphinapterus leucas
GAATGTCCTTAGGTACGCACAGATACCTACACATGGTCTTTCCCTGCATTTCTTAAGTCAAATAAAAATATTCATGTGACATCACCTGTGCACAAAGTACATTTACTCAGAAGATAAAATTAAGTTGTGTGAGTGACTTCTGAATTTGGTCTACTTTATGTAGTACTTGGTCTCGGTGCTACACACCATTTTTCTATTGTAATTTTGTTATTCTTGCGCTAATTTTGTTACTTTCTGACTTCTGAGCCTGCTGATTAGTTTGTATTCTATTACTGTTTTAATTCAGCTGTGATTTTCTTTGTTCTTATAATACTTTTTTATTCTCAGAATTTTCCAATAAGCAAAACTTTAGTCACATTGCTCCCCATCCCCTAACTTTTCTAGTGGTAGAGATCATTTATCTTTTCTGCTTGCTTTCTTGTAGTGTTGTTTAATGAAAATTCATGTTTTTCTTGCTATTTTATGGCCTAATTAATTATTTAAGTTTTAAAGGAAAGTGAGCAGTTCAAAAAGAACAATATGAATGTATATGCATATGTATATGTGTGTGCATATATATCTACATGTATATATGTTATTGTGATAGAAAGAACCCTAAAACCAGCCTTTATCATTTCTTGTTGGAAGCGTACATCAACTCAGATCATTTTAATACTGAAATTTTTGACCAGCACAACTTAATTTGTTGCCTGCATAGAATGGAAGCCCAGTGTCACAGTAAATGTTTCTCTGTTGAATATGGTTTTTTCTCGATTGATAGATAATTTGACTTCCTTTGTCCGTGACTTACTCTATCACTGATAAGAAGACTTTTATGTAATATTTCAGTTTATTATTTCAGGAACTATATAATTACGACCATTATTTGTAACTCAAGCATAGTTTGTTAACATTCAAATTCATCATGCCAATATATATATATATGTGTGTATATATATATATATATATATATATATATATATATAATTCTATTGATGTTTCAAGAAGCCATCCTAAAAATGTAAAGTGTTTTTCCATACTTCAACATTTTGTTAGGTCTTGTTTGTTCTTTTATTAAAATAACTCAGAAAATAGCTCAATCTTTTGTTGATGTTCTATGATAATTCCTGTTTGAGACACTTTGAAATGATAATGATATTGATGTTATATGAATCTTGTCTTGATCACCAATTATTAACTTTTTTTAAAAGTTTCTTTTTTTTAAAACTTTAAAAAACTTTTTAAAAAAACTTTAAAAGTTTTTAAAAACTTTTTTATTTAAACTTGTTTTATCTTGAGCATGGTGAATATTTAGTATGTCATAATATTCTTTGGTCAATATATATGAGATTAATTTTATAAAACTGCCTTATACTTTCATTTTGTTATCAATGTGCTTTTGTATAAATCCAGATTTACTATTTGCATTGTAAATATATTTACAAATGTGGGCCATGAAAACGACAGTTTAATGGTATCAGTGATATTCTGAATCAAGTAGAATGTTCTTTCAGATCATTTGTCAGAGCTTTAAATTGTTAAATTTTATATTTTCTAAGCGTGTTCAATTATATCTTGAAAATGAAAGGCAGTTAAATGTATTATACTTATGAGCACATACCTCTTCAACCTGTAATTAAGATGCAACTTGGTATTTTGACCAAAATTTCATAACAGAGAGCAGGTACACATGAATGTCTCTTAGTTGGTTCGCTTTTGATGCCAATGATAGCAGTGCAATAGATAGAAAGCCAGTACTAGTTTATGAGCTTCACATGGAAAAACATTCCTCTGTAGCAGCAGTGAGCACCTTTAACCTCTTCCAGTCACCTTTTAAATTAATGCTACTCGTTGTGGAAATGACAGAATGAGAGTGTGAATTACTTTGTATTAACAATAAACACTCCCAAAGTCTTCAGAGTACATAGGCCTTACAGAATGGTAATGTGCACATGACCTTGCTAGAAGAAAATGCTCTTCCTTAAAAGTATAGCCATTTCCTTGTCCCTTCTCATCTCATGTCAGAATCTCTTTAAAAAACAAAACATTCTATTTTGAAAAGAACTTCTTAATTAAGTGAATTATGCTTGCTAAAACATGCAGTCAGCATATATGAGGGCAGAAATAGAATCACAAATCTCATCACTCCAAGACCATTGCCACTGTTAGCTCTTGCTAATGTCTCTTATTCATTAGTAAGTTTTCTCACTTCTCGTGTGTGTATAAATGCATGTATAGAATTTTGTATGAATGAGAATCATACTGATCATAATATTTTGCTACTTCCTTTGTTTCATTCATATGCCATGGATATTATCCTCTAACTTTATAAATACAGATTTGAATTATAATTTAATGGCTTTATAATCTATTGTTTATACATATCATGATATTACTATTTAATGGACATTTGTAATGTTTCAAAATCTTTACTGTGGGGCTTCCCTGGTGGCGCAGTGGTTGAGAGTCCGCCTGCTGATGCAGGGGACACGGGTTCGTGCCCCGGTCCGGGAGGATCCCACATGCCGCGGAGCGACTGGGCCTGCGCATCCGGAGCCTGTGCTCCGCAATGGGAGAGGCCACGGTAGTGAAAGGCCCGCGTACCGCAAAAAATATATATATATATATCTTTACTGTGAGAACAATATTGTGTGTAAGTCTTTTCTCAAGTTATTAAATTATTTTTCTTGTGTAAATTCTGGAACTACTGGAGTTACCCATATTTTGTTACATTGGATAAGTCTTCCACCTCGTTCTCCCAACAAGGCATGGTTGTTATTTTACTGTGTGTACTGGATGGATGGAGAAGAATGATATTTTTATTTTACATGTTTTATGTAACCAAATACAAAATGTGAGATTTCAGAGAAAATTCTTATTTGCTTTGCATTAGATCAGCTTTAAAATTCCTCTGGTACTCATTTCATCATCCCTTTCATTAACAATATTTTGATAGAAGATCTTGAAAAATATTCTGGGTGTTTGAAATATCGAGTAGTGATTATCCAGTGAAAGAAAATAATAAAGCTTAATATATTAAAATTAGATTTCATATTTTTATGTTACTAGTTAATGTGAACACATGTATACTCAAACTCTTGATATTCCAGGAAAGCTTTAAGAATTAAGTTTGTAATTGTCAAAGGTTAATGATAAATATGGCAGGCTGTGTTCTAACATAGAGTTAGCTATCAGCCAACCCTTGGTGGAAGTTTTCTCCTTGTCCAATGTGTAGGAATTCTAAGGTATCTTAAGATATCATACCATATAGAATTCAATAATGGCAGATAAGGAATGGATGTGATGATCCTTTTTTTTTTGTTAAATAAAACTGAGACTTTTTCTGATTCTTACTGGGTGATAGATAGTGAGAGCGAGCCCCAGCTTTACCACCCTGTAATTCTTAGAGAATGTTGTTACCTGTAAACGTCAAATGAACGTACCGGTACCGCAAGCAATCAGCCTTCCAAGCCCCATCTTGAAACGCTTTACCCCAGCCTTGAGCTAACAGACTGAGCGGAGGCCCTCGGTGCTTCTTTGCAGTGTGGAGTTGGTGCCGGCCTTCCTGGCGCTACAGTTGTCCTGGGTTTGCTCTTCCTGATGGCTTTGCCCTTGGCGGGAAGGCTCCTCTTCCCCAGCCCTGTGGCTCATGACTGTGCTGCTGCGGGGCCACTCGAGGCAGTGAGACTTGAACTCCCTATCAGAGAAAACTTGCCTGACCATCTAGAATGTGGCTTTGGGATTTCTCTTTATTTAGAACTGAACATGGCAAAATTCATTTTGTACTGTCAAGGAAAGATGCACAGTGTTTACCTCTTGAGAGAAAAATATTTCCCTCACACATAGTTACAATTTTTAAATTGATTTTCTGAAATGTTTTATGTGGTTTCTTTTACATCTTACTGGATTTTATCAGAAACTTTAAAAGGGCAGATTTTAAGAAATGGGTCAGTCTTACCAGAAAACGTATAACTCGTTCTCATTCCATATGAAAAAGAGAGTTTGGTATTTCTACTTTAGTCATATTTATCTAAGAACCAGGGAAGCTGTGTTGTGTTACCCTGGGTCCGGATGTCAGCAGTGAATGGCAGAGATAATGTGGTTTTTATCAATATTAATACTTACTGGGGCACCGTTTCAAAAAGGTCAGGAATGACAGAACAAAAAATTTTCACGAGAATGCTTTATAACGTGTCTTGAAAACATGAAGCAGTTCAAGCCACTTGATTGTCCTCGGCTGCCGAGGAAAGGCTGCATCTCGAGAACTCAGGACGTTGCCAAGAATACAGAGCAGCAGGACCTCAGCAGTGCCTCTGCGGGTCAGAGCCCATGTGGGCTCCTGGGAGCTGCTGTGACCCCAAGCGGGAAGGGGGGCTGCGGACTGACTTAGCAGAAGTCACAAACGCTCCATTGTCTTCTTTCTTTCTTTTATGTGGAGGATACTTCGTTGCACACTTGAGTTATTTGTAAGTCATCCCACATTTGTAGACTGGTCTCGTGCTTTTCCGAGAGGAACTGTTGTTTTAATAATTACACACTCAGTTTTTATTGAATTGCCCTCATCAAAGATTTTTTTAAGAACCTCTTAATATTGTGGGGTTAGACTTTTTTTGAAACCTGACTATCCAATCACAGTTTTTCTCTGCTTGCCATGTGACCAATGCCTAGCATTACCAGGAAAGATCATATTAATTACTTTAATTAACACGTGACTTTAGGAGCCTTAGATTAATCAGCACGTGACTCTTGGTTATTTGTACTCTTGTGGGAATTTTTCGCCACCAAATGCAAATACCAGGCTAAAAATATTGCTTTGTTTGTGCGTGGAGAGAATATTCATTGCAGTAGTACTGTACATTCAAGAAAACAGAAAGTAATTAAAATGTTGATTACTATAGTAAATCTCTAAAATGTCCTATTATTCGTATTTCATATGTGCTCACATTTCTGAGAAGTTAGCTTTTGCACAGCAACCTACCATGATTATCTGATATCCTCCGGAAGGTTAGCTGAGTTGTTTCCTATATTACTTAGGAAAAAATTTCTTTTCACAATTGAAAATGTCAGCATCAATTTAAAGTAACACTGAGCATGTGCTTGCTTTCTGAATATTATCCTCCAGCCGCCCTGCCGAGGATCTGGCTGCGACAGTTTGATTAGATCATCAATCCTCACTGTTAACAGCACTTTTCCTGAACACCTGGGCTGCCGGGTCACATCTGAATCCAGCTACCGTTGTTTCCGTGACCCAACGTGCGTTCACCATAGCAATTTACATTATGTGCGCAAATTAAAAGTTACCTTATAACAACAGTTTACTTTAAAAACTGACCTTGTTTTCCCCCACGTTAAAGTTATGTTATGTTACAGGAGTTGCGTTTTTGTATGATGAAAGACCCTTTTAGACATAGTCACCCGCCATGATGAAGGTGGTGTTTCTTTTTTTCTTTTTATTTAGGCTCTTCGATCACAATCTCTATAATGAAAATAATCTTGTCTTTCATCTTCTGCTTGTGCTATTTTGAAATCTGCTTTGATTGCATTTAAAAATTTTTCATTACATTTCACTAGATTTAAACCTAAAAAAATAATTGAATTTGTCATATATTGCTGAAAATCTTTCTGCTCTCTGCTCCTAAATTCTCCACTTGAACTGTCACAATGGTCTGATTTATACTTTCCTATTTATAGTTGTAGTGATAAATACCTTACTTACATTTTCAGTGCAAATTGTTTAGTGGCATAGTGCAACATAAGCATGCTGTTAAATCTAGCATTATTGGATTTTTCAACACCATAGTTATCTTTAGTTTTCCTCACAACTTTTCATTTATGTAATGAGGGGAGGAAAATACAAAAATTTATGTCATTAAAATTTATGATGCTTTGGAGTAGGGGCCTGACTTCTACTATTTAACCAAAGTTTTACTCTCCAGGTTTGAACAGTGGTAAGTGTTTCTACCTTATACTGGCAGAGACAAAGAAGAATCAGATATAAATTGTAGCTGCTCTTTTAGCTGGAACTTATTATTGTTTTTTAGTTTTTAGTTGTTCATTATTTTAAGGTATATGTGAATATTGTATAAGCATGTCAAAGTGGTGTGCTGTTTTGGTGAGAAAAATCATAATATCTCTCCCTGCTTTCTCAACTTTTTAATTCTTTCATTCTTTCATGTTTAATGGAAGAGCATATGAGTTTATATATTAAAAAGGGCTTTGCTAGGGCTTCCCTGGTGGCGCAGTGGTTGAGAGTCCGCCTGCCGATGCAGGGGACACGGGTTCGTGCCCCGGTCTGGGAAGATCCCACATGCCGCGGAGCGGCTGGGCCCGTGAGCCATGGCCGCTGATCCTGTGCGTCCGGAGCCTGTGCTCCGCAACGGGAGAGGCCACAACAGTGAGAGGCCCGCGTACCGCAAAAAAATAAATAAATAAAATAAAGGACTTTGCTATTTCTGATGCACTGTATTTTTTCTAAAGATGTAACTCTTTTGGAATCATTAAAATCTTTCCTTCTTATTTTTTATGACCTATTACTTCATATGTAATAGGACATAGGAAAATGTTACTAAATAATACTAAATATTCTTAAGTAAGATTATACTTTGTAGAGACCAAAGCCAACATGTATGTGTTCTGGGGCAATGAGTGAGCACTGGCCTGCTGGAACCATAGGCACATACATCCCAGTCAAGCTGCCTCTCTTACCTTGGACCACTTACGTTTCATTAGCATGGCTGATGTTCATAATAGAATCTTTATCATATCTCAAAGTTTGGAACAGCTGTAAACTCCTAGGCATTTGACAGTGGCACAATGTGATATGCTGAAGGTTCATTTGCTTAATAACCAGTTGACCTAGTTTTAATTCAGTCTTTTCTCTATCCAGCTGTGTGACCTTGTGTACAGTACTTTAAATCTCTGTCTCAGTCTTTGCATGTGTGGGATTCTAGGAAGTAAGTGAGAGCTGGGGTTGCAGCACTTGAGTCCTGGCTGTGTCCATAAGTAGCTTTATTTCCTTGGACAAATCTCTCTGACTCTCAGAGTCTTAGTTTCATTATCAGTAAAGCTGATATGATGAGGTGTAGACTACTGTGAGGATCCAGTGAGATCATACGTGACAGGTACGGTGAGGGAAGTAAAATAACATGCTGTAATGAAGAAAGCTCTAGCATAGGATTATTAAAATCTAGTACCTGGGTTTTAATCCTAACACAGCCATTTTAGTAACTCATGCAGCCTTAGCCAAGTTATTTAACCTCTGATACTCGGGTTATTTAACTAAAAATATGGGGAGGAACTGTTTCCTTTCAAAATTTTCAGAAGGAGTAAATTAGACAAGGTTCAGTATGTAAGTGATGTCGCCGATTGTTTGACATGGAGAAGGTGCTCTGCTCATGTGCGTCACCTTTACCTGGTGTGTATGTTCACTTGACAAGATGTACCAATGCTCAATCTGGTTTTGAGTGGAGTGGTGAATGAGGTAAAGGCGTTCTTATGGCGCTTACGTTCTTGCGGAAGGGTCAGAAAATGTGCGAGCCAATAAATAATTTTAGAAAGCAGCGGGTGCCATGGAAAGAATGAGTGGAGTGAGAGGCTAGGAAGTGACAGGTGAGCAGGGATTAGTATTATTAGACTGTTCAGGTAAGGCCATCCCAAAGCATTTTGTAAAAACTATCTTTGAGATAATCGTAAACTCACGTGCAGTTGCAAGTAATACTACTCTGTATTTTAACATAAAGATAATGAAGCTGAGACTCATTTCTGAGGCAGTTTGAGCAGAAACTTGAACGATGAGAAGGACTGTGTCAGAGCACATTCTGGGCAGAGGGGATAGAGTGCAGACTCTGAAGTGGGAACACATTTGGGGCCTTGGGTGTGCTGAGCAGGGTCCCCGGAGCTGTGCCACATGCCCACAGAGGTGCGTGTGCTGAGGACAGCCAGGCAGCGGTCTGATCACGCAGGACTCTGGAAGTCGTGGTGAGGCCTTGTGTGCTTTGTGCCATGGATATTCGTGGAAACGTTTTGAAAGGGCAAGCAGCACTTTGGACACTCTAGTTGTGTTACAGGACATTGCTCAAGGTTTCTCTGTGTAATTTTTCAAAATTCTCGACCCCCCCCATTTTTAAACTGGACCTCAACATTTTCATCATAAGTGTAAATAGTTGTACAGGATGTAATTTCTAGTGTATAGTAGAAATTGTCATTGTAAAATATTTATGCCACTTAAAAATATATCCAACAGACTTAATACCATGGTGATTTGATACACACTGTCATCCACTTAAACAATCCATGACTAAGTCCTTCTTTAGCTGTCAGAAAATTTATATTTGTTGTTGTTCTTTTTTTTTTTTTTTGAGGTACGTGGGCCTCTCACCATTGTGGCCTCTCCCGTTGCGGATCGCAGGCTCAGCAGACATGGCTCACGGGCCCAGCTGCTCTGCGGCATGTGGGATCTTCCTGGACCGGGGCACGAACCCGTGTCCCCTGCATCGGCAGGTGGACTGTCAACCACTGTGCCACCAGGGAAGCCCCCCCCAGGATTCTTTAAAAATAAAGCAAGAACTGAGGCAGTCCCATTCTAGGGAAGGCATGGATCTTTGCTGTGGGATTTTTGCCTTAGTGAAATAAAGTTCTGCTCGCTTCAATGTTTCTTACCTGTTCTCTTTTTGCTCTCCCTCCTTTAGAAGTAATGTCCTTCACTCGATGAGGCACGATCTCTAAGCAAAATTGTCATCGCTGTCACCATCCCATCCACAGTATACCTGAATTTAGAACATTTGAATTTAGGCCAACTGTCCTGTGTCCCTTTTTATAGCAATATGTACAAACAAGGAAAGCCCAGAAGCTCCTCCAGGATTATGGTGCCTTGATTATAAAAAAGGCTTTTCCAATAACAGTAGTTTCTTGGGTTCCCCAGTGACTTTTTACCACTTTGGAGTGCAGGACAGGATGCTCAGTGAGAGAAGGGCTGTTGTGAATAAGATGTGGTTGAGAATCCCTGGCCCATGTTTGCCTCAGGAGCTTTCCTCGGCAGATCAATAAATGGAAGGAGAATGAACGGAGCCGGGGATCAGGAATCGATACCTTTACCCCGCCTGGACTCATATCCTCTTCTGTGTGCCCTCCAAGTGTAAGGAGCTGACTGGTCATGGCATAGAGCATAGACGGTGAGCGGAGGGCACTGAGAGGAGTTAGTTCAGGTAAGGGACAGTGGGGTTTGGACCAACATGGTAGGATGTATCAGATTTGTGATACATTTTGAAGGTGGAACCAGTGGCACTTGCTGAAGGATTGATATAAGTTGAGAGAGATGAAGACTGGAACGGATAATGTCAGTGATGATGCCTTTAACTGAGATGCAGACACCTGGAAGGACAGCATATTGAGAATTTGGGAATCAAGAGTTAGATGTGAGGTACTGTGAGACGTTCAAGTGGAGATGGTGACTGGGAAGGTATATCTGTAGTTCTAGAAGTGAAGGCAGAGGCCAGGTCTGAAAGGACACCTTTGGGAGGAGAGGCCTGTACCTGTTGTCTGAAGCCAACACTGGGTATAATCTCCTACTGCAGTTGTGGCATGGAGAAGAGGAGGGAAGAGGGTCAAGCCTTTGGTGGTCCACTTAGAGGTCAGGAAGATGGGGAGGAAGCTGCTGTCGAATCGGGGTAGCTTGTTGGGGACACAGTGGAGTGTGGGCATCTTTAACACTAAGTGACAAAAGTACTTCAAGGAGGGACTTGATATTTGGGTAAATTATTATTTGTGACATCAAGACACAGAATTAGGTATTCAGATTCTTACTGAGTCTAAACTGGAGTTTGCTGAACTGGATGGTTTTTGAGATTCCATCGTTTCCCAAGTCCTAGGGTTCTGTAATGTCAGACCTACCTCTGAAGACAGGCTCTGGGCCTTTGTTAAAAGGGCTTTTCTGGTAATGGTGGTGATATAAGAAAACAGAAGGTGTCCCCCTCTTGTGACTGGCCTCTGTATTGCCCACACTATCCACAGGTCATTCTGAAAACTCAGGTAAATCAGTCCCAGCCCCGTTTCCTTTTTTCTTAAGAGAATTGTTACGACGTGAGTAAATCCTGAATCACCTTCACTGTCACCCCCTCGCATATTAGAATGTCGTATTCAGTTAACGGAAGTGATGTTGCAGTGATGCCGCATGGTTGCAAAATAACTTCCCTTGGGCGGTCTCTTTTGGGATCCTCCTAGCGAGTGACTTTTTTAGTCTTCTTCCTAAATATGTTTTTATATGTTTATGGTTCTGAGGTAGATTAAAATAATGAGAGGCCTTTACTCCATGATTTATTCTGTCTCTATTTTTGTATTTTTAAAAGATGCTCATTTCATGGTTGGTATTTTGCATGTCATAAACTTTTATAGTTATTCATTTCTGAATATGAGAGTTCCGGTATATAGTTTTGTATTTTTTAAGACATTTTGAGATGTTGATGAAACTGTCATAGTTATTCTATTGTTTTATATCTTAATTATCAAAGAAGGTTTACATTTTTTTCTATGAGTCGTCTCATCAGTTGATATACTGAATTGTCTTCTCAGGATGCATTAGGATTGTGCTGTGAAACCCATGTGTGTTTTAAAGCTGAATATCATTATATAGTTATATCTTGCTCTTAGTCTTAAACTATTAGCAGACTGAGAGAAAAGTAAATACCTAGTGTGACTAAGTCAAATACCATGTTTTCATTCAGCTCATCCGCTGTATCAGGCAAGTGCGTTTCACAGTTTTATGTTTTTACAAGTCACTTTAATTTTGTTTCGTTGTATGTATTTTCTGTTCTCTGTAGTTTTGAGGTTCCCTTTGTGTGTTGCTCCATGGCTATATTTTCCCTTTATTTCATTGACCTTAATCTTGGCTTATTATTCTCTTAACTTTCTTTTATAAGTTTACATCGTTTAATCAATGTTCTTGTTTCCTTCTCTTGAATGAAACAGTAGAGCAGACTATTTGAGAGCACAACCATTGTTTCAGACAGTTCTGGATTTGTGTCTTAGCTTTGCCACTTACGAATTATGAGACCTTTGGCAAGTAGCTTAGACTTTCTATGTATAAAAGGAAGCAATAATATTTATCTCACAAAGTTGTGAAATTTAAATGTGTCATAAATTTTCTATTACATAGCAAACTACTCAGTACATTGCCTACAAGGCCGTCTTTACCTGATTCAAATCTATCATCTTCAATCCCGTTTCCCTCCATACCATGATGGAACAGCCAGAACTTGATTTTCCCACAATATTACATTTTATTTTTCTAGATAACCTATAGTTCTTTTGAAGACAGTGTCTCTTCCTTCCACCCCAGCTGCTCTTCTTTTTGTCTTTGGTTTTTTGCACTTTGATTATAATGTGACGTGTGCCTGCGTGTATATGCATGCGTGTACCTCTGTGTGCCTATATGCATGCTTTTTCACTCTGCTTGGAGTTTGCTGAGCCTCTTGAATGTGGGGGTTGATGTCTGTCTTCGGCTTTGGAATTTTGTGGCTGTTATGTCTTTGGATATTGCTTTTGTCTCTCCTCTTCTTCTGGGACTCCAACTACCTATATGATGGGCCTTTCTGCTGTGTCCCTTGTGCCTACCATGCTCTGATCTGTTCTTTCCATTTTTTCTTCTCCTTATTCTTCAGTTTTGGTATTTTCTGTTGACTGTCTCAGAATTCACTAATCATGTCCTTTGCCATGTCGACTTTTCTTTCAAATCATCCAGTGGATGCTTAATGAAAGATATTTTACTTTTTAGTTAAATGTTCATCTGATTTTTTTCACATAGATTTCAGTTTTCTCTTGCAGTTCTCCATTTTTTCATCCATTTTTGTTCCTCTTTTTATCTATTTTATTGGTCATGATGATCATACTTATTTTAGTCTTTGCTTATTTTTACTCTGAATTATTGGCTGCATTTTTGATCCATTTGCATTTCTTGTAATTTCTGAGTTTTGTGCTCAGTGTGGTGTATGAGAGAACAGAGGCCCAAATGGTTTCCTGTGATGGGGAGAGGACCGTCTCTCCTGTTAGGCAGGAGGGGGGAAGGGGTGACCATCTCTACAGACAAGGGAGTGTGTGCATCGGGCGGCCCTCGGTGCCCCCGGGGTTTGGCCCTCTTCCTAAGCTGTGGACATGCTGTGCTTTGGATTGAGACCCAGTGGTGAAGGTGGGCTGCCATTCTTCTGGGGGAGGAAATGACCTGTGACCAACAGCCTGGCTGGGAAGGGCTTCCTCTCTCTGGAATGACAGTTCATCTACATCTGGTTGTTCACTGCTTCCTTGATGTCACAGGGGGCAAGGTGGCGGTGATGAATCTGCCTTTTCTTGATGTCGCAGTGGGGCTGTTGCTGCTCCAGTCCTATCAGGGAGTGGAAGTCCATGATTTTTTAGAAAACTTAGAAACTGTGATTAGTTAATAAACCTTTAAGATAGTATTGCAAAAATTCTTAGTAACCGAGTGAAGGAATAAAGTGATGCATGGAGCAGGTGTTCCGTTAGCTGCTTTTTTGCGTTGGCAGTGTGGTGCCCAGCCATCCCTTTATACAGGAATATGTCATTTCTAGTTGTTTTATTGGAAGCATGTTTGAGTAGCATTAAGAAAAATTCATATTCAAATTATATCTTTTTTTGTTAATGGTTGATATTAATTTTAAAAGATCCTAAATTTTGCTTATTTGAACTATTTTTAAAATTTGATCAACTTAAATGTAAGATTCCCAGTGAAGTAGAAAGTAGTAGTTCAGTTTGTTGAAGAATAATCAATAAGATTTTGTCCTCTATCAGAGTTAACAGTGTCTTGATTGTAATTCTGGATAATTACAAACACAGAAAGAAACAAACAAAAAGTACTTTTATTACGAAGCTGGATTTTTAGGAAATAAATTTTTAAAAATAGGATTTTCTTATATCTTTTAAAAATGACATCTGATTGCATAAATAATTCTTATGTAATTTAGTGAAACTTTTAATTTTATTTTTGCGTCTTTGTTAAAGAGATTCAAATACCCCACCAGCAGTTTATTCTATAGGACTTTTCATGCTTCCTTCATTTAGATACTGTCTGGTCTTCCCACAGCTTCCTGGATATCACACATTTGCAAATTACCCACATTTACTTTGTTTAAAAATTTTTCTAACTTCATATTGTGAAAATAATTCGAACATACAGATACATTAATCAGAGCACTGTGATCGCTGTGCCCTGACCACTCAGACCCAACATCTGTAGGATTCGTCTTATCTGTTTTCATCCCGTCTTCTCTCTCATATTCCCTCCCCATAGCCAGTAAGAAGCCAATTTTATTTTGTATTTTGGGTTTATCCTTCTCTTGTTTTAAACACAAACAAATATGGAATATATTGTATTTTGAGGTTTAAAACTGTAAGATTTTCTTTTTCACAGTACTAATCAGTAATAACATTGATTTTCCGTGATTATTGATGTCCTCTGTGAAAGAGATTAGTAAGTAATTTAGCTAAGTTGAAACAATTAGGACATGCTGGGATCAAGTTGAAGATGAAGTTGGTCTAGGTCTAGAGCCTGTTTCTAGCTGTTATCTCTGGCTGCCTGGTGGTGTACATAACCTGAGTCCTGTCACTTGTTTCAAACTCTTCCTGTAAAGTCACGATATGACTTTAATATTTTAGATTTTTTCTACTTTACTGTGTACATAGATTATTATTGCCAAAGCATGACTGTTGCTTCCTCACTACAAAAACCAAACAAAGCAATAGTGTGCCATGCCTCCTAATAACATTTTGGAGTTCTTTACATGTTGTTCCCACTCTGCACAATATGTATCCAAATGCCAATTCCATTTATTTTTCCACACAAATCCTTAGGATTTGACATGTGAGGTTCTTTATGCTCATGGTTATGCACATTCTCGATTGGAAGTTGTAGAATGTACTAGAAGCTATTGTATGAAAGGACATTTTTGGGTTTGTTGCTGTTCTGCTACTTTGTGGCTTGATCCACCCAATTAAAGGAAGTTCTTGGCTTCTAGGTAACCTTTCTGCAGATATGTTTATGGATACTTGGCTGTTGTTGAGTTGAAGTAGGAGAATCTCATGGCCCACCTCTGACTCAGCCCCCATCAGGTTCACCTTGTGAAGGGCTGAGTGGAACTTTCTCCACATCCCACACTTTCATCCTCATCTAATTCTTTTCTGTTGAAAACTTTCTTCTTATTTCCTTATGCTTAGGTTTATTTCTGTCTTTTCTTACCAACTTAGGTGTACCTACACACAGATAAATAACATTTAAAAAATTACTTTTCTGTTAATTCAGAGTCTATCTTTTTGCAAAAAGTGATATTTTCCTAATTCTACTAAATGCAAGTATCAGTACAATATACACAAAGAGAAACATCTAAATATTTTCTCTAGATAATGCACAGTAATAAAATAAATGTAATAGTGTTTTTATAATGTTTGCCAAACTCAATATAGAAGTTATTTTTTCCTAAGGTGCCAAGTGTATGACAGTATTTTTAGATATAAAAATGTAACTAATTTTTGTCTTTTCCATAAAATAGCAACAGCATAGGTAAAATTCTGTTTTTCCCCCTCAATTCTATTTCTACAAACAAATGAGTTTGAAATCCTTTCTAAATGGTTATAATTCTCAATCTTGGTGTTGTTATCAATCCTCCATTTGTTATCATGCCACATTTTGTTGGCTTTTTGCTTGGTGGCTTTGATTTATTTAATTCCTGAATTTGGTGGTATACAAGATGAAAAACACTTCATTTGTATTTTTAACTCAATAGTGATGTGATCAGATATGGCATTTGTCAGTTAAATTTATATCCATAAAACTCAGTAAGTAGAATATTATTCTAATAAGTACATAATCTAATTGCTGAAAGTATTCTGCATTTTAACATGCAAATATATTAATGATTTTGACTTTTGGTCAATATTTGTGTCAAAGACACAAGCCTATTCTAAAATTGTGTATACAATTTATGTACTAGATAATAAGTAAGGAATTGCTTTCTATACACCTTTATTCTGTTATGTTCCTTTACCTTTTCTCTGTTAAATTTACTAAGGACCTCATTGATTCTCTTATGTGTTTGTGTGCTAAAATCTATCTCTGAATAAAATCTATTGCTTTTATATGTTAATTATTTTTAGGGTTGATTTTTCATCGCTCTGAAGGCTGAGTGTACTCAGACATTCTAGCAAATACCTGCACTCAGACTGCAGTTACCATGCTAGCTGATATGTCACTAGTACAATTAGTAGTCAGAATCTCAGTTCATGTAGATGGATCACACTGTCCTCTAAGGAGAAACATATCACAGGCAGACACATCCCATGTGTTACCCTCGCCTTTCAACAGTTCGGATTTCTGATTCTTTTTGAGGAAGAGCTGCAGGGACTAAACCTTGGCACCTTTTCTGTAGTCTTAGTGTTTTTTTAATACTGTGTGTGAATGGTGACTTGTTAGAAAACATACAGAATGTTTCCGTATTACTGTAGTTCCCCTTACTTTGAGGAAATTAATGTTCTCAGTTCCTTTTATAAATAGGTCCCACACTTCCTCTTACTTGGTTCTTTGGTTGGCATTTGTTCCTAAAAATCACATCAGTTATCTTTAATGTGCATACATATAATAATTGGTGAGTATGAAGGAGTGACTTTTGCTATGTTATTTTTGTTTATGAAGTACAAAATACAAATGAAATTGTGCATTTTTGTACCTTATGGAATTTACTTATAAATTAGTATTAAAATTATGCCACTATTTAAGACATTCGTTTTTGTTTGTTTGTTTGTTTTTTAATTAATTTATTTTTGGCTGCATTGGGTCTTCGTTGCTGCGTGCAGGCTTTCTCTAGTTGCGGCGAGTGGGGGCTACTCTTCGTTGCGGTGCACGGGCTTCTCATTGTGGTGGCTTCTTGCTGTGGAGCACAGGCTTTAGGCATGCCGGCTTCGGTAGTCGTGGCTCGCGGGCTCTGGAGCGCAGGCTCAGTGATTGTGGCACACGGGCTTAGCTGCTCCGTGGCATGCGGGCTCTTCCCAGACCAGAGCTCGAACCTGTGTCCCCTGCACTGGCAGGCAGATTCTTAACCACTGCGCCACCAGGGAAGCCCAAGACATTCGTTTTAAAATTAAATATGTGTTTTAAAAATAGATGCATACGTATATACATACGTAAACATTGATTAAAACCTGTGTGTTCAAAATCCCGTGTGACAGTGCTTTGGGGCATGTGTAGATAATTTTAAAAGTAGTAAATACTCCCAAGAAGCTGCAGTGTTGGGCAGGAATTATATTAAGTGTGACCATGAAGTGTATTTTTACAGACCATTTAAAAGCCAGTGATAGATTCTAAAGCTACTCTGAATTTTAGAGACATAGGATTGTGGGTTATCTATATAGTCTAGTGGATGGTATCCATCATATTGTGTGGCTTAATTGGGCAGTTTATGTTTTGGCTCAAAATTTCATTCTCAGATTTCTTTTTTGTATTGAAATGTATCAGGGAAATCTTATGTAAGCTGATAATTTATCAGTGTGTAAATTTGTCACACTAACCCAGCTTGGGAATGTGAGACGGCGCTTGACCTCAGTGCATATGTGGGGTCTGCATCCTGCGCTCCCAGGGTATGGTCGGTCATACTGTGCCCACGTTTCCTTCCTGAGTTGGTCACAGAAGTCACAGGTGGTTGGGCAGTGGCGACAACGTGGGAACATGTCCCTCCCTTGTGGTGTGGCGCCGTGCTTTCTGTGACTTGAACCTGTGCCTTGTTCTCTTTGGGTCAGATTCTCCCACACTCAATTTATTAACATGAGTTGTTCTTCAATTCCCGACGTGTAGATAATGAAGTGAAGTTTATGTACTACATTTCATTATCATTTTAATCTATATCTCTTGTACATGGTAGTATTTATTTCTTATGTTGTACTTTATTTATATATAATATGCCTTCAGTATGTGTTTATCAGTTTGAGTTTGAATTTTTGCTTCTGCATATTGAATGGCTGTTTGCAGATTTATTTTTAGGTTATCAAAAGAAATTTTTTCACTGTAACGCTTTCCTTGCTTTGACTAAAATAAGCAAAACCTCTTTTACACACAGATGTATTTTAATTCAGCAGCTGCCTTCTTACTCATTTTTTTAAACACATTTTGTCTAAATCAGAAATCTTTGTGCTGCAAAATACAGCACAAAGGAATATCACGTGCATTTATGGCCCTCTCTGGAGGACTGAGGAACAGATAACATTCATTCTTGTGGCTAGTTTCCAACCTTGAGAGTCATTATTCAATACATTTCAATAATATAACTTTAAAACATACTTTTCATTGTATGAAGGCCACTGAACAGGAAAAAAAATACTAAATGTGAGTAAAGACTACAGGAATTTGGCATGACTCTTGATAAGTGATAAAGGAAATAATTTCTCTCCCTCTCCATCTCCATCCTGCCCTTCTGTACCGAGACATGTCACAGCTGGAAACGCAGCTTGGTTGTGACATGCCTTTCACCTCCCTGAGAGGTGGTGCCACATGTCAACAAATTCTGAAGCCTCAACTGAAGTGTTAGAGCATCTTGGTCAGGTGCACAGAATTTTGAGCCTCTGTAAACTTCATTATTGAAATAGTGGTGAGTATAAAATGCCAATAGGCCTGCAAGAAATAGCTGCAGGTATTTGTTTTGGGGTAAAAAGGGCTCATGCTATGCGTTTGGTGTTCTTGTTTTATCAGGGATGAAACTCAATTATTCCAAGCTATGTTTTGCCCTTCTCTACATAATTTTCATGAACAAAATTCTACGTAAAGGAAAGCATTATTGTTTCTTCTAAGAATCTTCTCATTTTCAAAGTATATTCTGTGGGAGTGGATGGATCTTCCTAATGGAAGGATATGGAAGTTTAACAGTGTGGCTAAGAGATACGTGCTCTGTTGTGTTTCCCATAATACTCAAGCCATAGGAGTTGTGGTTGCTTTTAAGAACGTCCGTATTCATTTTCTGGCTCTCTTCTTTAGCCATCTATGTTAAGGGACAGGTGAACAGACAGGGTTGTCTGACTAATCCTTTGGCAGATTGGCATGCTTGTCTTCTGTTGTTGGTTTTGTTTGAGTTCTTATCAGATGCTCTTGTACTCTGACGCTGATTGAGGAACAGTCACACAGTGTCTTGGACAGTATACCCAGTGCCTCTGCTTGGCGATGTTCACCTAATGTTGCTTAAGAGGCTCTGACCTCCTGGACGTGTTCATAAAATGGGATAATGTGAGAATGTTTACTAGGACCAGCTCAAATATTATGCAATGGTGGCTTCTCATAGTAGGACATTTTAAAAAAAATCATTGCTTTTAAATTATTCATTACAATATCAGATATTAAAACACTTCCTTAAGGAGTATCATTTTTCTACTCATGAATTTTAATTTTGAGAGTTGTCTCAGTAGTGTGTGGTTCTAAAGCTATCAGTTCTCTATGAATATTCCAAAACAAGAGAGCTTTTGAGTTCCTGCTCCCTGCTGAATTTCATGGGTTATAATAAAGGATAAAATTCATGGTACTTGACACTGAAGAGTTTACAGTCCAATGTGTTACCTTCTGAACTATCCTTACCGTTATGTTTTGTTGTTTTTTAGTTTGCTTTCATTCTGCAGGAACAGTGAGAAGAGGACCCCGGTTTGGATAATGGGGCTATTCAGCTAGATTTTAAGTGTTTCGTGGGGTTTATTCATTGCTATGTTTTGTTCGTTGCTCTGTCTCTGATGTCTACAACAACCTAGCACATGGCAGTCTTCAGTACATAATTGTTGAACAAAGTTTGTGTGAATGAAAGTATTGGCATTTGCACTGGGTACTGAAGGAGGGTGGTAGGGTTTAGCAAAGAAGAAAGTAGGCATTCTCAGTGTAAGTGAAAGGATAAGGAAAATGATGGACTTAACGATGGGGAGGGTTTTTTTGGTTTGTTTTTGTTTTTTTTCAGGAGTGAATGGATTGATTTTCTAGAATAAGGGAAACAGTGGGAAGATGTTATAGGAAATTATGTATTTCAGAATTTGTCTGTAGCACTTAGCAATTTACTTGCAGCCACCCAGAATAAATGGGCAGTTTGTTTGCACCTGGCAGGGGAAAGGCAGGTAGTGGCGTCCAGAGGGCTTGGAGCAGGATAGGTGGGCAGTATGTTGAGGCGTCCCCTGATGTCTGGCCAGTATTTGTTGGCAGCACTGTGCTAGTGGAGACTTGGGGGTCTCCATCCCAGGGGGCCCAGACTTGTCAGTCATCATCAGCTCTGGGGTCAGACGACCTGTCAGAGCAGGCCGTTAGCCACAGTGATGCGGTTCAGCAGCAGAAGAGTTGACTATCAGTACAATTATATTTCAGTACTAAGTTAAACTGAGGAATGGGCAGTGCTAGGCAACTAGCTGGTTTCCTGGAATAATAAGTGGTTAAGGACACTACTTGATCAACTAACGGACGTTGAGAGGTACACTATTTTATCTCACCCTTAACCACTTCTTCTCTCTTACAAGGGAAGTTGAGAGCCGGCAAAATCACATAACTCTAGTTGGCACACCTTGACTTGGAACCCAAGTGACTCTGGTTACAGAGCTCTTGATCTTTCCGCTGCTTTGTTAAGCCACAGATGAGGACCTAGAAAGCCATTTAGCCTTCTGAACAGAAGTCCACGATGGGAGTTCTTAGAATGGGGCATCACTCCTGTAGAGGAAGTTTTGGTAAAGGAAACAACTCAAGATGGAAGCTGGATGATGGTGGTTGATACCAAGGTCGCCATCTTCTGGGAGAGCAGTGGTCTCAAAGTGTGTTAAGTCAAGGCATGCTGGGGCAGGTGGCTTGGATGAAGGCAGAGGCTAGGAGTGTATTTTCTCTCCCAAACCCAATATTTTTCAGATATTGTGCCAAAATATAACCCATCCTCAGTTCAGCAGTCCGTGTTTTGACTATGGAGGAGCTGCTTTACTGAAACAAAGTGTAGGTACTAGTGTTGTTTTGGAAAGTCTCAATTGAGAAATGTGTCATTCATTTTTCAAGGATTAACAAGCTATTCAGTGTTTTTAATATGTTTTTGAAATTTATTTAGATTGTTTAAAAATAAAACCTATTTTAGTTTGAATGTGAACGGAACGTGGTTGTCACCATTGTGTAGTTGGAAGAGTGTGCTGCGTCTGTGTGGTCTCGCTCGTGTCCTGTTTTGCCCTTCTGTTTGTTAATGAGAAGGTTTTTATATATTGATCAATATGTCATCATACCTTGGTAGCATCAGCTCGCAGTATCTTTTTCCGTCTCTTTTATGTTAACGTATTTTCTAGAACTAACACATAAGAACTTAAAATGAAATATTTTTAAGAATTAGAAAGTGTTTAGGAGAAGTCATTTTTGCAAGAACCCAGTATGGAACACGATGGGTAACTGGCACTAAATTTAGCACAAAGAAGATTCCAGTCAGCAAAAGCACATGCGAACACACATACAAATGTATTTGGATACGGAATTTTTATTTTCTCATCTAAGGCTGCATCTCACTCACTGGTAGAGACAACTTTTTCTTATCATTCAATACCAGAAGGAATTTGTTCTTTGGGTTTTTAGAATTAGGTTGCTTTACTTTTGCAGAACTTACAACATCTTTCTTCACTTGGCTCCTTTTGGACTTGCGGTCTGTGAGGGCCTTTCCACAGGGCTCTGTGCTGATGAAGATCCAGGCGTCTGGTGTCCTGGCTACGTGGCACTGTCGCAAGTTTGGAGGACCCAAAGCAGAGAGAGCCAGTCATGCCCCGTAGACCGCACCCTGCTCACTGTCTCTATGCATTGCATTGCATTTATCTCAGCCATAATTTGTCAAGGTTACAGGTGATGCTCTTCAGGGTTGCTCTCTCTGGCAGTTGGCTGAAGTGCTGAATGTGTGGTGATGTTTGATTAAGCTCTGTTTTCTTTAGAAACCTTACGCAAGTTTTAAACGTTAAAGAACTATCTTTATTCTTCTCTGGTCTGAGGAAGGCCAATCTCAAATCTACTTCTGTGGTGTTTATGGGGTGAGAATGGGGTGGGGGGTTGGGTAGAGGTGTTTATCAAGAATTCTCATATTTCCACCCAAACAAAATATAGCATCTCTGTGTCTGCTTAAATGTCTGATCTGCCTTTGTCAGCATTCAGTGCCCAGCTCCGCAGGTGGCAACGGAGGTGAGCGGCCGTCCTGCGTCACTGCGTCCTGAGGACACTGCCCATCCTGTGCTGAGGAACAGGGTGGACGAGGCCATTTCCACACTCCCCCGACTCTGAGTAACATTTTGTTAGACTTTTTGTTTTGAAATAACTTCAAACTTAGAGAAGCATCTTGAGAATCATCCAAAGAAATCCCCTGTGTTCTTTGTCCAGAGACCCTGTTCAGGTTCTCTCCTATTCCAGTCATTCCTTTTTAGGAAAAGGATCCGGCTCTCAGCCCCTGGCAGCCAGCATTCAGCTTTCTGTCTCAGTGAGTTTGACTAATGTAGGTCCTTCCTCATGTAGGGGAGTCCTACAGCCTTCATCCTTCTGCGACTGGCTTATTTCCCTTCGCATGGTGTCCTCAGGGTTCATCCATGCCGTAGCCTGCGTCAGAATTTCCTTCCTATTTAAGGTCGAATAATATTCCATTGTATGTGGAGACCACACTTTTTTATTCATTCATCCATCAATAGCAACTTGATTTGCTTCTACCTTTTGGCTCTTGCGAATAATGCTGGTACATTATGGGTGTACAGATATCTATTTGAGACTCTACTTTGAATTCTTTTGGGATATACCCAGGAGTGGAATTGCTGGATCATATGGTAATGCTATGTTTAATTTTTTGAAGAAACTTCATACTGCTGTGGCATTTTACTTTCGCATCAATGGTGCACAAGGATTCCGCTTTCTTCACATCCTCGCTGACACTGGTACTTATGGTTTTTTGACAGTAGCCCCATCCTAGTGGATGTGAGGTGGGAGAGAACCTATTTCAATTACATCATCTTCTTTGTACTCCTACACCTGTTTGTTGTTCTTTTTCTGTCACTATTTATTAGTTCCTTACACCTAGAACTGAAAAGTTTATTTGGATTTTTATTTTCAGTTTTTAAAAAAATAGTTGGCAAGGAGAATATTGATTTGAAGTCTTAGAATTGATGTTTATTACATTAAGTGACATTTTGATGACTTCAGGAAATTTCCCTTGTGGGGTAGGTGAATCATATCTTGAAAGGAAAAGAACAATTAAGACAGATCTTCTCCTTTTGACTTTGTTAGAACTTGTTAAATGAAAATGCAGATCAATAGTTCCATTAAAGTTTTTTAGAAGCTTTATCTTGAGCATTTAAGCTAGCACTAAAATTTTTAAAATATTAAGGCCTATTAAGTTCTTCCAGCCTTAGGTAAGGACTTTTTCTATACACACAATTGAGTTAGCTGTTTGCCTGCCTCGGATGGCTTTAGGTACGATTTTCTCCATTTTTTCCTCGGGGTCCCTTGCACATAGGAAGGAACACTGAAGGCGCTGGAGGTCTGAGGCCTCACAGGTGGGCCTCTTGGATTCTAGCCTTTTCTTCTAAGTTGACGGTGTCTCCCTGCAGCCAGGCGTCAGCTGGCTCCATTTCCTGGCTTCCTTTCTCTCTTATTCAGCTTGCCCACCGCCCTCGGGTGTGCAGGCCTGCTCTCTTTTTGTTCCTCCACAGCCCATGCGCCCCACCATGCAGCCCCTCCTCCAGCAGGTGGTGGACGGACTCAGCACCGATTCCCCGTGCATGTCCTTGGGGTACTGGTGGGGGAGACAGAAAACGAAATCGTGATTATCGGACCGGGTGAAGCATTTCACGATGGAAATATGCAAGTGGGGGTAATCAGCACGTGGCAAGGAGGATGGCTGAGTCGTCTCAGAGTTGGCAGAGCTGCTGCTGGGCAGTGCGGGGTTGCCCTGAACCAGCGGCCCAGCAACGAAGGGCTTGGGACCTGTCTTCCTAAGTGCGAGCGTCTCAGGACAGGCTCCTCGGTCCGGTGGGGATATGCTGGAGTTGGTGCCGGATAACGCAGCTCTGAAAGCAAGGCGTTTGAATTCCCTTCTGCACAGTGTTTCAGGTTGTAAGAAGTTGATATGAAGTTCAGCTTCCAGTATGAGAAACCATTCTTCCCCAAAATGAAAGAAAGAAAGGAAGGAAGAAGGAAAGAAAAGTAAAAGAAAAGCCGATCAGCAATGTAACCTTAAAGGGGTTTATTTTCTTACATGAAAGCCATTCACAGGTAGGCGGCTTTGGCCAGCAGGGCTGACCCGTTCGCGGCCACAGCCTGGCTCTCCTCTGCCCACCATTCCAGCACAGGCTTCGTCCCCAGAGACACCTGTGGCCCAGGGCACTTGCTGGGGCTCTAGCCAGGACGTCTTAGTTGCAGCCCGAAGGGGCAGGAAAGGAGTTAGGCAGGATGGGGCCTTTCTGCTGAGCCCGCTGTCTTTAAAGAGGCTTTCAGAGGTCCCACCTGGTCCATCTCATGGGCCCGATTTTACTTTCACCCATTCACTGGCTCTAAGCAATGCTGGGAAGATAGCTTTTTATGCCGGGAGCTCTGTGAGCTGCTGTTACCAAGAAGGAAAACGTAGAACGGACACTGGAGTTGGCGCCAGGTAGCCTTTTCTGCAGAGTACATTAAAGGATATGAAGTGGGCCAGTGTGATCAGATTTCCTCTTTTAATGACTGCCTACTCTGGAAGCTTCAGGGTGGTGCTTTTACCGGAAAGACTGGTTGGCGGCACGGTGACAAGGTAATCCAGGTGAGAACCCTACTCACACACCTGCTGTCCCTTTCCGTGCTCCGTGCCTGTCCCTGTCCCTCCCTGGGGGGGCTGCAGGCAGTCTCCTCCCGCCTCCTGGTCACATTTTGCTTCAGTTGTTGCCCCATCTTTTGGTCTCTCTTCTGTCAGTACTGCTCTGCTGGCTCCTTCCTTTCACTATATCAACCTTGTTCAAGTCTCTTGCCATTTACAAATCCTCATCTTCCGTGGCTCTCCCTTTCATTCAATTCCTCGTCTCCTCTCTTTTCTCTGACATGCCTTTTTTGAGTGGACAGTGTCCTCCGTCTGTTTCTTCACCACTCACCGCTGCTTACCTCACCAGAACCTAATCCTCACGCTCAGGGTTCTGCGGGAACTCGGACTGGATCACTAGTGATCTCTCACCTGGTGCCCCCCTCCCTGACGTCGTGCACGGGGACCTTTCCTTTGCCTTGGCTTCTGCCCTACTCCCCACTGTTCTCTGGCTACCTCTCAGCAGCCCCCAGCTATTCAGGACATACATTTTACCCAGAGATTTGTAATACACAGGTATAGGGAAGGTGTTCTGGAAATACCTTACCGTTTTTGGCTTGGTAAGTCTCAGGTGAGCGTCTTCGCATGGGGCGATGATGCTTGAGCTCCAAGCATCTATATGCCAGGTACTTTCCTTAGGTTTCCTTAGAGAACCCTCAGAAAAGGGTATGATTTCACCTGCTGCTTAGATGAAGATAGCGAGTGAGGCTCAGAGAGGTGAAGTACCTTTCCAGGAACCCTGTTATGTGGTAAAGAAGAGATATTTGAACACACATCTTTGTGATTATAGTATTCGTGTGCTTTACTTTTCCAAGGTGGGTAAGAAATTTAATTTTTAAAAGATCAAGCTTGTGTTGATTTTGGCATTGTCTCTAGCTGCAGGTGAGGGGGAAAAAATAACTTGAGAGAGTATCTAAACCAGGAGGATACTGCCTGTGGGTATAAAATATAATTTTTATTCAAGCTGATTTCAAATATGATGAAATCATTGAAGTTATAGTAGGAAGAAAAGAACCCCTGGGGAAACTATGAAGAATTTTGTATATTGCAGTTGATGTAGCTTTCACTTAGAGCTTCTCCTTCCAGAACCCTCATTAATAATAACATGTTACCGCAGTTGAGTGGATTGTCCTTTTTTAAACTTAAGACCTTTTTAATATATATTTATACACATTATATTTTTACATAATATATAAATACATATGGTATAGTTATATTTATATGTGTATATGTATAAATATGCACATTTATTATCTATTTATATAAATTATACGTATAAATATATATACACATATTTATTACATATACGGACCATATATTTTTTTCCACAAGACTGTCATGTATTTCTACAGTAATATCTGAAAATTTGCCATTTTTGTTAACTAGTATTAGAAAAGCCAGCACTGGGGTTGAGTGGAGAGAAAGTAAGAAAAACTTACAAGCCTAGGGAATAGAAGGCGCCTCGGGCTGACATTTCACAGCTTATGTAAACCGTATTTAATTTTTATGTAATACAACATACTCTTCCAAAGCCTGCCTCAGGAAACCTCCTTTTCTGAAGTGTAACTGGGGAAATTTCTACCCTCCGCTGAGGTCATGCTACCCTGGCAGTGGTCCATGGGTGTGGAGTACCAGCATTCAGCACACTTGCTGTTCCCTCAGATCAGGTGGGAATTTTAAAGCCACCAGAAGTATGAGGAAGGTGAGTAAATTTCATTCTAGCCATTACATTAAGACATTTCTAGGAGTCACATAGAACACCTCTGAACAGATTATGGAACAGTGAACCCAAACGTGGTGTGCTTTTTAACCAGAAGAGGGAACAGCGCTGATGACCTCAGGAACCACGCAGGTGCCGAGGGTACAGTTAGAAATGAGAAAGACCAGCTGCCTGTTCTTCAGAGAGCTAGCCTACATTCTGACACTGGGGAAGTAGCCAATAAATAGGTAAGGAAGTAAAAGGGAAGAGAATTTCCATTAAACCAACAGGGTAATGAATGAGATAGTGGTGGAGGAGTTACGTCCTGGCTTTTCCTGAAAAATCTGGCCCAAGTTTAACAACCTTTAGCGAATGTACTCGTCTCTCCTTGTTCAGCAGCAGTACAGTAGAATACTTGATTAACCCATACGGTGTAGGTGAAGCTCTGTACGGCAGCTTGCAGATTTAGGTCCCTGTGCCCCCTGACAATATGGATATCATTGTCCCAGCTGATTTAGAAAGTATTTTCTAGTTCTGTTCTGTTTCTATTCCTTTGGGCTTTGTTGCAGGCATGACCCAGTTATTTTATTTCTTAGCTACTTTATGCCTGGAGAATGGAGTGATTTGGGTGTGAAGAAATCTCTAACTCCTTTTTTGTTTTGTTTTGTTTTGTTTGTACCTGTCCACTCCTCTGAGCACTGGTTGGAACAATTTAAGGATAGAGGCCCTTGAGAACCTCCATCAAAGCTCTACTGTCAGCGTGTTCGCTGTATCAGCATTTCTATCAAAGTAATCCCAGACTGGATTGACAGTGCCACCTCCAGAAGGTCTTTACTTTGTCTCGTCAGGAGGATTTGCTTCATATTACGTAGTACAAACAAAACAGCAAATACTTCTAGACCGCGGCATTGAGATAGAGGATGGCCCTGTGCGTCAGCTAGGCGTGCTGCCCCTTTCCCTCTCACAGGCCACACTGCAGTTACAGGTGATAGACGGCTAAGAGACACGGGCGAAACACTCTTCAGCTTTTCTCAGACGTTAGGAGTAGTGAAACTAGCTGGTTGTCTCACAGGGCTGATAACAAGCTGCCTCCTTCCCAGGAGACACCGTCTAGTGTTGACAGTTGACCAGGCGGTTTTGGCTTTGACTGGTCTTAGGAATGAACACGATTTTTCTGCCTTTTTTGTTTTAATTGCTGTGGCTCGTAAATTCCTGTCATCCTGCTGAGGTGGAGGTGGTGACTTCCTAGATGCTTTCCTCTTCTGAGTGCAGAGCCGGGGGAGTCGTGCCTCCTGTTGACCGTGAGCCTCGAGGGCTTCCCCTGAGAGCCGTCCCCAGTCTCTTGCTGTGTTCAGGGGTCTGTAGGAGGCAGCTAGGCGCCCCCGCCCCGCCAGCCCCCAGCCCCCAGCCCTCTTCCTGATCTGGAGGCAGGAGCCAGAACAACCCCTGCTTGTCCGGAACCCACCCTCACAGGTGTGCATCCGCTGCACGCGTCTGACCATATAGTTGCAGTGGGACAAACTCCCCCCCAGCCCAGCCCTCTGGGCTATGATCTTCTTTCATTTCACCGTGTGTCTCACTATTGGAGGGGAAAGCAGTTCACTGAACACTGCTTGAGCCACTCTGGCTCGAGGTCCAGCATCGGCCCCCGTGGCAGGATGGACGGGAGAGTCACCGGTTCCTGGCGTCTGTGGGTGCACCTGTCAGTTGGGAAGTACCTCTGAGTCCCTGTCCTGCCGCGCCTGACGCGATGGTGCCCGCGGTGGCAGAGGGGGAGTACTGCCGCCCGCGAGCATCCGTGCTGAATGCTCAAGATGAGGAAGTGCATTCCTAGCAGAGGAGGGTGTTGAGTGAGTGTGCCTGTGTCTTCAGCGAGGCTGGTGGTGTTTGTGTTTTGAGAAGGGGAGGGGAGATATGTCCTGAGATGACCTTGGAGAGGTAGACTTGCAGTAGGAAGAGGAATGTGTGAATGTGTGCGGCCCGTGTTCAGTTACTCTCGTGCCAAGTGCAGTGCCAGTCGCACTGCGAACTGAAACTGTAGAACGAAGATGATACAGATCCCGCCGCCAAGAAGCGGACGTTCCAGGAACAGGTACTATCAGCACAAAAATAGTGATATGCTGGGTGCAAGTACAGATCACATCGTGTCCTAGGAGTCCAGGCTTTGTGGAGGTGATGGTAGAGAAGGGGGGTTCTTGGCTGAGGGATCCATGTGAGAAAAATAGAGGCAGGAAATTAGCACCTGAGTAGGTATGTGTTTCCGGAAGCTTAATGGGTCCCGCTGTTATGTAAGGGGTTCTTCAAGAAGTCTGAAGGGAAGGGAAGGGAAAAATTGGTTACAAACTAGAGGAAGAAAACCCTTAGCCTTTGAGCATAAAACTTTGAACTCTGACTGACTGTCTCCGCGTCCTTCAGCATCTGTACAGTCACAGCACCCCTGCCTCTCAGACCCTCCCCTTTTCTCCCTGGGGGACAGGAGAGTAGCATTTTATTTGCCAGGTTAAAACCTCCTCTTCTGCCTTCCTCTCCCCGTTGGTGGCACAGCTGGACTGTCTTTGTTTGCTGAGGTCTTTGGTGTCTCCACGCCTTCCTTGGAAGGTGGCCCTCTGGGCCCATCTGGGGAGTCCCTGAGCCACACCACCTGCCTGCTTGGCATCCGCCTCTTCCCTTTCCCGGCCCTGCTCCACACCTGGCCTGTGCTTTGCCTGTAGCTTCCTGATGTCCAGTGTGACTTACTCAGGCAGGAGAGTTTGTGCCTCAGTTTCCAGCTGTCAGCAGAGTTTTTACCAACCACCCCTCACTATTTGGTGAATAAACGATCTGAGTTATAATAAAAATAACTATCATTTCTTGAGCGGGAACCAAGGCCCACCTTACTGTATTAGGCCTGGGGTTGCATCTGGCTATCGTCCGCCGCATCTGGGTTGCAGTTCTTGGGCCTGGAAGAGAGGAGGTAACTGCTCAGAGCCACACGGCCATGGCGGTTACCTGGCGTTGACCCCCTCCTGACCTCACCTCTCCTGGGCACAGCTCTTTCTCTAGGACCCCTTCCTGGAGAATTATTCATTCCCTTGCCTGGACTCCTTTTGTCTGTCACCCAGACTGTTTTTTTCTTAGAGCCTACCTCTGACTAAAGACTTAAATGCTAAGGGCTCCTTACTCAGGCCTTCAGGCATTGAACTAGAATCTCACCTGGGGCTGCTGCTTCTGTGGTCCAGGATCTGCCTGTAGGAGTCCAGAGGACCCATCCTGTGCAGGATTGCCTTTTGTTCTGGCATTAACTCCTGAGTGAGTTGATTCACGAACCCACACGCCACACCTCTTCAAGGATACTTGACCTTATGTGCCATAGGGAGGCGTCTCACAGATTTCTTCTGGTTTGATGCTTCCTGGTAGTAGCCCATTGTTCCTGTCTTTTACCTTAAAATTAGCAGACCTCTCTGCCCTCAGCTGGCCCCTCTTAGCATCCTGTAGTTTACATCTGAAGCAGAGTACCTCACAGGACAGTCTTCCTTACCCTCCAGTGCTTTAATAGGAGCCCTTAGCCATTCTGATCCAGGCCACGGCCCTCTTTCTCACAATACAGCAGTGACTCAGTGGACCGTGTCTCCTGACATTCCACCACTATGGCCTTTCCCTTCCTCTCCTTCCCCTGCTCTCATGACCCGTAACACCAGGGATAATCGAACTGTAGTCTTGGCCACCTGCACCAGAATCAACCAGAGACAGTCCTTGACGATGCACGTTCTTCCTCCCTTCCTGAACTGCTGTCGAGTAGACATCTAGATAATATCTGTTTTTAGCAAGTTCTCCAAGGATTCTTAGTCAGAGTGGAGTTTGAGAAACCTTTCTGGTTGCGGTGTTCTGTGACCTGAAATCTAATAAGAGTTACCATTTGGCTTTGAAATCCTAAGACCGTTCACAGCTCATCATTATTTACCATTGAAGGCTCTGGAGTCACTTTTTTTCTGCAGTTGGCAGTGCCCTGTCGTTGTGTTACCACATTTTATAAATTCAACTGCATGTGATATATATCCGAATACTCAGCACACGCACACAGACTAAACAGCAGGAGGATTTTTATCCTTCTCAGTTACTGCCGCTGCCCAGTCCCCCTTTACCCCCAGATGAGGTTTCCCTAAGAACTTCCTTGGTTTGCTTCTCCAGAAGGTTCTTCAAAACTGGATTTTGAACATCCCTTCTGGAAGAGGTCATTTTCTTGAGGATAATACTTGAATAGGATAATAGTTGAATAGAGTATAAAAGGTATCTTATTTCCACATATCCTTAAACGTCATTAGAGAAGAAAACCTATAGTTCAGTACCTTGTCGTGTGTCAATGTATATTCATGTAAATTGTCAATACATGGAGTATAGTCAGTATGTGGACGTTTGCAGGAATTTTACTTTTCAAGTGATTTTTTTTTTTTAAGAAAATAAGCTCCATAGTATCTTCTTTTTTTGTGTGCTTTACTATCTTTCAAGAGTAGCTAGTGTGCTGGTAGTCATGATATAAACTTACTACTAAAATGTTTTCGTCCTCAAGAATGGAACAGTATAGAGAGAGTTACATACAAATTACCTGGAGACGGATCATTCATTGAGGCTTAGATTTCTTTTAAATCCAATATTGGGTGTGGTGGAACTATAATGGTTATTAGTACACGGAATATACTGATATCTTGCTTCTTACACGTATTGTTACATTAAAGCAATTAAAGTTAGATATCAATCATTTTTAATACTTAAACATTTCTCCTTTGCCAGGATGTTCAGAATGATGTACGTTGATTGAAAGTTCTTGGTGTTTCTTAATACCAGAAATTCTAGAATATGCCTATTTTTGTTGAAGGGCATACTGATGTTTTTTTGTTGGGGTTTTAATTTTCTTCTTTGTGTAACTTTAAAAATTATTTCTTAAGGAAACTCATTACTTTCTTTAAAGAAGTGTGGCTCAGTATACAAGGAAATTACAGAAAGAGTACAAATGTTCCATGAATGGGGGCAATCGTGTTCTTTTGGTCTAGTCATGAGGCTTTTAATTCTACACTTGGGAATGTGTCCAGATATAAGGCTCAGTTGCACTTTACTAAGATATGTATTATTTAAACCTGTGTGTTTGTGCCGATGTGCAGGGAGCTTTAGAAGAGCAGAGTACACCTTACAGATTTATTACATTACATTAGATTCATATTTTTAAACTTATTTTTTGTCAGTCGTAAAGCCATCTCCTTACACATGCTTTTAAGCACTAAATAAATAACTAGACATGTTGACCCTCCCATGACTGTATGATGTCCTGAGTAGATCTGGAAAGAGTGACATTGTGAGGAAAGGGTATTACTACATTTTGAATTTTGACTTAGGATGTCAAGACATCAGTGCAGGTTAGGTCATAGAAACTTTATCGTTTCTATGGTTTTGTTCCGTATAGTCTCCGTATATTTCTCATATTTTTACTGTCTTTACAGTCATTCTTTGAATTCATGTTTGACCCGCAATTTTTAAAAATTCCATTCAATTTTTCCTTGTTCCATTATAGCTGCATACAACTGTATTCCTAATGTTTTACAGGCATCTTTACATAGTCTATCCCATATTTTTGCTTTCTTTTCCCATAGGATAGCCTTGGTAAGGAGGGATAGCTAAGTTTGGTAGTTTCTGAGTTATTGCTTTAAATTTTGCTGTTTTCTTTTCATGTCTACTTTTTTGCCCAGACTGTTTTTTCACCATTACTAGTCTTCAACATCATGTATTCTTTCTTCAGGTGATTACTCTTATTGGTGATTATATTTGTTGACTTTCTATCCCTATTCTTTCTAAATATTCAAACAGGTATATTCCAGCTCCTGTTTCCTCTCTACCCCGGTGCTCCTTACAATACATGCTTCCATTTCTGTGCTTCATTCCATCCGCCATCTCAAGAATATATTTTGTTTGCTAAGATAGGAGTCTGGTAGGCCCTATTAAAAGTGCTGCTATAAGCAGTGGTTCCTGCTGTGTATCTCGTGGCCCTGAGTGGCTTGTGCAAGGTCCCGTGTGCTGTTGGGATCTGTTCAGGTTCCTCAGTTGGGACTGCGCTTGCCTGTGTCTGTGCAGCTTGTGTCACTGTGGCCTGGTTTTTCTTTTTTTCCTTTTTGAATATTTGCATCCTAACTTAAACTACAGTGTTGAAAGTTCTTTCCAGGAAGATTTATAGCCTAATTGTTTTCACCTATATAATAAGCTATTCAAAAATTTAAAAATTTTAATTCATGTAGTTTTTTTTAATCTTATTGAAGGTTGCTTTGCATTACTCTGCTTTAGTTACTTTAATTCAGAATAATTGGCACTGAGCACTAATATTAAGCATATGACTAGTTTTTTGGGGTTTTTTTTCATAATACGCTGTAGATGCCGAGACTTCTTGCTCGGTGAGCCCATGACATGTTGGGCTATTTGTTTAGTTAAAACTAGATTGGTTGTTTCAGATATTTTTGTCTGATTGTAAAATGTGCATCTGAGATGCTTTTATTTGTGATTTCAACTATTTCACAGTCATCGATAATTTTTTTTTCAATCTGATTATTTAGGAGTTATTGCTTATTTTTAAGTGCTTCATAATTTCCACATTTCTGTTTCTGGTGTCATTAACTTCACTGTATTGAGTACATTCTCTGCAAAGATGGACTTGGGAAGGATAATAGATAATACTTACATTTTGGTTTTCTTTTTTAAAAGCAGGTAGTTTAAATGCTTGGCAAAGCATATTAAAACTTTTGATAAAAATAACCAGGGCAATTTATTGTGTATTTAAGATATTTATACTTTTATATATCATGCTGATAAATGTAATGCAAGTTAAGTTGTAGCTTGGAAATTCTTTATTAATGTATTTATGAGATAATTTCATTGGGACACATCTGTATTCTTGAGGAAAACAATGTCTACTTTTTTGTCCAAAATGTTTTTTCACCAATTGCCATTGCCCATTCAAAATTGTTAGATTAGTCACCATTGGAACATAATGTATCAATCAGCCCCCCTAGAGAAAGAGATCCAGTAGGATATGTATTTATCTCTGTGCAGAAACACACACTCTGTGTCTGTCTATCTGTCTCTCTGTCCATCTGTCTCTCCCTCCCTCCCCCTCCCTTCCTCCATCCCTCCCTCTCAGTTTATTACAAGGAATTGGTTTATGCAATTTTGGGGCTGAAATCTAAAGGGCAGATGCGAAACTCTCCAGAAGAAGCTGAAGCTATACTCCACAGGCCAGATGTATAGCATGCATCCCCCATCTGTCTAAGGAGCTGAGATCCCCGCATGGGACCTAGTAATGTTTAAAAAATAACCTGTTGATGAATGAGTATATCAGGCTTATGTGTTTTATAAATAGTTTTTATACTGTTTTCTCTTAATTACCACATTTTGAGTCTTTGCTGCTTTATCTTCACTGGAAATTAACCCTTAGTTAAAGTAAGCTAAAGAGCTATATAAACAAACAAACAAAAAAATCATTTCTAAACTTTTTATCATCTTAGATCATCTAAATTTAATTAATCACATCAAGATTATATGGGGTTAAAAATGAAAACTATAATTTTCACCTTAGCACAAATTTGATTCTCTTAATCTTCAGCAGAAAGAGATATATTCTCTGAAAACATGCTAACAAAAGTATATATTACTAGTCTATCTTTACTTTAAAATATATATATATATAATGATTTATAGTGTTTTGTAGACCATAGCAGCCCAGAGAATGAATTCTTTTATCCACAGTCTTCATGAGCATGTAACTACAAAATGTGATTTTATTTATAATATGACTTACAATCTACATAAACTCCTACACTGGAGGGCATGAGATTTGTGCTCAGAGAATCCCGATATCTTGCTTAGATTCTTTTCTTTTTTTTTTTCTTTTTCTTTTTCCATTGCCTAGATCTATGCTAGAACAGTTTAATAAATATTTATTGAATTTCTGAATGGGTGTACATATCTCACTTCAGAGAGTAACAGCAGCTCCTTGAAGGAATACGCCATGTTTTTCCATTTGTGTTTGTGTATAATATCTCAAATGGTAAATATATGATAGCCTCAGTAATGCCTGGAAAAGAAATCCTAATTTCCTGTTTTATTAAGTGTACAGTTTAGCTTGAATATTAAGTATTTAATATAGATTCAGAAAAAGATTTCTAAGGTATTAAATAGATAGATAGAAATGTCAGTTTCAGGGAAATTAAATTTAAAACTATTACGCTCTCAGTCCTCTCTAAATAGGCGCTGGTTTAAAGAGCTTCTGTGGCCTGTGGCCCCAGTTGACCTCTTGAGTGTTACCTTGTACTGCTTCCTCCGCTCCCAGTTGGCTCCAGCTGTACTGAATTCCATCCATCTCCCCGACTGTGCCATGCTTTCCTGTGTCTCACATGACTAAATTCTGCTCATCTTGTAGATACCCGCTTCTCGGAAGCTGTCCCTGAGTTTCCCCAGGTGGATGAAGCGCCCCTCCAGGTGCCTGAGTGCTCCTTGAGTATCAGGTACTCACCTGTGTCAGAGCGTGTCCCCTCTGTTTGGAAATTGAGTTTCTTCCTGGACCCTACGTTCTTTAAGACACAAATGATTTCTCTTTCTCCTTCATGTAACATATGTTCTTACTATTAACACAGATATTTATGAGGAATCACTAAATTAGTTATATATGTATGTATGTTGTACGTGTTATACATGTGTATAAACAAATATACATCTGTGTTAACCGATGGTAGTAGTTTATAAGGAACGTTGAAAACAAAAATCTGACATTGTTTTCAAGAACTTTCAATTTATTAAAGTATGTGTCAAAAATTATAGATAAAGAATCCTGTATTTAGAATCATTAAAATGGGAAACCGTAAGGAAAAAAAGATAAGAAAATGCTTACTTTAAGGTTCTTATTCCTAAGGTATATAAGAAGCCCCAGAGGGTGTACCATGATGCAGTTCTGAAAGTTAGCCAATAAAGGATATTCAAAGTTAAACTAACCTTTGATGATCTGCCCTAAATAAATCGAAGGGAGATCAGACTAAGAAGAGATTAAGGGCACATAGTCACACAACTAATGATTGAAAAGAGAGTTCTGAAAGTGAAATACCAGAAGGAGGAAAGGCCAAGTGATCCTGATTGATGATTCTGGAGTAAAGCATGTGGCTCAGGCCATCTGTGACCCATATAAAGGGAACAGGACGCGCTACTGCCTTCAGGGGGCCAGGCTCGGAAGGCGACAAGAAGGGCAAAAGAGATCCCCTAGAGAATGGAGAATTTTTACTTAATTTTAGTCTACCTTGAACTGTTCCTTAGAACTTAAAATTTCAAATAATTGAAAGGAATTTAAGAGCTGTGAAAAGATAGTGATGCTTAACTCTGAGTTCATGTTGTGAACCTGTGTGGAATCAACCAGCAGCAGTGTTGGTTATTCAGCAGGTAATCTACTAAGAGGTTCTCTTACTAAAAATCGGTAGTAAGGATATAGTAAGAACTAGTTTTTACAACTTTCCAATTTTGTAAAACATTATAAAGACATGATTTTCATTATAAAACAAGGGACTAGCTTATTTTTTGGTTCATTATAGTAAGGATTATTGATACAGAAAATAATGTGAAATGAAGAATGCTTTGTAGTCTCAATTTCTTTTATTTCTTGATTGGCTCTTTTTGTTTGACATTGAAAAAATGAGAAAATTCTGCCTCTTAATTTTATTATATTTCTAAGTCATTTCAGCAACAAAGAAGACTAAGAAGACTGTGGTATATCTGGAAGTTTAAGTGAATTCTAAACTATTTGAGTAGATTATTGATGACTCAGTAGGTTTTGGCCAGAGACACCTGGGAGAAAACAGGATGCCATATTTTATTGGGACGTGTCATTTGTGCCCATCATTTGTAAATAGGATATAAGTTGTTTTGGTGGCAGTGGTGCTGACATTTTTCTCTGGTTTAAGTGGATTAGAATACCCCTCACCCCCAGGACTGGTAGTCCATATTTTCAGTGCTATTGGTTGGTTATGCTGATATGAACTTTGTGGAGAAGTCCCTTTTTCTGGCAGCGTGTGGAAAACAGTGAGCCCACATGAAGCCTTTGTTCACGTGGTTTGTGTGTGGACATGTGTAAGATAGTTCCATGACAGGAAGAATGATGTGATGAATTTCATTAACAGTTACTCAGATCCAGTTCTTGAATCAGTGGTTTCAATGAACGTTGTAGCCTCTTCTTCAGTTTTTTGTAGGTCCAGTGGTTAAGACTTTGCCTTCCAACGCAGGGGGTGCGGGTTCGATCCCTGGTCGGGGAGCTAAGATCCCACATGCCTTGTGGCCAAAAAACCAAAACATAAAACAGAAGCAATATTGAGCAATATTGTAACAAATTCAATAAAGACTAAAAATGGTCCACATTAAAAAAAAAAAAAAAAAGAAAACCAGAAAGTGTAACAAAGTAAAGAAATATAAATTTGGTCAATATTTTATATTTTTATACTATATATCTCCAAGTTGTAAAACTATGGTCATCAGAAAGGTATCAGCAAGAATTGTTTATACAGCTAATGACATCTTTATTCTCTCTCCCACTCCTAAAATGGCAGACTTTATTTACCCGGAGTACTGCCCCTTTCCATTGCATGACGGTGGGAAGGTCTCTGATTGAATTTAGGAGACCTGCTGTATGTTTCCACATGTGCTGTTTACCGGCCGTGTCACCTTGACAAGTCTCTGTAATGTGTGCATGAATGGTGGATGGTCTTCAAAGACTCTCACACAGTATCCTCTAGTTTGAAAATTCTGCATTATAGGTTTGCCGTCACACATGACTTGGTTTGGGTTCCTACAGTGACACTTCTTGATTGGCTTTGGGCAAGTTACTTTGCTCTTCTACTCACAATGTTCATCTCTAAGTGTCTACCTTACAGAGCGTGGTGAAGGTCAATGAGACCCCATGGGAAAGTTCCTGAGAGTGTCTGCTCCAAGTGAGAAAGTGTGTATGTGTTCACGCGCAGGGGCCGTGAGCTGGCTGGATGGTGGGTGGGGGGAGTGGAGAGTGACGGGACAGTAGGTGGAGGTGTGGGAGTGGCTGGGGCAGGGTGGCCGTAGGAGTGGGTGGACTTTGTGTGTTAGGACTCGCGCTCTGCGACAGTGAGCAAGGCAGAGCAGTAGAGGTGCCTGGGCCCCCTGGACCCCCCACCCTTAAGTCTTCAGTGCATCCCTAAATGCTACTGGGAACCTACTTATTCGGTCAGCATCCCAACTAGGTGGTCCTGAGCAAGAGATCATGGAGGTGATGTGAAGTCTTAGCATGTTTAACATGTCTTCTTGGGGAAGGAAATGAGTGCTAATTTCCAAAGAGAATAGTGGTAAGAATGAAACCTGCTGTTTGAACAGTCCCGTTCACGAGCTGTGGAATATTGAAAAGTTGTTGTTGTGTAGCATCTGGTTTCCATTTAGTGCATATAAGTTAACAATGAAAACATTTTACTTCTTCTGTTCTTGGAATATTTTATTAATGAATAAGTATGTTTTTGTCCCTGAAGAGTCTGATCATTACAGAAGAAAATCTTTTGGGAATCAACTAATACATTAAAATTAGAAAAAGTATTCACATTCATGAAATTATATCTGGAGCTATAGAATAGGTATGAGATGAAAAGAATTGTTTCTTTGAAAGTGTCTTTTGTTGGAAGTTAAAGAATTTTTTTAGTAAAATTTTGAAGGGAATACCACAAATACCTAGCATTTTTGCTTCTTTTACTTAAAGGAGCAAATATATTTTATTTGTGCTTTTCAATATTTGAATCAAAACTTATCCATATATATATATATATATATATTTAAAACTCTTAATCTCATCTTTAATGGATAGATTTCATTGTTACCCAGTTTCCCTCTTCCTTTGATGTATTTCTTCCATAGTTCTTTAGATTTGCTAATTCTGAAACTTTAGTATGCAGCTCTTAAGTTGATGTTCAAGATGCCATTTTAATCCATGCTTCTCTGTTTTCTGGCCAAGCATTTCACTCTTTTCCCCTTCTTTATTTTTTCCCTACATGCCAATATTCCAGTGCTTGTACCCTACCCTATGGTAGATGAACCCAATACCTGGGTCTAATATATGAACTCAGTGAAAATTTTGACTTTGTTAAATGTAGAAATGTGACTGAGCCTAAGTCTTTACCGTTTATACGTTCTTCCTTGGTTTCTGTCCAAATATAGGCTGATAACATTCAGTTCCTTGAGGTTTTTGCTCACATGCCATTCTGCTGGAAGGTCTAACCTGAGCACTTAAAATAGCACCACCACCAAACCATCCTGCAAGTATGATCTGTAAGGCATTTTAGTCATTATCATGCTGCCTGCCTATTCGTGTAGATATTTATTTAAACCACAAATTATTGACATGTTTTAAAATTTTATTTATTGATTGATTGATTGCTGCGTTGGGTCTTCGTTGCTGCACGTGGGCTTTCTCTAGTTGCGGCGAGTGGGGGCTGCTCTTCCTTGAGGTGCGTGGGCTTCTCATTGTGGTGGCTTCTCTTGTTGTGGAGCATGGGGCCCTAGGTGTGTGGGCTTCAGTAGTTGTGGCGCTCGGGCTCAATAGTTGTGGCTCACGGGCTCCAGAGTGCAGGTTCAGTAGTTGTGGTGCATGGGCTTAGTTGCTCCGCGGCATGTGGGATCTTCCCAGACCAGGGCTCGAACCCGTGTCGTCTGCATTGGCAGGTGGATTCTTTACCACTGCACCACCAGGGAAGTCCGACACACTTTTTTTTTTTTTTTTAACAAACAGAAAGTATATATTAGAGTAAAAATGTTATCTTGATACAAAAACTAATTATATTCTTTTTGTGATTGAGTCCAACAATTGGACATATGTCCTAAATGGCTACATAGTTATATATTATGCTTATTATATGTATTAAATTGAGATATTTCACATCATCATGGAAAGTTTAGGAGTGAGGCCCATCTGAGTGTGACCCGAACGCAGGGGCGCCAGGCTCTGTGCAAGGTGTGGTGCGTGGCAGTTGGTCCTCGTGACCAAGATTAATGAAACTCAGATGGGTTTTAATTAGTGCAGCTGCAGTCATCAATTATCTACTGAACACAAATATTGTTATATTTGGGAAATTCTTGATTTATTTTATTCCACTGGCCAGCAGGTTTGGATGAATGCGTTCTCATCATAAACATTCTGAAAAAAATCGCGGGAGGCCACAGTTTATTATTTAGGACACAATCAGCAAGAGTGAACAATACAGAACAAAACATTGCAAAGTGCTCTCAGCATTAATTTGGAAATTTTGCTGAAATGTTTGGCTTGTACAGGTTGTCAAAAACATCAGGGCATCTTGAACAAAATTCAGAGCAGTCTAGCAAGAAGGGAACGTGCAACTGTTTTAGTCCAGGAGATGATCCATAACAGATGTCAGTGCGCATGTGCTACAGACAGGTGCCGGCCACCTTGCTGTCCGCAGAGCACCTTCCAGCACAGGCTTCAGCAGGAGGGCAGCTGGGTACCCGTTGTGCCGGAGAACAGGAACAGCCAGCACTTCCTGAGCACAAAGACATCTGTGTTCATCCACGAACCTGCATACAGCTACACTCACACTTGTTTGTGCTGGCTCTATTAATGTTTTAGAGCAATCTATGAAATGTTTAGCCTTGGATTAAACAAGTATAAGAAATAGATGTATAACTTTTGCGGGGAGGGAATATATTGTATAGTTATCTTTTACATTGGCAATGAGGTGCATAAAATAAGATAATTTAAAAATTTCTAAGTTAAATCTGGAATTATTATTAGAGTGAAAAATATTTTATAAATTCATGTGAATTTTGTATATTGAATATAGTAGTAGTTTTTCTGAACAGTTTTTTCCTCAGACTGTGTAATTTTATCTCCTGAACTTTAGTTTAGTGAGACTGTTTAATATTGAGTTTCAGAAATAATAGGTAAACATCAAACATTATTTCATTTTTTAACTTTCTCACAGTATGAAATCTCTGTCAGATTCTCATTCAGCAGAATAGGACCAAGAAAGGAGTGTATTTGGCTTACATACTTGTCTAAATTACTGAGTATAATTTGGTAGCCAGGATAGCTATTCTGAAAACGTCTTATGAGTCGTAACCAAGGCCTTATAACAAACCAGTTGCAAATAACTTTTGTAAAGTCTTGTGGCATTGTGTTCAGTTTGTGTGGGGATCTGAAATACATATATTAAAATGTTCTGAATCTTGTATTATGTACAAGATTTGTGTTTCTCATATAACAGTTTAGTGGTAAACTTACAGTTTAATGGAATAGTGAAATTTGTTAATATCACAATTTAATCCAAATTATGTTTCCCTAAGTGAATAAAACGGTGCGGCAACTTTCCAAGTGTAGATAGTATTTGTTTCTGCAGAGGAGATGCACTTTTGCCCTTAGGAAAGAACAAGAAGGCATCAAAAGCTTGCACGTGTTTGTACACTAGATTAGAGAAACTTTTATCACATCTGAATTGTCAGAGTTTGCAGTTAATGCTTCTGGCTCACTAGCTACTGTCTTTGTGACAATTCATAAATACTGTGATTTCTGAGCATACTTTTATGTGGCCTTCCTGTTTTATAGAAATCATAGAAAGCTTTCTGTTTTCCAGTTAACAGATGGTGTAGCTTTTGTTCATTGAACCAAGGTGCTTGGGAGGAGATTTTATTTCCTATGCGTTAAATTATATGTGATTCTTACATTTTACCAAATAAGAAACAGATTCTCCGAACTGTTTGTCCACTTGACCAGAGAAGTCTTGAGATATGGGCCAGAGTTGTCTTCTTAACATAATTAGACTTTGTTATAGATTTTTATTGTATTCTTTTTCATGAGTTTTAAAGGACCCAGTGGGCCACCGATCTTAACGTTAGACGTTAAGTGTGACTTATCTCCTTCATTTCAAAGAGTATGCAAGCACTTCTTTTTCTCTCTAGTTCTTAAAACCACGTGCACTTTTGTCCTTTAACTTATTACAGCATATTGTCATTGTTGGTTTACTTGTCTGTGTTGTTGTTAGACCTTTTGTTTATTCATCTGTCCATCCAACCATCCACCTACCCACCCATCCACTGACGCATCTAAAAATGAAGGACCTAAAACACTCTGAATGTGATGAACAGTGAGAAGGCGAATGTGGCCGCAGCATGGTCAGCAGGAGGTTAGTGAGAGGTGAGGTTGCAGGGGTGAGCGGGGCCTAGATGAGCTCACTTCTAAGAGACTGTGGTGAGGAGTTTGGTGTCAGTGGGGAGCCATTGCACAGTTCTCACTGGCTTCCTGGCAGAACTTATTCATTATTTAATTCCCAGACCTCTTCACATAGCCTGTCATGTATGTGATGATCTATAAATGTTTGGTGGCCGAGTAAGTGAGCCCAGCCCAGCTCAGTCTGTGTGGCTCCTTTATGGGATCAGCTTGAGTGGTTTCATGTCTTGGACTGGACGTGCCCGCCTCCAGGGCTAAGAGAAATAGGAGGCAGTGTTTATGACTAACAGAGGCCTATGCGAAGGGGCCATTACCACTGTCTAGCAGTTTAGGGACGTGAAAGTTCTTAATTTTGTTTTTTTCCATTGTAAAAATAAATGTGTTGGATTAGATACTTTTTAAGACTACACGGTATTCCAAAATTATTTGATTACATTGCTTCCTCTGAGAAATGTCTCTCAGAATTGACATAGGTTGAGCTACTTTTCTGGAGATGAATGCATTCTTTACGAAATTCATATTTTTGCTGTAACAAGTATTGATAATTTATAAGAAATGCTATTTTTCATTTTCGTATTTTGAGTTTATAATATAAACAGTAGCTTATTAGACCATGAGCCATTTCTGAGCTTCAGCTCTTATGACATAGTAATATATTAATTTTCCCACGAAAATTTTCAAAAATAATCTCTGGAGACTGTCATACAGAGTGAAGTAAGTCAGAAAGAGTAAAACAAATATTGTATATTAACTCATATATGTGGAATTTAGAAAAATGGTGCAGGTGAACCGGTTTGCAAGGCAGAAATAGAGACACAGACGTAGAGGACAAATGTATAGACACCATGGGGGGAAGGGGAGGTGGGATGAATTGGGAGATTGGGATTGACATATATACACTAATATGTATAAAATAGATAACTAATGAGAACCTACTGTATAGCACAGGGAACTCTACTCAGTGCTCTGTGGTGACCTAAATGGGAAGGAAATCAAAAAAAGAGGGTATATATGTATACATATCGCTGATTCACCTCACTGTACAGTAGAAACTAATACAACATTGTAAACTATACCCCATTAAAAAAAAAAAACTCTATTAAAAATTTTTTTTTTTTTTTTTTTTTTTTTGGCGGTACGTGGGCCTCTCACTGCTGTGGCCTCTCCCGTTGCGGAGCACAGGCTCCGGACACGCAGGCTCAGTGGCCATGGCTCACGGGCCCAGCCGCTCCACGGCATGTGGGATCTTCCCCGACCGGGGCACGAACCCGTGTCTCCTGCATCGACAGGCGGACTCTCAACCACTGCACCACCAGGGAAGCCCTATTAAAATTTTTTATTCAGATTTTGTTTTCCTCAATTCATTTAGTTCTTTTTATGATAATATATATACACATGCACACTATATATGTCATTATTTTTGGTACTATACTATATGTGGTATCAAGAATCAAGAATAATGATACCATCACCCATGTAACTCCCATGTAGCGTGAGACACAGAGCACACCCGTTATCTCTGATTACATCCTTTTCCTTTCTCCAGAGGTGACTGCTATCCTGATTTCTGTTAATCATATTGAACATAGAATATCTAAACCCTGTATTAATAATTTATAGAAATATTCCTTCTTAGATTTTCAAAATTCTCAATCAATATTATTTTCCACTCTGTAGATGACATAATTATCTGTCTTAAAAAAACGATTGTATATCATCTTAGAAACTTACGCTGTTTATGTATTTAAATATGTTTGTGAAGTATCCTATTATCTATAGGTTTTTCCTAAGGGTTTTTGTTGTTCTATTCTGTAGAATAGGCTACATTTATATAGTAACTTTTATTCCAATAGAACATTATTAATTTGAAAATATATAACTTTATCATGCCCAAAATATCTATCTTTGTAGTTGCTTATTGATCAGAAAGGAAATTCAAAACCTGACTCCTAATAATAAAATAAGATGTGTTTAAAATTGTTAAACAGTCATTTGAAAATATAGGTAGCATAGTTTAAACATTAATAATCAGAAAAGCTGTGGTGTTTTGAATATATCATATTTGATTTTTAGGACAATTTTGTGTCTTTGTTTTTATACTCCAGAAAGCCATAATGGTGAAATTACTATTACTTTTAACATTTTATGAATTTAGACATAATTTACAAGAACAACACTATGAATAAGATGTGCTGATATTTAATACATATAAATTATTATGTTTTCGCAGTTTTAATATTTGGGAATTTTATACGATCCTACCATAAGTTTCTTACAAGTTGTGATGGATTTTGTTAGAATATCAAATATTTTCTAGCATAATAGCCTTCCATATAATGAATGCAACTTAGCGTAAATTAACAGTATTTATCTGAAGCTTATCTTCTTTCTTGTTGAGGGTAGCTATGAGCCGGGAGGGTGGGAGGGAGTGCACAGTAACAGGAGATAATTTGGGGATGGAAGTTATACTTTCCATCTTTGCTTTCTCCCATTCAGTTCAGCTGGATACACACCTCACACTGAACTGCTGTATTATCACTTTGTCACGGGCTGTGACAAGACCCTCAACAATAAGAGTCTTCCCTTTTGTTTATAACACTTGAATGTCTTGGCGATTAGAACTTTTTCCTTTCTTCTCTGAATAAAATTGTTTTGTGCTGACTTTTTTTATTCCAGTGAGGAGAGGGAAATAAAAGCAACCCTACTTCCTATTACAAATTATCATAAATACTGGAGATGCAGATTTTTCTTAGATCATTAGCATATCATGCTGCGACCCGCACCAGAATGCACCATTAACAAAGCCGCCTTCATGTAATTAATGTAAATAATATGGAGCTACAGCTTGAGTTACCCAGTCAGCCTTGGCGAAAAGCATTTGTCATAATGCATCATCTGAGGAGCCCGGCCTCAATTCAAATTAAACTTCATGGGTTGGCCCCTTTATTTTTTCCTCTCACACTGTAAATTTCTGTGAAACATTTATGACTATAAATTTCTTTGAAACACCTATATAAGGGAAGAAAGCAATCCAGTAAGCTGAAATTAAAATTTTATTATTCACTGTGCTTTTGCTGGTGAGGACAGTTAGTATCTTCATCAGGCCAGCAATGGAGATGCAGGCGATGCAGCTGAGGGCCTCCTCCCTGTCCTCAGAAGTGTTTTCTGTCCTTTGCAGCTGCCAGCAAATCTAAAGTATGGTTTCTGCCTGCCATTTGCTACTATTGCCCTCTGACTCCAAAACACAGAGGAGCATTGTAAATTTTTCATGAAGAGGCTTCAGTCTGTAAAACAGCAAACAGGAATAATGTTTTAAATGCAATCATTGTCAAGTTTGAACAATGTAATTTATCAAGAGAGCAGTTTGTACTATATAATAAGTTTCATATATTAATACAATTTTTCATCTGATGTCAGGCTTCTGATTTATGAATAGCCCATGATCTAAGGTGATCATTGAATTATAATTCAAGTAATAAGAAGCTAGGAACAAGACACTGGAACTGCTCCCCTGCATTAGCTTGCATGCCACCAAGCCAATTTACTAAACATCCCTGGGCTAAATGATACAGTTTTTCTAATTCAAAGAAGGCACTTGTTAATTAGATAAAGGCTAAAGCTCTCATTATTTTTAAATGATTTAAGAACAAGTAGAGATCTTACAGCTTATACTGCAGCTCTAATAGTTCTCTGCTTACTGCCTTGTAGTAAGAGTATTAAAGACAGATGGGCCAGGCCGATTTAAACCAATTACAGCATTTCTTGTACACTAGTAGCAATGACTGTTCACAGGCGCATCAGATGCTAATATTCGAAACATTTCAGATGGTTGAAACACCACTGATTAATGTGATTTATGAATAAGTTGTTTCCTTCTGCTAATTTTGGGGGAGTAATCACACCTCCAGACTGTATTCAGTAGTTCCTGAGGCTTATGTCATATTCCCCAGTAATACTTACAAGTATTTTATAGAGATTTAACTTTCTTATATACCAAAATAAAGAAAAGAATTAACTTTTTTCAGTTCTGTTTATTGAGCACCTGCTAGGTGCTGGGCACTGGGCTAGGCCCTGGTGGAATCAGTGCTCATCAAGTGAGTTTCCTTTTAAATATCTTGATTGCTGTGATGGCAAATGAATAACAAATTCTAGAAAAACAATCAGACATTGTCAGTCATGAGTTAAAAAATATATATAATGCATATGAAATTCACACCTGAATACTTGTAAGGCTGTGAATTTGCTTTACCATTAATGTCAAACTTTGGAATTATATGAAAATTAAGAGTTGATAAAGTAGCTTATGTTTGTGAAAATTAATAAGATGCTGAGTTCTCGAGTCCTTTGTCTGTATGTTGATGGCAGATACGTTGTATGATGTCTGCTCGCGCAGCCGTTCATCTCCTTGGAATCGTGCTGCTCGTTGGCTGTTTGTTCTTCCCCCCTTCCTCCCTGCATCCCTCCGTCCTTCTCTTCCTTCCTTCATTCCAGAAATGATGACGCGTGTCTACTTTGTATCACCCACTTGTCCGTAAGTGTTTTCCTTGACTTTAAATAATTCATTGCTATTGCTGACTCACAATATAAATTTCCCAGGATACCTTAAATATCATCAGCTTTGTTTTTTCCCTTTTTAATCTCCTCATTTATTGTTTCCCATTGTTACTGTTAATACAGTGGTGAGCTTCAAATTCAGCCAGTTTTATTTATAGGAACATTGTCTTATGTAGCAAAGAGGTAGCCACACCACCTACCCTGGAAAAGTAGTCATTGGTTGTTTTTGCAGTATAGTTTGAATTTGGCAGTCTCTTCATAAAGGTTAAGTCGATATAGTCTTTGAGAGACAGGCACTACACGTATATGCTGTTTCTTACCTTCAGGTCTGTCTGGGGACGGGCAGTGACCAGCTGCTCTGAAAGCTTACAAATCGCATTGTGCTGTTTCTTTTTACCCTTGTTTAGCTACCTTCCATTTTTCTTTATTTATCCCAATTTTTTAAATAGTTATTTCAAAGTTGTTGGGCATGTGATTGGAAAATCACATGTATAAGAGATTTCAAATTGTTCTATATTTTCTTCTTCGTTGTCCTAATTTAAAACAAAAATCCTTATCTGAGCAACAGCAAGTTATATTATTAATGGACCCTGAGTAGGACAAGTTATTTGTTGCAGTAACTTTTGATCTGTTTAATAAGTACTCAAGCTGTGTAGTGGAGGTTTTATTGTACTCTGCAGTGTACAGTTATGAAGTGTGGTACATAATAAAATTAAAGCAATAATGTTGATATTTCTGAGGGATCCATCAGAGCTGACCTGAAGCAACATATTTCATCTGGTTTGTCTGGGTATGAGTGTTTGAAAGTTATGGCTGAAATTACGAGAGCGACAATATTGTGTTTATGACTTCTGATTATTTACCATGGTAAGGTACCTCACCCTTTGTGATTCCCAAAACTATTTCTATGACAGTTCATTAGTGTTGGTGTCAAGGAACAAATGAAAAAGACGAAATACATTTAGTATTAGGCAATAAGACATTTTAAGCTAAATGTTGGTATTTAATGTGTAGGAGTATAAAAAACTAACGTGGAATCATTCCGATAGGGAAGAGAACACATCATTTTTGTAGTTTCAGGTAGGTTTCTATATGTGTGTATTGTTCAGGTCCACGCTTCACGAAATCGTTAATGTGACTTGAGATGGCTTGTTTTAGGAGGCAGAAAGAAGATTAAGGAGGAAGAAACTCTTTTCACTAGAAAAGTTTTTACAGATCATTGTCCTGAAAATGAGAACTGTTTAGTATTGGAAAAGGTTGCCATTTGAATCTAAAAAATACATTTATCTGTGAAAAGATAAATTACTACCTTGAAATATAATTTGGGTTTGCTTGTCCCTCTTCCTTATCAGATTTTACATACCTTGAGGATGCAGGCCTGTGTCCTCTTCATCTTTGTGTTTCCAGAACACAGGATAGCATCTGGCCCATAGTGCATGTTCGAGAGACATTTAATAGTGGAGATACTTGAATTTTTCTCCGTGTAGCAGCTCCCAAATAGTGTGAGACCAAGGAAGAAAATTAAGAAACACATGATTTCCTAACAATGGAATTAAGATACTCATTAATGCCTTTCAAATGACTGCTGCCTAATTTTTCCTTATTGAAAGGAAATTGATCTGTCTTGATCAGCCAGACCATTTGGAATGAAAACCTCACGCCTTTATTTTTTGAGAAGTATGTAATTATTAAGTAATCAGTGTTTAACTCGGGATAATTTGTAAGTGAGCTTCCAGTAGACTGCAGGACCTTGATGATACTACTAAATACTATTATTTATTGCTGCTGTTGCTGCTGCTGCTGTATTATTGCCTAGCAGACCAAAATACAGAATCTCACCTTTTAAGAAAGTTCATAGCATCTATACAGACACCGTTTGCTCATGTGTGTTTCTTGACTACCATTTTTGTTGCTGCCAAAGTAAGTTTTAAGCCATATTTTCACTCATCAACATTCACTAGTGTGTTGATTTGATAAGTTTTCTTTTGGATATTGTGGTGGGGATAGGAGGAAAGGTGTTAACTAGTGGTAGATTACTTTTTAAACGTTTCATTGAGCTCAGTGTTATGGTTTCATATGACCATGATAAGTCATTGGCGTTTCGTTTCATTGCTGGAATGATACAAAAACATTCATTAAAAAAACACAGCAACTGTAAAAATAGAAATACATAATTTTTATGTGATTGTGCTTCATATTTAATTTTATAAATAAAACCATTAGCTTTAAAGAAACCATTATATACTTCTGAATTATTTCAAAGGTAATACTGTGGATACACACACACACACACACACACACACACACACACACACCCCTAAGTGTGTTGACATGATTTACCCTTCAGTGTATGCCTCAGGAGCAGTCATCAGAAATAGTTTTCACATTGTCTTTTTCCTCTCCATTGTGCCCATCACATTTTATATGGCCCAGAATCAGGCAGTGAGAAATCCTGATTGGACCTCCAGGAAGTGCTCTGATGTTCATCAGCCTTGTGTGCAAGACAGAAAAGCTGATAGTCCGAAATTGCACTATAAACTAAGACAGACTGTCAGTTTTTAGGAATGGCGGGGAATGGCCTATTTATGTAATCAGATACTAACCCTGGGAAGAAGCTGTCAGGCACATTCTTGTTGTGTAAGCGGCAGGCAAACTGTGCTTTATCTGACAGACAGTGTGTAAATCTGTCCATGCAAAAACCCAAATGTTTGGTTTGCTCCTAGTCACCGTAATAATCTGCTTATTTTCGTCTGCTAGAGCAGTGACATCACTTAGCGGAATGCGCTGCAGACATAAGGCCCAGATAAGACTGCCTTAGTGTCAGTCATTCATTCCTTGATTGGCAAGAAGATAAATAGGAATTTACTAGAGGTTTGCTTTCAGCTAAAGGAATAGACAACGTGTTCTGGACAGGAATAACTGTATTTATTAGCTTGGTTATTTTGCATCTTGAGAAAATGGATAGAATACATCATGTCTAATTATAGTTTCTAGGAATAAGTAGTGTACCATATCAATAATTATTGAATAGTTGTGTCCGAAGGGAATCTTCTCTGATTTGTTAAGATGCTTTTACTTGCTATATATATTTATTTCATTGACTTTTATGTATTGTTTTCAGCACCCTTTAGTTTTTCATTCTAAAAGTAACTTTTTATTATTTCATTATTTTCTGAGCGTGAATAGTAATGACTTTATGAATGTGGGTATTTAAGAATCTGTAAATTAAATCCTATTCTTGAGGAGAAATTGAAGTTCTAATCTGAATTTATGACTTTAAACTCAGAGTTAAAAATGAATTCAGTGTTTTCGTATATTTGTTCAGTGAGAATATTGTACCTTCCCGTGACTGAAAGATCTATATTATAGCAAGTGTTAATTGTGAGTAGTGTCTTCTTTGATATTCACTCATTGGATAAGCAGTGTAACTTTAGGAATTTTCTTTAAAATTTCTGTAAGATTATTCAGCTTCTTTTAATTTTCATTCAAATCTTCAGTTTGGTTTTACCAAATAAATGATTTCTTTGCTAATTGTAAATGATTGGGAACAGCATTGATTGTTTTAAACAAAGAGGAAACCTCAATCCTGGACCACAGTCTTTTATGATCAGAAACTTTATGGGACGCATCTCCGAAGCGAGCAGCAATCAGGTTGAACTGAGTGTAGCAGAGGCAGCCTGTGGGTCCCCAGGTAGATGCTCTCTTGCCCTGGTACAGGTGGCCACACATGTCTGAGAGTGACCAAAGGCTTTTTTTCTAAGAATTTTAAGAACAGCAGTAAGAGAGAAGTAAAAAGTATACAAAAGCATACATATCTGACACCCTGATACCAGTCCTGAGGCGTAAGTGCATAATTTACTTCTGCTCTGTGTGCTGTGAAGTTGTAGTCATCTTTGTTTTGATGGCCTGAGTACCAAAGTACATGTGTATATATTACTTTATTAGCCCATGATAGTAAATTCACATAATTAATCAAATTCTGATTGGTTTTATTATCATCAAATTGCACACATTTTTAAATCAACTTATTTAGAAACATAAATCCTAAGGTTTGATAATTGAGTTCTTTAATTCTACCTCTTTACCTCTTTTCCTCTCTTGCCAACTCTGTCCACCATATTAATCCCTGGTCAGATCTGCGTAAGCTCAGGTAAAATTTAAAATTCATTCAGAGGTCTTATTTACTTGATAGCAATTAAAATGTGCTAGTATTTTCACTTTTGTTGTTCCCCAAAGGAAATTTTCCTAATTATCTTTCACCCGGGCTTTAATTCTAAGTACTTTTCTTCTGTCTCTCTTGCTTCTAATCTAAGTGACTCTGTGTATATTTCTTAGTGCTCTATTGCATATTATTTTTGAAGACTAGTAGATACCAGTAATCAATATAAACTTGGTTATTATGAAAAATGTTAGCGATATTTGGAAATGTACAGCACAATCTCTGGATGTTCCATGAGGTGATTTGTAGAAATGAGGACAGCTGTCTCTTCCGTCTTTGGACCCCTTTTCTTTAGTTCTTAGCTCTTAGGCACGTTTCTGTGAATATCATCATGTACATTCCTGTGGAATGCTTCATCTGTATCTTCTGGTTATATATAGGAGTCTCTCTCTCTTTTTTTTTTTTTTTTTGCCGTACGCGGGCCTCTCACTGCTGTGGCCTCTCCCGTCGCGGAGCACAGGCTCCAGACGCGCAGGCTCAGCGGCCATGGCTCACGGGCCCAGCCGCTCCGCGGCATGTGGGATCTTCCCCGACCGGGGCACAAACCCGTGTCCCCTGCACAGCAGGCGGACTCTCAACCACTGCGCCACCAGGGAAGTCCCAGGAGTCTCTTTTTATTCATCTTTCATTGTTATGTTTTCAATCCTAGTCTGTCAGTTTTAGTCACTAACATTCCATTGAGTAACTGTTTGAGCACCTGCTCTCTGTAAGGCGTTAGAGCAGCTTATTTGAGGGTGTGTTCGCTGTTCTTTTGCTGTTGTTACTATCTTACCTTCCTGTACTTCTGGTTTTGGATTATTATAAAGCTATAATTTATTATTATAAACCATAATTTGTTAGATTGTCACTTTCTGTTGTTTTGTTTTACTGTCTTTGACAAATTAAAGAATAGAAAGTTCAAGCTTCTGTCTCCTGGAAGTCAGCCTTTTTATTCCAGTGGAGAATTAACTAGCACTTGGACTGCACATAGACCCCCACAAATAGAAAGACAGGGCCTTTCAGGAGATAGAATCTCTCATCAACAATGATGGTTGGTTGATCCCAGACAGATATATTCGATTGACTCTTGGCCTCAGAACCCTTCTTTCCTATACTGGAGAGAACAGCCTTTGGTAGCATCGCTTTGTGAATTTGGGTCTTTGGGAACACATCCTTAGGACCAGACTAAGTGGAAATTTAATTGAAATTAGACCTGTAAGGTTTCATTGTTGGGACATATTTTGGAAGTATTTTGTTTGAACTCCATTGCATGTGACATGTGTAGAAATTCAGGCTAAAAGAACAACCAGAGCACTGATGTCTCAGCTAAGTTGGTGTCAGGGCGGCTGTTTCACTTCTGTGGCATGGCCTCCTTCAAGCAGCTTTGTTTGCAGTTTTAAACATGTCATTGGGAAACTCATTTATCAGAATACTTCTTGCCGTGTTTTGAGCCTTCAATAAATTTTAGTTATATATGATTATTAAATGTTATAAATGTTTCTTAATACATCACTTTCCTGCCCTTACTACTGTGAAAGATATCAAGAAGTTGAAAATCTAACGTCCCTGAGTTGTTTTGGGTCTTTTAGGGAATGTACGTAACTGAGAGTAGTAAACAGTTCAAAAGTCAATATACGTGAGGTGGTGTAGAGTCAACCTGTGAGTGGCACCAAAGCCACAGTAAGATCAGGACTCTTGTGTAACAGAGGATTAAACGAAATGTAGAAGAAGGGTAGGTCTTTAGTGAGAGCTGGTCTGACTGTCTCAAAAATGTGATAGTATCTTTCTATTACTGAATACCTAGAACCATCTCTTCCAGAACTGTGACTATGTGGTTACTCATGGCAAACAGAAGATTCTTCAGTTACAGTGAACAGTATCTATGATTAGCTGTCAGCTGTATGGTATTCACAGTGTAGGCTTATAAAATCATTGAACACTGATTTCTGAACTATCTGAATACAAATATAGTGAGGTTTTTGACTTCAAAAATTGAGAAGAAAAAAATGTCTTTCTTTTTAGAGATCTGATTTTACACTGCCTCAATAACTATCTCAACTCTTGTTTCTCTCTGTGGTACTCTGTTTCAGCTATGTATCAATAACATTGTATGTTAGTATGGCATAGAAAAGCCAGTGGTAGATAAAATTAGTGATTCTTTTAAATTTTACTTAAAAATTTATTTTGGCTAAACCTGTTTGTTTTGAATTATGCTTTTAAAACTCTGTTTGCTTACATATATATTTTTTTAAAATGGAGCGTGTGTTGGTAAATATTTTTAATACAGTAGTATATAAAGTGCTAAGTAAAAGTTCCCTTCTCCCAAATTGATGCCCTTCCTCTTCCTCCAGTCTTCCTCAGCCAAATCTCAGTTCCCACCCAAGGTTACTACTATTCACAGTGAATCTGTCCCTACTGTTTCTATTTGTCTATTCATACATATGTATATGTGTGGTGTGTGTGTGTTTTTTCATATGTTGCATATTAAAATAAGCTTAATTCTGTAAATTTTGTCCCTTTACAATATTTAATTAATTCATCATTTGAGCAGTTATTTACTGGGTACCTACTATGTGCTAAGCCCTGTGTTGGACCCTGGGGATATAGCAGAAAATAAAGCAGGCAAACGTTCTGCTCTCACGAGCTTACATACCAGTGTGGGGAGAAATTCAGCAAACAACACTGAAAGTCCAGTATATGCGAGTATTAAAATAGTGGTGATATAGTAAGGGAAAGAGGGACGAGCCAGGAGTGCTGGGTGGGGTATTTCAGCTCTCCATAGGTGGCGAGGGGAGCCTCTGTCAGAGAGAAGGTGACAAGTGATCTAGACCTGATTGTGGGTAGGAGAGGGGCCCCGTGAGTCTTTCAGGCAGAGGGAAAAGTGCTCAAGTCTCCTGAAGACGATTGTGTGGGGCGTGGCCCAGGGCTGCCAAGAGGCCGCTGTGCCTGGGGTGTGCACAGGGTGGGAAGGAGGACGTGATGGCAGCTCAGGCCATGTCAGGCTCTGGAGGACTCTGCAAGGACTTTGGTTTTTTTCTTCTGTGTGAGATTGGAGGGTATTTAACAGAGGCCTGGCGCGGTCTGACTTACGCTGTAGCAGAATCGCTGTTTGCAGTATGCAGAGAATAGACTGAATGGCAGGAAGGGAGCGGGTGGTGATGGCAGAGGCTGGGAGCTCTGTTGGACATTCTCGTGATGATCCTGACGTGAGAGCACGGTGAGCTGGACCCCAGTGGTAGTAACAGGGGTAGATAGAAGCGTCCAGACTCTGAATATATCTGAAAATTCCAGCCCACAGGATTTACCAGTGGATTGGATGAGATAAAGAGTAACGGACCACACCAAGGTTTGGGCATGAACAGTGAAGGGAAAAGGGAAAAATGAAGTCACGTCATTAACTAAACGGGCAAAACCACGGTCAAGAGCAGGTTCCGTTGGGGGAGATTGGGAGCCAGGTTTAGACGCGGGACATTTGAGAAGCCTGTCGGCTATCCCAGTGGAGACGTTGTGTGGGCAGCTAAATACCGACTAGACCTCAGATATAAACGTGGATGTCATCAGAGTACAGGTCACCAAAGGAGTGCGGGTGGGTCATCCAGGCTTCAGAAGGCAAGGAGGAACCAGGAGAATGAGACTCTCATGTTCTCAGGTCAAGGGAGCGTTTGCGATCAGCTGCTGGCCTGGGTAGGTCAGGTCTTGCTCTTGGGCTGCATCTGACATTGATTGAAGACTCCTGTGTGCCAGGCTTGGCAGGACGCAGGATGTGGCTGAGTTACAGGAGAACAGGGTGTCTGCAGTCCCTGCCTGCTGGGCACACTTGGCTCCTCTCGCTGCGCCCTTTCCCGGCGCCTCTGCTCAAATACTGTCCCCTGGACTCTGCTGGCCCCGCCTGACACCCTGGGAGATCTGACCCTCACGGCACCTTCACGGCGGCTCCCACTTGGCCAGAAGCCTCCTTGTTACTGCCTTACGTGAAATAATTCTTGGACTTTAATTCATTTCCATGTATTTCAGTCTGAAGAATCTTTAATAAAAAATATAGTAGTGATACAAAGAGTTGAGCAGTTTTGTTTTCTTTATATCATAAAGTCTAAACTAACAACCTTTTTGACTTTCACTTTTATTCCTTCCCAGCCCATATTTGAGAAGTCTTTTTTTGTTGTTAACGTCATTTTGATAGCTTCACTTATTTCTGTATTTTAACTTCCCTAACAGTATAGTTGCTCCAAGTATAAATATATTTTATCACTTACATCCTTCCAGTTGTTTTTGCTTATGCATTTAATTATATTAGAAAGAAACTTAGTTTAATATTTTGAATGCTGGAAGGTACGTAATGAATGATGTTATTCCACATAGTCTTTTGTTTGAGGTGTTGAAGATTTGAAAAATTAGTATAAATGATCTCTATTCAGTGTTTATAGATGCCTATCTGAATTTATCTTTTCAAAATAATTTAGAATATATGAGAAGTAGATGAAATCCACAAATCTGTTTTGCAGAAAAGAATTCCATAGCTGTACATATCCAACTTTTTAAGTAAATAATACTCTTCTGTATTGAAAGGAAGCTAAATTAATTGCTTTACCCTGCATTTAGGAGGTTGTTTCCACCCGAATGTACCTCATATATGTATGCGCTTTCTATAGTTTTACTCCTGTTTCATTGCAGGCTACTTCACACCCATTGTATGGTGGACATGTGTGCGAAATGGTGGAGAGACTACTAGTATTTAACTGCTTACTTAGTATTTAACTACTTACTCTCAGTTGAATCACAATAACTTGAAAACTCTTTAAAAACTTGTTTTTTATGTTAATCCAATGTTAGCACTTTCCCTTGAACTTATGATTTAGAAAAGAACAGATCAGATCCCTTACAACACGATCTTTCTACATGTATGAATGTCAGAATATTGTGCTGTAAATAAAGCAAGTGATGATCCGTATCAGGCTCTGCAGTATTTACGCTGAATTCATCTTCTGAACTCACACCACGTCTTGGTGATGCTCCAGTGCACAAATGCTCCAAGACATTTACTCTAGAAGTGTACTGTAGCTGCTGCTCTTCGGACTAAGGTCTCAGAAAGGGTCAATTTTGTACTGAACTCTGAGATTACTGGGCAATACATCTCAACCCTTCTAGCTAATCTTACCTTGAGCTCAAATGGTTCCCTAGATCATCCTGACATGCTAGAAGGCCGAGATGATGACAAAGGCCAGGACAATGAAATACCTAAGTTTGGAAATGCTGCCTTCCCTGCTTCAGCAAATCACACAGTCACCATCAGCGTGGACAGCCCTTTCTAAATCTGGCATGTCTATTCAAATGTCTAGAAATTCTGTTTCCAAAGTAGATACATAAGGACCTACAGGATAGAGTGTAAACATCCCATATTTGCTAGTATGTAAGATGCATGGGTCTGTGGAACATGTTCCAGTATTATTGTACAAGAATATTTTTTAGGAAAAAAATATAATTTTTTATACATATATCGAAGGTGAATTTAAATTGTTTGGTAGAGAGAAATACTATTTTGTACATTTCCATTTAACCTACTGTGTACTCGAGTCCTGTATGAAGTCTCATTTTGAATAAATAGCGGTGGTCCACTGTCCCTTAACTAATGTTAATATTTAGAGGATTACGTACACTGGTGTCAGTTGCTGGTTCTAACAGTACTGTAGTATTGACAGATTTAACTCTCCTGTGTTAGGGGTGTAACCCATGATCAGCCTGTTGTCTTCGGCTTATTAATTTTGTTAAGAAAACTACTACTCTTTTTAAAATACTCTGATAGTTCTTCATTGGAGAGTTGGAGCTGACAAGGATTGCCGTAAGGAATCCAAGTAGGAAACTATGACTTTCTTATTATTGCTGTTTTAAACAGTTGTGAAATAATAGATAATTCTCATGATTTACTATTTATAGAGCACCAGTGATCTACACTGTAATATAAAATGATGTCTTGTGCTCAGTATTTTTAGAAATATTGATGTGAATACACACCAGGAATAAAAATTACATGGTCCTACTGAGGCTCAAGAGAGGCTGCCCAAGGCCAGACACTTATTAACTTCTCTTTCCCCAGCAGCATGAATATGTGACCCCAAATATTATTTCTGAGTCAGTGGCATGCCAGGAACTGAGCAGTTTTATTCATATGAAAGTGTCAGCTTTATTAGCAAAAGGGGATTGGAATCATCCATTCTATACAGATGCCTGATGTTCCTTACAATGTATATTTGTCCTAGTAAAGTTTCATATAGTAATGTGAATGACACATTTCTTGGCATAATAATATAACACCATGGTGTGAAGACCTTATGACTTTTATAAAATCCTTACAGATCGTAGTTTCTTGATGAGTGGGACTGTGACAGATTGTCTGAATTGGGACAGATGTTTTTGTTTGTACTCAGCTTCCATTAATATATCAGTTGTGTTTAATGTTAACATATTAAAAATTAAAAGGAAATAACTTTAGGGGATTTTGTAGTTGATTTTTAAATTCGTGCTTCTTTCTATAAACCTGTTTTTGTTCTTATTGGTAAAATCTATCTTATTCATATTTACCAACCAATTCATTCTAATACAGTTAATACTGGAACTGGCAAGGGTAGCATCAGAAAACTTAGTAAAACCTTTTTCCATTGACATGCAACTGGTACAGTCTGTGAGGTTCTCAGCTCTGAAATAACATTTTTATAGCATCCGTAGGTACATAGCTTGACACGTAGCAGTCTTTGTTAGTGCTGACATACTGTTTGTAAGATTACGTGTTATTTGTCCCAGTGTATAAACGAGTTTGTCATGAATCTCAGATGTGCACATTGTTATGGTAGGTTTTTTCCCAGACATGTACATATTTGTGGCTTGTATACAAGTGTACTGTATCTTTTTGATCATGGGCACTTGTGAAGGATAAAGCCACATGTAGCTCCTTAGAAAATTATAGTCAAATAATTGTGAAAAACAAACAATGGAAGGGAGATCGGAGAGGGGGAAAAGAAAAACAAAAAATAGATTGGTGGTTCCTTTTGTCATATCAAAGTCAGGTTTCTCTGTCTTTTTATCAGGGCCATTTCAGTCTGACTCAGCTTAAAGGATGCAACTTTATTTCCCCCATCTGTGCAGCCTGCTCCCCACTCCCTCCCCTACCATGATCAGCTCAGGGCTCACACACATAGCACCTTCCCCGCCTCTGCCTGACCCTCCTCCAGGCTTGTCACTGCCTGTGGCCTTTGTTACTAGAGTCTGCTCTGTCTGCTTTCAGACTCACCTGAAGCTCCACCTCATCCATGAAGCCTTTCCAGCTGCTTCACTCTATATTCACCGATGCTTTTTCTAAACATCTTTTCAAAAAGCTTTTTTAAAAAGTCCAACAGAACGTGGTGAGCTTTTGTTCTAATTATTTCACTGACATTAGTGTCTGCCATTGAGGCACAGGCTCCTTTTGGGGAGGCGTATGTATCTTTCCTTCACTTATAGGTCTGTACATGCATGAATCATTGCTAGACACACAGTAGATTCCAATACATACTTTTTAAAAAATTGATCAGTTGATATAGAAGTAGCTGAGATATTATAATTTGAAGATCGTTAGGCTTGTGTTATAAATGTCCAAAGACTGAACATCCGTCAAGACATTTGGGATGAATGTGTAAATGGGGTTTGAAATGCATTTTGTCGTTTTAGCTCAAATTATTTATATCAGCAATATAAGAGCAATGCTTTCAAAGAAATTCTCTTTATATGGTCTTTAAACGGTAACATTAGTCCTTTATTTGTAACTGCTGTTTTAACCTTCCTTGCGTAAATCCAGTGTTTTCTTACCTAACCTGAAGCGATAAAATTTCATTTAGTCCAGACTAGAGGATTGTGGCAATTTAATATATGTCTTGTTCTCCAGGACTTGACTTCTATGGTTAGTTAAAATTATTTCAACTTTGCAAGCCCTCCAGCTCTGTGACACACTTGAAAGGGGGTAGTTTGAAAGGACGGGGCAGCCTGCACTGAATGGGTCTCATATGCAGTATAATTCCTTCCACCTGTTCTTCTCATGTTGGCGTTTGAAAGCCCTGCAGGAAACATGAACTATTTCAGGATTGAACCAACTTCTCAAACCCTGTGAAGGGGCTTAGTGGACCTTTGTTTGCCAGCAGTGCTCGATTCAGATTCTTTTACCCTGCACAGATCAGGGTGCTTTGGGGGGCTGCAGGTGGGGAGATGCGACCTCACCTAAGCCAGGGATAGGCCGACTACTCTCTGCAGGCCTGATCAGGCCCACTGCCTGTTTTTGTAAATAAAGTTTTATTGGAACACAGCCACGCTTACTTATTTATGTACTGTCCATGGCTACTTCTGTGCTACCAAGGCGGAGTTGAGAAGTTGCATTGAAGACCTGAGGGCCCGCCGAGTAGAAAGTATTTACTGTCTTTTACACAGAGCCTTTCCTAATCCCTGTTGTGCTGAGGAGTTTTGGATACAGCACATGCAGTGGAACGGGCACCGTTCCAGTCAAATTTAATAGGATGGTTTGGGGTAGGCCAGAGTTTATGGTCTCTTTGACAAAGAAAAATTTCATGGGAATGGGATTTTGAAGGATGAATTCAATCTTGAGGGCATGGCCCTTGTAATCCTTGAATGTTTTTCTTTGGAATGAGTCATTCTCTTGGTTCTTAGTAGACTAAGGCAACCAGGGATTAATATTCTGCCAATGCTCTTCCCAGAAGTAACTTTGACACAAAGCTTTGCAACCTTTGGAAAGAACTGAAAGGGCCAGAAAACATGTGTCACAGCTTCTAGAATCTGAATGATACCGTAAGAGGTTTTAAAATGATGGCTTCAGCAAGAATGAGGTTAAATTTCTTTTCCAACTAGTTAACAAGGATCTAGCTTGTTAATTAGGCTAATTATCACCTGTTCAGGGCAAAAAATGCGCTCAAGACTCTTGGCTTAAGTAGCAGGCTCCCTTGCGTGCTGTATAAAAGCCCTCACAGGAGGTTTCCAACTTTCATCTGTAAGCCACACTTGATTCTGAAGAGTTGAATTCAGTAAATGAAACCTTTCTAATCTTAGGTCTTTGTGGCTTCTTGATATAAATCATGCTCATGTTTTATATATAATCAGGAACAGGTCACTCTCAAGAGTCCAGCCTAATTTAAATAATCTGGATATTAGTGTTAGATATTTTTGGTTTCAGGATATAACTTCATTCACTGAGTCAGGTTTTTTTGGATCTATTATGCACGCGTGCATGTGCGTGTGCACACACACACACACACGCACACACAAGTATTTGGAAGGAGGTGGCCAGAGGAACCCCGAGTGTATTCCTTGTGATTACTCACCTGTCAGTGTAGCTTTTCAATTTTCAATTTAGAGAAAACAGAGATTCTTACTTTCCATGCAGTTTAAAGTTGCACATTTTATTTAAACATATATATATATAGAGAGAGAGAGAGAGAGAGTACTTGAAACCTCCTAAAACTTAAGATGAACAGGACTACTGTGGAGTAATATTGGGGTAATTAATGTGGATTTAGTGCCTGTTTTACATGAATAAGTAGTTTAAGTCTAAAAACAGTATTGTATGTTTTTCCTCAGATGTTTCCTAGGCCAGAAACAGTATAGGCACCTCACAGTTCCGATGCGTATAGGTATTGGATTTCTTACCATGGCAGAATCTCTTGAACTTCATTTTGCTTTGTTATCTTTTGGATACTTTTTCAGCGTAAGCCTCATGTGAATTAATTGAGATGGAAGTTGCTCTTTAGTGGTTGTCTTCATATGCCTTTTATGTGCTTCTTTGTTCAAGAAAGTGATTGTTTTTCAGTTTTATTTGCAGCTCAGCAGAAATTTGTAAGGTAGCCCTACTGGGCAAAGACCCCATCATATTCTATTTTCGTTTCATCTCTTAGTGTATTATTATGTAATTATTAAATTATAATAATTTTAAAAGGAGGCTGTTATCCCAAAGAAACAGCCTGCGTATTGGTAGTATCCGAGTAACTTAGAAATTGTTGAAACAGATTCATTAGTATATTGGACTGTTTTGCTAGGAATCATACAAGCCTTGTATTGTTTTCAGTTCTGTGTTTATTCCTAAAGACCAGCAATACCTGTCAGTTAAGGTTTTGCAACATCGGTTTACTGTTAATCATTTTGAATCAGTCAGCACCTTTGTTTCAGAGTTTTGGAAGATAATAACTGCATGATTATTTAATGTTTTAATAAAGTTTAGCTCATTCATTTGGAGCAGATCTTGCTCATTGCTGTTTTTTTGCAGATATGAATTTGTATGATTTATTAACGTGACGTGACATGTAGAAAAGAAATTTTGGATTACTTAATTAAAATATTCACTTCGAATTGTGGAATTTTTCAAAAACAATGAAAGCACTTTTTAAGATGTTAACATATGACCTTGTTTACCTTTTAAAAACACAAAAATGTACAACTGTAGTTAGCTCTCTAGCCCCATATGCATGCCTTACCCCTCTTCTCAGAAACAAGCAGTATTCACAAATTATGATGTCATGCATGTTTTTGCATGTGGACCTCATATGTTTAGATTTAATATTTCTATGCTTAACTTGCTTTGTTTCAGTGCAGTTACATTTTTGAGATTGTTTAACCCATGCTGATAAATGTAGCTCATTGATTCATTTTAACTTCATTATGATATTCCATTTTATGATTAAACTCATTATTTTTCTACTCCCCAGCTGATGGATATTTAAGATTGTTTACATCTTAATGGGGATACTTTTTTTTTTTTTTTAAACATGTCTGTACTTGGGCCTGAGTTTCTCAATCATGTTAACCCAGACTGGGCTTTCCGGGAGAAAGGCAAAGGATATCTACAGCTCTAAAATGCATCACTAAAGCAACTGTATTCCGAATTATTCTGAACTGGAGAGATTAGAAAAGAACATAAAAATATACTAGTGGCAATTCTTACTGTATTTCAAAAATCATAAAGTAATAAAGCATCCAAGTATCAAAATACTTCTATCTTCATATGTAAATGGGATATGTGCAGATTTTTAATTAATTTGCTAATAAATTGACTGAATAATAACCCACGTAATAGGGTTTAAAATTTTTAAATAACCTTTAAAAGTATAATTTGAAGAAGATGAGTATAGACTCTCTTGTTAGGATACTTACCTTGTGTAGTAATATGGAAAGATAAAGTTAGGGGCGCAACTCAAAATAGAAGTGTTATATATTTTGACAAAACTTATCTGCCCTTTAGGCATTCATAAACAGACAATTGCTCTAACACAGTCTAAGGCAGAAGTATCTATTAAGATAGTACCATTGATCATATAAAAATAATTCAGCTCCCTACTAATTCTTTAGTTTAACTTTGTATGTACATAATGCCTTGCGAAACCTCCATGAAATTTTTAAGTTTTTGTTATATGTATAACAATGAGGATATTTAGTATCGTGTCTTTAAAATTTTAAGTCTAGATATGTGGGTTTTAGTCACGACTCTGTTTTACAAGTCATGTCATGAGTGAGTTCAGCGAAGAAGATCTTCCACCGGTTTTAACACCGAGAACACAGGCTCAGAGCCATTCTGCGTGTGTGTGTGTGTGTGTGTGTGTGTGTGTGTGTGTGTGTGCGCGTGTGTGCGCGCACGTGTGTGTGTTGGAGTGGTGGTGCTGGGGATAAAACAGCACGTGTAACAGTAAATAAACATACTGTAAATATATTGAGAGTACTAGAAAAATGCTTAGAATTTAATCCAGGAGCCCTTATTTAATTTAGGAATACTTAGGAATTTACATTCAAAGATGAACTCTTAACTGACTTTTCCATGACAGTTACCCACACGAAAATGGGTTTTATTCCAAAAGTGTCAGCAAACAACTGGATAATAATCCCTGGAAGCCAGGAACTTTGTAATGACAGCACCCTTTGGTAGGAACCACTCGAAGGTGCGACGACGCAGAATATTCTGTGTTTAAGATCATTGCCCGCAAAATGGTCAGACCATTGCTACATTGTCTTCTAATTCCTGCTTTGCTGTTGAGAAGTCTGGTACCATTTTAATCTACTTTGCTTCTGATTTTATTTTTCTTTTGAAACCTTCTAAGATCACTTTATATCCAGTAGAAACATCTAGTGCAGACTGAGGAAAGGGGAGATGGCAAACTGCCCTGTTTCATTACAAGTCCGTAGCACTATTTGGCATTTTGAACTTTTTATCAAACGTTATAAAGTAGCTCGATTACATCAGAGCGGAAATGATGTGGACCTCCACCTGCTCTCCCGCAGACGTGGCCTTCTCCTTAGCACCTTTGCTGTCCCTGTGCCATGGCCTGCCATACCATTTTTCTTTTTAATTCAGTTCATAAATATTTAAATTTAAAAAATTAATTTAAAAAGTTTTAGAATACCGGAGGAAGGATATGAAACAAATATGGCAAACATGGATATTATCATCTGGGTACATAAACCTTGGTGGTAGATATGCATCTCTGTCATTTTCTGTATGTTTGAAATATTGACATTTATAAAATAAACACAAATGCTGAGGAAGGAGAAAAGACCAAACAGCATGAGGATCGCGAGCCCTGGGCGGCCTGAATGACCCCTGTTGCTGTCGTGTACGGATCTCACATTCCCGCTCTGAGTCTGGTGAAATTACGTAAGGAGCGAGACTCTTCACCACCAGTTCCCTTCATCCCATTGGTCCAAAGTTATTTATGGAATACCTCTGGGTACCAGGCACTTTTATGGGCCATAGGATATACGGTGAACCAGACACCATCATACTGTTGTGTGCTTATCTTGTTTGTCCTTTTAGGTTGTACTTTTACGTGATTGTCACTCGTTGTACATCCTTCAACTGACTGACTTTGTAACTCCCTGCACAAAAGGAGAGATGACTAGCGAATTTTATGCCAAATAGATCTCTTTTTAATATATTGTCAATTCAGTTAAACAAGAAGTTTCTGATGGAAGACCACCATGTGGGGATAGAAAAGCATTTATATCATTTAACCCAGTCTAGTGTAGGTCCCGGGGCTTCACTGATACCTGGGAAACTGGATGGCCATCCCCAGTTGAGGGGCAGCAGCCGACAGAGCCACAGTTGACACAGCCTGTCGGGGCCTGGAGCTCCCATCACTCTGCCTCTCCCCGCACTGCCCCTTACCCTTCCTCCCTGCTGGCTCTGCATATCCACCTGCTTTCCAACATCTAAATTAAATGCCATCTCTGGGAAACCTTCTTTAATCCGCCCTGTCCCATTAATTGCTTCTTCTTTTAAATTTATGATGGGCTTTTACGTTTTTTCCTGGCACTGAGGTTATCTTCGTGAAGGATTTTCCTCACGTAGGAGCCTGTGATTTTCTTGAGAGCCAAATCTGACTCTTTTCCCTCTTTGTTTCTACCGTCTCGAACAGTGTTTGTGCTATAGTGGGTGTTCAGGTCTTTCTGAAGTACATGCAGAATACACAGTGATACCTCTTCTTCTTGGGTTCTCGTGGCAGAGCGGAACTGCACATTTTCACTTAGGCTCTGTCCTAGTGACACATCCAGGTGGGCTTCCTGAAGGCCCCCAGGAGAGCGGATCCCTTGGATGGACGTCGTCCTTACTCGTTGCATGGTGGCAGATAGCTTACAGTGTTTGAGGCTCAGAATTGTGCAGTTCCGGGAAACCCCCCACTGATGAGTAGGTCTTAGTCTTTATAAGGACACTTTACATTGGTAACATTTCAGGTTCTTTTCAAAGTACCAGTGCACGCACTTATTTTCATAAAGCAAATTGTAGAACATGTGAGGTTTTCTGAAAGTCAGGCGGTGGCCTTAGTTCTCTGTTATCTGGCTTTTGTCATATCATGACAGGCTCTAAGCTCTAGTTTAACATTTTTATTATGTATGAGTAATAGAGTACATATATTGAGGTTTCATAGATGTAATTTTTTAAAATGTACATCATGGTAGACTTAAAAATGAGGGATTTATTTTGTCATTCATAAAGTTGTAATACAGTCTGGAGTAACTATTTGTTAAAAGATAGCATCTAATTAACCTCCTTATTTATTTCTTTTAGGAGGAGGTTAGATCCACAATAAATACATGAAGAAATAAGTAGATAGGGGAATTTATCTTGGAAATAAGATCCCTGTCATGGTTTTGAAATGTTAAATGCATGAAGACCCGTCAAAGAGATATACGGACATGTTATTTTTTTACAGCGCATTTCTAAGTATTTAGTTATGTTTGTCATTCTCTAGTACCAGTAAGCAATGATCAAATGATACAGTAATTTCAAAGTCGGTCTGTGTTGAGTGGCGTAAACATAGTTTCTCTACACATACATTCTATAAGTATATTAATTGGCAATTTTAATATTAATGAAGCACTTAAGATATTTTATATGGCATTTCTTAAATATTTAGCAGTTTTTACTTCTGTTGCATTTAAAATATAATGTTATAAAAATATTACTACATATAACAAATGAAGAGAGAGTTTTTTAAAAGGTAATTTTATAATTCGATTCTTAAGAATTTGTGAAACCTGAATGATTAATTTGTTAAAGTAATCCACATTTGCCTCAAAATGAGAAAATTAATTAATTGGAGCTTGGAATTTTTTTTTCTACCCTTATGGGACTAAGAAAATTTGTAAAATTTTAGTTAAAAGCATTTATGTAAAGAATATACTCTTTATATCTCCTTATTTATATCATAACTTAAAACGCAGGTATTATAATCTTATTTTTAAAATTGTATTAACTTGCTAAAAGTGTAGACCAACTTACGATAGTCAAATCAAGCTGCCATAGTCTGTCTCTTTTGTGGCATTGTGCTTATCAACTTATTAAAATATTTTAATTTTGAATATTGGGTTTTAATTTTCTTTTATTTGACTGTTCATTATCCTGAATTAATTAGCTGGACACTACTTTGTTAGTCACAGAGATTGCTTTAAACTAAATTGTATTAGAAATCAAAAGTAAATTTTAGTGGTGATTTCCTGAATGCAAGTGAAAAGGGACAGAAGCTCGACCAGAGAAAGTATTAAAGTTTTTTTGTTGATGGTTCATATTGCCTGGATTATTAAAGGTATTCAGAGATCTTTAACTGGGAACTGTGGGGCTGAAATATTTTCTGACGTGAGTATTGATTTGTTATTTTCAGTTTTCATCCCATACAGGAAATAATTGAGGTTTCTTTTTCTCAAAGGCATACTTTATGAAAAGTTGTATTTATAATCTTATTTTTATTCTTATCAAAGGGAACTTTTTATGTACCTGTGTGGTAACCCAGAAGGACAGACACCTTGTTAAAAAGGAGACGCCCCTGGAGTGTGCCTCTCCTCCGAGGGAGCAGTGTGGTGTGTGCCGTTCCGGGCGGGCTGGGCTCTGAGTGCCGCCCGGCCCCAGCTGCCTCCGCCTGGCAGAGAGCAGGGGTGTCTGAGTAGTTTAGTACGGATAGCTTTTCATTTAGCCTTTGCTCTGACAGCCTGTGCCCTGGATAAGTGGTGTAGGCCTGTACAGGTGAAATCTATTCTCACATTTGCCTCAGGGGTGACTGGACTGTAACAGAATTTTTCAAACCCGTTGGGCCCAACCGCAAAGCAGAGAATAAATGGCTGAAGTGCCAGGCCTGGACAGAAAAATCAATGCCTGGTTATACAGACATGACAGACCAGGCCCGCAGTTCTCCTCGCGACACCCTGAACTCGCCACACTGCAGGGCTGGAGCGGCACCTGTCGGGGCCCGAGGTGCTCCCGTGAGGGTAATATTTGCATCCTTTTCTCTCCACTCCATGCAGGAAATTTACATGCCGCCTGTGTGATAGAAGTTTCACAGAGAAGTGGGCCCTGAACAACCACATGAAACTCCACACGGGGGAGAAGCCATTCAAGTGTACCTGGCCTACCTGCCATTACTCCTTCCTCACGGCCTCCGCCATGAAGGACCACTACAGGACGCACACAGGTGTGCCCGTCCGCCTGGGCCCAGTGGTGGTGGTAGTTGGGGGTGGTCGTCGCAGCAGCAGTCCATAGAAAGGAATCCCTGTTTGAAGAGTTTAAGATTGTGGTAATTATATGTTAAAAGGTATGGCATCAATGCTTTGTGTTTTGATGATGCTCAGCGTAATTTTTAAGTGACATTTTAATATTTGTGTGTGTGCGTGTGCACACGTGCATGTGTTCACATAAAATAAGTTTCATATTTCAAAGCTGATTTATGTTGTGTGTGGGTACATATATGTGTATGTGTTTAAACATATCTTTTTAGGTGTGATCATTATAGAAGATCATTTGAGGAGATTAAATTTTCATAGAGAACTTGTGTTATATTTGTTACTGATATGGACTCCGTGCCATAATGTTTCTGAACATTATTGAATCTTGGTTTTTATGTACCACTTGAAATTTTTTAAATCAATTTAATATTTCTCTTAAGAGAATACTATCAGATCCAAGAGTTTTTGAAATTACTACAAAGAGACTAAACTGAATTTAGCTAGTATAAATTTTTTAGATAATTGAAAAAGTACGAATTCACATACATTTTACATCAAAACATTTAGTGGACTGTTTGGAATTTAAACCAACTGATAGTAAAAGCAGCACACAGAATACATCTGTGCTAGGCATGGTCCTGAGACCTCTCAGTTTGGACCTTCATGAATATATTTCTCCTACCTGCCCTGTGGTTCTATTCAATGTATATGACATGCTTTTCATTATCTAAGGACAGAGGGCCCCTAAACTCCTTACAAGCGTGTAGTCGAGCGCTTGCTGTATCTCACTGTGGCGACATTACTGGGAGCCATTTGCTGTTCTGTGGTCTTCTTCCTCTTTACAGCTCTCAGAAAGTGTTTTGTTTCAAGGAAAAAATAAATTTTAATCAGCATTCCCAAATGTTCTTCTGATTGCCAAGAATCCTGTATTATTGTTAGAAATTATAGGTTAAAAGTTCTTCTGAAGCAGTTTGTGGGAAGCCCAGGCCTCCTTAGCTTCCTTGACAAGGGCGTTGACGATTTAAGGTCTCCAGCCTGCCCTGAAAGATCACTTATATCGAACAGCAGATGAAAAGCCAGTGCAGATGTAATTTATCGTTGGCGTTTCCTTCTAAAGAATAATTGTGGAGACTTGGCTGGATCAATAATATGGATTTTTGTTGTTAGGTCTTGTAGTCTGCACCATAATGAGAGATAGGGGACAGTGGCTGTTTTCTAATAGAAAATAAAGGATTGGTTTCCGTGTCTTTCTACATTTGAAAGCAAAATGGCACACTTGAAACTAATTCAAGTTGTTAAGAAAAGTCTCCTATTATAGCTCTGCTCTCATATAAATATGGCATGTTAAGTGAACCCCCTTTTTATTGAGTATATTACATTTAGTTTTTTCTTAAAATTTTTTTTCTTGAAAAATACTCAATTGCCCACTATCCAACCCTAACTCCCCCTACCCCCTTGGAAAAGAAAAAAAAAAAAGGGCAAGTGAAAATTGAATTTAGAGTGACAAACAAATCAAGCCACCAAGGTAAATATGACATACAATACATTGCAGACTAACATCCTAGATAAAAATCCTGCGCGTCAAAAAATCAAGGTCACTAATATATCTAGAACCAAATCACATGGAAAATTGATAATTTTGTCTTTGTGCCTATACATATCTTAAAATAGGAAAGGGAATAAAACTTAGTATATACATGCAGCACATATACCTGTAAAAATGTAAATTTCATTACATGCAGCACATATACCTGTAAAAAATATAAATTTCATTAGGATTTGTCTTGTCTGTTAATGTTTATATCTTACAAGAAAGATATAGATTGCAAAGAAGTTCATAAACGAGGGAAAGGAATCATAGTCTGCTTGAGTCCAGAAATAGTAAGGATACTCTTTCCTCATCAGGTGTTTTGCTGGCTGGGTAGCATAGCACCAGTCTCTTCTCTGCCACATACCACCAGATGCGTAGGTGTGTGTGAGCTTGTGTGTGCATGTGTGGACCACAGTACACACATTTCCGCACACTCGAAGGGGTTAATGCCCACAAAGCTGTGGTGATGAATAAATTGTAGAGAACAATTTTGTCTCAACACAGAATAGTATGTTAATATTAACGAGCAAATTATCTTTGGGGATTTTAAAAAAAGTCCACTTTCAGTGTTATTTAATTGATAATACAGCTAGTTAGAAAGATTTATATTTCAAATTGATTAAATAATTAAATGAGCGATTGCAATTAAACTTTATTCTTCACAGCCCATCTACTCTATTCTTTTTTTCTGTATTGATATAATGATGCCACGGAATGAACTTAACCCCAAAATAGGGAAGTAAAGATAGGAAAAATACTTAAATTCAGCTTTATTTTATAAATGATAATAATGAACATTTTAACGTACCATTGGGAAATAAGATTAAACATAATTTGGTTAAAACTCTCTTTATTAATATATGTTCATTTAAATTAGAGAAGCTAGTATTGCTCTCAGGTAAAGGGAAGACTCTTTCTGATTACGGTAGCTACTCTGCCTTCCTATATTTACTATTTTTTCTAACCTTAAAAAGGCAATTACCATTTCCACAACACCTCAAGCTAAATTTCTATTGTAAGACACCTAAACATTTTAGAACAAAGCAGGCTGACGTGAGCAAAAACCCTTGAAAGACTTGTTGCATTAAACATTCACATGAATAAAGTAGATAAAGATAGATAAAATGATTTGTTTTATTTTTGAAAAGTATTTTATAATTTCACTGACTCTCTCCAAGGTGTTAGCATTTTTATTCTCCTTTTCTCTTCTTTAGGAGCCTTATGGGATAAACTGTCTAGGTGTCAGCACTTATTGGCCAAATATGCTGTAGAATAGAGAGAGATTGCATTTATAAACTGTAGGGCAGAATGTTAGCTTGTGTAAAAATGTTTTTAAAAATGAGCATTTAAACATTTTTAACAAAGTCTGCCAAATCTGACTCTAATTGTTGCAGAGTTTTCCAGTCAAGAGTTATCACTAAAGATGAATGATAGGAGTTTTTATACAATTTCTTTAGCAATCCCTAGACCTCCTTTTTTTGTGCCATGGAAGTTTGAGGAACATAAACAGCGCTGAGTTGAGTAAATGTAGATTTTATCGTTACTTGGGGTCTTCAGTATATTCAGGGAAACTGTTCAATTCATATTGTTAAGGAGGAAGTTATTAAAGAAGATGCTGATAGAATCAGGTGAAACCGATTCAATATCCTTCAGTTGTTAGAAAATTCAGTATGTTTTATTTAAGCAGAATCATGTATACTGTATATTAACAGTTCCAAGCAATCTTTAGTCAGCTCAGAAAGTCCAGATGTATGGGAATTGTAAAAAATCAGGATATGCATAAAAACTGTTCAAGTGCATAAAGCAGCCCCATCTGGAAGACATCTACCAGAAATGAAGTTGTACAAAACCATTCCATTGATAATAAAGCTAATTTTTATGGGTCTGACAAGTATGTAATTATGTTCAGTGGTGCTTTTCAGATTTTATCACAGTCAATAAACCGCAGTGGTAATTTCATTCCCATTTGACATATTTACATGGAAACATTTGATTGGAGGAATTAGTAACCCTGAAAGCCTTGATAGATATGTTTTAATGATCTGTGACCTCCGCAGTCCCTCATCTGTTTATTGTTGCAACAGGCGAGAAGTCGTTCCTGTGTGACCTGTGTGGCTTTGCTGGCGGGACCCGGCATGCCCTCACCAAGCACCGCAGGCAGCATACAGGTCAGTCCAGCCACCCGGCCCTCAGCCTGCTGCTCAGCAGGCAGCCAGTCCAGGGGGGCCCCCCGCATTCGTTCTTGGCCCTGGATTGCCTGTCTTTTCGATTTTTGTAAACTCTGTGCACTTGAGGGTCTACTGAAAATTGTGCTTGAATAATACAAGATTTTAATGCGTCTGCTTTTACGTATTTATAAAGTAAGCCTGCTGCGTGTCTTACGGATCAGGTGTCCTGTAAAGTCGTGTCAAGCAGGGGGAGAACAGGGTCTGGCCTTCTGTGTGCAGACATACCAGCTGCTTCTCTGCGGCAGAGCCCTGCCTTGGGAGTGGCCCATGAGCTGTGGTGAAGCTGGGGGACCTGCCTTCCTCTCAGTCAGTCCCTCCCCGTCTCCTTCCCTGCTCACGCCACCTTTTAGCTGCTTCTCACCTGCTTACCAGCAGCCCTGCCTTCCCATCTTTGTCTCAGCCTCCGGAACCACCTGACTCTCTAGCCAGCAATCCCTCTGCGGGTTGGAACCAAGTAGATGTGGTTGTAGCTCACTGCAGCTTCAGGTATTTTTGCGATTAAGAATGGAAGGCAGTCGGGACTTCCCTGGTGGTCCAGTGGTTAAGACTTCGCCTTCCAATGCAGGGGGTGCGGGTTCGATTCCTGGCCTGGGAGCTAGGAGCCCACATGCCTCACAGCCGAAAAACCAAAACATAAAACAGAAGCAATATTGTAACAGATTCAATAAAGACTTTAAAAATGGTCCACATCAAAAAAAAAAAAATCTTTAAAAACAAAAAAAGGATGGAAAGCAGTGAAGAGGCGAGTTAAGCAGATAAGGACATTGAAGAGAATCCTTTTTTTTTCCATGATGGGCATTCTTGGTGATTCAACAAAATAAACTAGATGCCTTGGTTAGGAACACATAAGGATGAAAAGTTTTAACCATCTATTAAAGTTGATTACCTATTGATATGCTGTAATAGGTCTTATAAGTAATTACTTTAACTTCTGAATTACATATGTCTGGGACAGTGCTGATTTTTGGTGATGTTCCTTGTAACTATTAATAGAACCAACTTTTTAACCCTAAAAAGTGCTCTAGTTTAGATGATAAATCATATGGTAACAGAATTTGTAACTCATTGTTAGACTTTTACTTGCGTTCCATGAGAATAGTTGAGTTTGGCAGTTATACTCAAAATGGCATAAACGTAGAGTACATGAAATATGTTGTTTATGGTACAGTTTGATTCTTGATATGCTGTATTTAACGCTTAGCTACAAGGAGCTTTAATGCCCATTATCGTATTTATAAGATCAGTGAGAATTAATGCTAGCCATTCCTTTTGGATTCTTAAGTTTATATGATTCAAATTTCTATATGTGGTAAATATAGAAATAATAATAATTGTTGAGTCAAGAAATATCCAATGTTAATATATTATTGAGCCAAGAAATATCCAATGTTAATATAATGTTGAAAACTCAAACTTGGTAAACATAAAACTCTATTTTAAGTTTGTAGTAGCAACCTGTGATCACATTTTTTTTTTTTTAATCCAGTGATTTACAGTTTAGGTGTAAGAGATGGCAGAAGAGCCCAGTGGATGGCGGTCATCCTTGGCTACTATGTTGGACAAGTTGGGAATATGTGTGGTAAAGTGTGTTCACGTGGGGTTTTCTGATTCTTCATGTTTCAGTTTATTGATGCCCGAACTGTTGCCATGCAGATGGTGTCGCCCTGGCATGGCCCTGGGCGTCAGCAGACTCCCTGGTGCCGCCGTTGGCAGTGTGGCCGTGCTCCCTCTTCCCGCTGCTGAGGGGCCGGTAATGCTGTGATCACAGGCGTTTACAGGTGATCGATCATGAACCTGCATCGAGCAGGCACAACTTTATATTTTATGTCAGGTCCAGAGGCTCCTTATTACTTTGCTATTAACTGTATACCATATAGGACAATGTCTCACAGACAGAGGCATCTGTCTTTTTGGCATTTATCTGCCTCTGTGGCACAAATCAAACATGATTCTTTAATACCACAGTCAGTTCGAACAGCTTAGCCAAACAGTACTAAGCCAAACAGCTTAGTACAACTCAGTCTAGGCCCTTTGCGTTTATGCTGGATTTATAATATTTAAGCAACACATAACTTTTTTTTTTTTTCAAGGCCAGATTTGTTTGGCTCATTTGAAATCTGTGTTTTTCTGATGTATTCCTCTTTGACATGGTTTACCTTTCTACTACAGAGTGCCCACCCAAACTACAATCAGCTAGCAAAGGGATAGGTATCAAAAGTGTTCCAAATGGCGTAAATAATTCCCCAGTGCAATACAGACTGTCTAGGGGGCTGACACAAAACATCTTCCACTTCAAGATTTACTTTTATCTGGTAAAAGGGTCACCTGTCAGAGACCCTTGATTCAAGGGCACAGGAGCAAATCCTCACATGTAGTTGAAGAGCCTTGGCCGGCTTAATGACCACCAGCCCGCCCAAAGGAATGCGGTGCGAGCTTCCAGGAGAAGGGGTGGCCCGTCTGACAGATTGTTGACACACAAAGGGCACCTCTCTCTGTCCATAATCCATGCCGGTGTTGGTGTCCCTCCTCCGGCTTCCTTTTACTCTTCTGTCACGGGGACCTCAGGTGCAGAATATTCCTCAGTGGTTATTTTCGCCAATATTACCGCTTGAAAAGGAAAGTATGAAGAACACAATTTAAACTACTGTATACTCTTATGTGAGGGAAACAGGCAGAAAGGAAATTTCACCAGCAGGATGTATGCAGGCAGCCCTGTTGACTTACAGATAGCATTATTCAAGGGTAGTTACTATCTCACTCATAGGTTTACTCATCCTTCTGGCTTTAGAATGACAAAGAATTCAGGACTGTTCCCAATGCACCAAATCAGTTTGATCACTCCATCAAAAATTTTTCCTTAGTAAGTGTGTACACCTCCTCACGTAGCACCTATCTCATTTCATGCAGTTAACAAATATTAGGAAACTGAAATTCTTGTTTAGCATTTTTAAGATTTTCTTTCACATTTAACAATCTAGAAGTTATTTATTTATCGATTTATTTTGCTATATGTTGAGACTAACAAACAAGAGCTACTTCTGTATTTCTGAAGTGTATTTTCCTGAAGAAATTACCTGAAATTTCCCGAAGAAATGATTGTTTCTGGATAAAAAAGAGATACCGGTGAACATATTCAAACAATAGTATTGAACATGTAACAGAATTGAGTTACAAATTAACTATTATGCACAGATTGAATAAACTGTAGTCTGTGTAAGTTGACACAGAGTTCTTTTCCATCAAGGGCCCAGACATGCTTGAGCCTTCCTTTACTTAGTGGTTGTAGCTTAGTATGTAGCATACCTTGGTAGCATTATATTTTTTCTCTGTCAGCCTATAGATTTTTCACAATTTCTTAAGACTACATAGTTTAATCTGTTGTGTTTTCAAGTTAAGCATGAAATGACAATTGATAGTTTATTGCGATACAATGTCAGCTTGACATGAACTTCAAATTATTAGAGTTATAGAGAATCTAAATGACATTCTTTAAAAGTGTTTTTTTTAAGTTTAAATTGTGTCACATAAAAATGCCATAAAAGTTTAAATGAAATAAGATTGATACATTTACCATATTTTTTAAGTGTTTATGTTAAACCTTCTCACCAAGAAACTTAACGTTGAGGAGCTTGGATGACCTTTTATTTATACCACTGACTCAGACAATGACTCCATAATGTTACCCCTCTAGATTCCTGCCAGATCCATGAAAAATGGATAGATTAACGATGTCTACCAAGGCTAAAAGAATAAGCCAGTTAGCAGTGAGTCTGATGCCAACGTACTTTCAAGCACTTTGTTTGAATGGAATAAGGAGACGTCAGAATATATTTGTGAATTTGCTTAACGAAAAAAATCTTTAAATTGTTTGACCCCTTAGATTCATGATATTAAAAGTGGAAGATTCAAGCTACCTAATTTGAAGTCTTAGTATATAGTTTCAATAGTCATGTCAGTATTGTATTGGCATAAAGATTTCCAGATAGATCAAGGGAGCAGAATAGACTCATGCATATATCTGTCCATTGTTTTTGACCAAGGAACAACCTTTAGAGACAGATTTAACAGAGGATGTGCAAAACCTCTTCATTGGAAACTTTAAAATATTGCCAAGAGAAATTAAAGAAGACCTAAATAGAGCGATATCCCATGTTCATGGATTGGAAGACTCAATGTTGTTAAGATTTTATTTCCTCTCACATTGATCATTTCAAATCCCTCAAGCTTTTTTTTTTTAAAGAAACTGACAAGCTGATTTTAAAATTCATATGGAAATGCAACAGTGAAATATCAAACAACTTTGAGAATGATGAACGAACTTGACTTACACAACCTGACTTCATGACTTATTAGAAAGCTTTAATAATCAAGTCATTCTGGTGTTTTCATCAAGGTAAACAAATACCTCAATGGAATGGAATAGAGATTACAAAACAGCCCACACCTACATGGTCAACTGAGCTTTGACAGAAGAGCAAAGGCACTTTAATCTTTTCAATACATAATGCTGGAACAATTGGCTATCCATATGCAATCAAAATAAATTTTGATCCGTATATCATGTCATATACAAAAATGAACTCAATCTAAATATAAAACTTAAAACTATATAAATTCTAAAAGAAAATTTAGGGGAAAAATCTTTGTGATCACGGATTATCAAAGATTTCTTAGATACCAGCACATCAAAAGCCTGATTCATAAATGAAAAGAATCATAACTTGAAAAATTATAAATGGAGAACTTGAAAACTTTGTAAATTATTAATTTTTCTTCAAAAGACACTGTGAAGAGAATGAAAAGACAAACCACAGACTGGAAAGAATATGTATATATCATGACTCTTATAAAGGATTTGTATCTGTAATATATAAAGTGCTCTCAGAACACAGTTTTAAGAAACCAACCAACTAAAAAAGGGTCAAAATATTTGAACAGGTACTTCACCAAAGAATATAAATGCATGGCACATAAGCACATGAAAGTGTCCTCAAATGATCATTAGAGAAATTCAGGCGTAAAGCACTAAGCACACTGCATGTTGGTGATGCTTGGAGCAGTGGGAACTCTGGAGCACAGCTAGTAGGAGTATAAAATGGTCAAACCACTTCGGAAAACAGTTTGGCAGTTTCTCACGAAGTGACGTATGTACCTGCCATAGCAATGGATACACGTGACATTCACGTAATGAATACTACTCTACAACTCGGCAGCAAAAATACATCACGTATTTACACCTGGAGCAATGGGAGTGAAGCACAAAATAAAGCTGGGAGAAACAGGCCAGACAGAAGAGAAGTACATACCGCCTGCTTCCATGTGTGTACATTTCTAGAAAGTATTAGCTAATACATAGCGAAAGAAAGCAATGAACATTTGCTTGGGGATGGAACGAGCAGAAGAAAGACAGGGCACAGGGATACCTCTGTGGTGGTGCTTATGTTCGTTACTTTGATCGTGGTAAGAGCTCCATTCTGCCTCCTGTGTCAGGTCTAGACAGGTGATGTCAAGTCACTGAAGTAATTAATAATGAGTGTTTTCATCCAGGTGAGTGCTTCCCTTTGTGTTTCTGTTTTCCATGTGAACTATTCTTTGACATTGGTGTACAGTTAAGATACTCTTAATTGAATTTAATGAGCAATTCAGTCTTTATAATGAATGAGGAAGTTTTCAGATATGCTTGTGTATGAAGGTTTATATGTTTCTATGACAGAATATTCCCGTGTCAAATGTGAAGAGATTGCGTGATTTTATTTAACTCTACGCAATTCGAAGATCATGTCTTATCCCTCAAATAAAAGCAAAACCTGCCATCATCGTGAAAGTTATTTTTTTGTATAAGTCAGTTCAGTACAACTGAGCTGTCTATAAACCAGCAGTTTAGAAACTGAGAACAAAGAGTTATTTAGGCTGACTCTGGGTGACCACTTGATTGAGGTGTAGTATATGGGAAATGGCTAAAAGAGACAAAACCCCCTCTCAACTCCAAGATTTTTACTCTGCTGTGTATACGGTCTTCTTTTTACAAGAATAAGTCAAATATTTCCTGGTAGGATCTGTTAAATGATGCCTCTATGTCAAGTTCACTAACTTTGCGAAGCCATTAATTATTTTATGTATATTATAGGTTTTTACTTTGTTATTGGTTATGAGCTCTTGATGAGAGCCATTTGTGTGCTGCTTCTTTTATCTTTGTGAGAGTAGTTTGCAGTTTCCAGTGTTTAGGCAGTCCTGTCCCCATAATGATGAAGCACTGGTTATTGGGCACGCTCCTAAGTATCTTACCTATGCCTTGTCTGCTTTAATCCTCCCAGTTATCTCCATGTTCTGTGTATTATCCTCCTGATCTTGTTCAGGGGGTTACCAGGTAGGGAGTGAAATATGGCAAAACCTGGACTGGGACTGAAGTCCTTTTGGTTTCTTCTAACTGCTGCCCTGGGCTGCAATGACAGATAAAATGCCATCAGATGAGATGTGTATGCATTCAGTAAATATTACTGCAGTTAATGGGCAAGGCCATATAAACAGGCTTAGAGAATGTAGGACAAATTTCTAAACGTTCTGATTTTCAGGGCAGACATAGTTTTGTTGCTAGCTGAATAGATGTAATTTTAAACCAAGATATTTCATCCCTCATTTTCTATATGTTAGTATACTTATAACACTATTACAAAAACATGGGAAATAAGCAACAAGTGGAGTTACATATGTAAAATTAATCCGTCCTATGTGTAAACTTTCTCAGGAAAAATGTCTCTTGACAAGAGTATTTCTGTATATCACAACTGTGTTTTGAGGAAGAGGTGGTGAGGTTTTCTCTAGTTCACATGTAATGTGAGCTATACACATATCATTTTAAGTTGCCTGGTAACCACATTAAAAAAAGGAAAAAGTAATAGGTGAAGTTATTTTTTATAAATAGATAATTCAAACAAATACATACAATTTATTATCATTTCAACATGAAGTCAATATAACATTATTACCAATATTTTATTCTCCCCCCGCCACCCCCAGGACTTTAAAATTTGGTGTGTATTTTGCACTTCCAGCACATCTCAATACAGAGGCCAAATATTTTATCTGTAATTCATGATCTGTATTTAGGTTTGATAAAATTTACATGTCAAAAAGTAGATTCTCTTTCCCAAGCTGTTCTAGACTTAAACATTTTTTCAACAGGTGAATTCAGTATCAGTTTTTAAATTTACATCAATTAAAATTAAATCACCCCATCTCAGGTGCTCACCAGCCAGTACAGCTAGTGAAATTAAAAACCAGTCAGACCTGATTTCTTTGAGTTTGTGTGTGAAGGAGAGAAAGGTATTGATCAGAGGGCCGTGAGTCCTGGGTAGGTCCTTGAACCAGCACATGGGTGAGCTGTATGTGCAGAGAGATCAGGTGTATCTACACTGGGGAGATGGAATTTACAGGGCTGTTAAATATTATTTCAGATGTTTCTTTGAGGCCTCTTTACCTTTTACTCAACTTAGTGAATTACAATTTCTCTTTACTTCTAACACTTTTTAAATTGCTGTCAATTTATCGCTTGGTTTTATTTTTTTCCTTCATATTTAACTTTAAGATTTTAATAAGTTTTACACTGTGTATTTAAAGTATATCTTTGTTACATACTTTTCCGTGGTTTTAACCTCACTGAGATTTTTATAATGGCCCTAATCTAACAGTTTGTTAAATGACTCAAAATACAGTGCTAAACCAAACTTGATATTTATGTTTTTATCTGGATGAGTGCTTCACTGTGTGTTTCTATTTAGATTAGATAATTTAGAATCCTGTGTGTATAAGTTACATGTGAACCGCAAAATGTATATCTTGCTTCTGTTCTCATAGAGAAATAAAAATCAATGGTATCTTCTAACTTTCTCAATCTGTGAATAAATATTCAAACATCCTAAGTATGTGTAGTCTTAAAATTTCATGGAAATGAGTGTCTTTTTAATTGTTAATAACAGATTAAGCCCTTCATTTCCAATATTTGTAATTATTCACCTGCAACTCCTCTTGATATATTTTCAGGAGAAAAACCTTTTAAATGTGATGAGTGTAACTTTGCCTCCACGACCCAATCTCATCTGACGCGGCATAAGCGGGTACACACAGGAGAGAAGCCCTACAGGTGCCCCTGGTGTGACTACAGGTAACGATCCATTATGAAGCAAGTGGAATCAAGTGGGTCATCATGGTGGGTGAAAATCCTGTTAAACTCACCATAAACGAATTGTGTTTTTGAGTAACGTGAACTAGCCTGATTTAAAGCATGATTCATGTATTGGGAGTGGGAGTTTATTACACCACCTAATTTTGGTGACCGTTTTAAACGATGTAAAACATTTTTCCGTTTTTTACAATCTTAACGTTTAGGTTTTGTTTTTTTTTTTGGCTGCGTTGGGTCTTCGTTGCTGCGTGGCGGCTTTCTCCAGTTGTGGAGACCGGGGGCTGCTCTTCGTTGTGGTGCGTGTGCTTCTCATTGCGGTGGCTTCTCTTGTTGCAGAGCACGGTCTCTAGGCCTGCGGGTTTCAGTAGTTGCAGCACGTGGGCTCAGTAGTTGTGGCGCATGGGCTCAGTTGCTCCGAGGCATGTGGGATCTTCCAGGACCAGGGCTCGAACCCGTGTCCCCTGCATTGGCAGGCGGATTCTTAACCAGTGCTCCACCAGGGAAGTCCCACATTTAGGTTTTATAATCCATTGATGCACCTGACTTTCAAGTGACTGTAAGGAACCATCCAGTGAATCAGTTATTCAATGCATATGGCATCTCATCTACTATGAGTGAGTCACTCATTTAGACAATGAAGATAATGTAAAAAATGCTTCCTGCCTTTAAGGATATTGTAGCATAATGGGTGGCTTGTAATGGTAGTGTTAGTAAATATTTCTAATACAGATGTCAGTGGTATTTAAAAACGCCAGGGGAGTGCAAAGAGAAGGAACCAGATCAGTCCTGCTAGAGGAGAAAGCCTGTCAGCCATGGCTTAAAAGATGGGCAGCTTTCAGTCACATGTGCGTTCTGTGAGGATGCAGGGAGGTGATGGTACAGCGTGGCATTTCTGTGCTGAGAGCATGTTGGAGGTCATGAGTGCTCCGTCCACTCGTGGAGGCCACAGCGGCTAAGTGACATCTGCCAGGTTGCAGAGTGACTTCACAGAGGCCGCAAAGCACGGGGGCAGAGAAGCAGGAGTGGCGAATGAGCCTGTTTTACTCTGTGACAAGGTCCGCATATCCCGGGCCTGGTGGAAAATGAAAGGCGGCTGTAGGTTGCAGCTCGATCACGCTGTGTGTGTGGGGGCCTGTGAGCATAACTTCAGAGCTCACTGTGGTCTCTGAGACACCATGCGATGCGCAGGCAGCTGAGGGATCAGCCTTGATCAGCCCAACTGTGGGGCTGAAGGTCTCATGGGCCCTGTTGTGCATGAAGATGTGGAAACGTTGAGGGTAGTTCTTCAGTGCAGCCTGCCTTTGTTACATATCAGAATATATACCTTAAACCTGAAGCCTTCATTGAAAAATAGATTTTTGTATTCCTGTGGATATAGCCTGTGCGTTCAGTAAATATATTGCCATAATCTCTATTATTATCCTCATTATTGCATTAAGTTTTATGTTGAAGGTCATCTAATAGTACAGACATATTACGGGTATATTTCATTCATCAATTATTCATTCGTTCCACATTTTCTCAGTTCTGTCTTTGCCTAACACTAGATTGGTGTTTCTTTGAGATTTAATAAAATGGTGATCCAATTAGAGGTAGACATAGAAATTCTGAGGAGCTGATAGTACGAATTCTTTAAACAACAAACGTTATTGAATGCTCTTTTTCCTTGTTAGAGGTCATACTGTAGTTGCCTTCCCTGCAAAACACAGGAAAACAATTACAAATTTATAAAAATTTCCCTTAATTATCTCTCTTAGCTGTTAGGATTATATTCTTTCAGTCTGTACTTTATGCCTGTTTTGAATCATTGTTTTTTTTGGTGGTTTCTTTCATTATAAATTTTATTTTTCACACTTAACAAATTGTATAACCACCTTATGTCATTAATCCTGTGTAACTGTGGTTCTCAAACTATAATTTTTAAGTCGTAGAACTGTTACTTCAAACAAGATCTTGTACAGACCCCATGTATAAAATAGATAAAAGTGGTGTCTACCAGTTACAGATTTCAGAGGTACAGCCTGTAAGTCACTTATTATAACACTAACGAATATCATATAAGACTGTTTGACAAGCAAAAAGTTTTCAAATGGGGGGAGTTCTTGCTAACAGTTGCTGTTGGATTAGCCTTGGTGTCCAGTTTATGACTTTGCAGGGAGCGCTCAGCAGGGGCGGGTCGTCAGGAGCTCAGGCTCTTGAGGCTCACTGCAGCCGTTCAGCCTCTTCCTCATTTACAAAAGACAAATGATTTGGGTACGAACTTCAGGAACACTGCTGACGTGCGGTGAGGAACGCACTAGATCACTTATCCAGAGCTTGGCTGTGCACATCAGCCCTTGTTTTCACTCTCGTCTCAGGTTAGGACTTCAGATGGTTGTAGGCTTTACTTGACCTGACAAACCTCAAGATACTGTTCAGTGAGGTAATGCAAGAGTATCAGTGCCTTGAAGGTCTTTAGTGTCTGAAAATTATAATACATGCCATGATGGATTTTTTTTTTTTTTTACAGTTTTTGAAGTTGTTAAAAAAAAAAAAACCCAAATCAATTGTTAGATAATGACTGAAATACCTTAGAGTTTCAAAAGGCCTAGTTTGAAAACCACTCTTTTCTTCAATGTAATTTTAATACTTGCATGGCCTCTAGTTAGATTGTTAAACAATAATAACTTTATTAAATTTTTAGACATTTCTGCCATTTTCAGGTTTTTACTCCAAAAATACTTTTACCTAAAATCTCTGTGTGTGTCCATGATTTTTTTGGAAGAAATTCATAGAAGTATGACTTAAGGCTATTAATAGTACTACTACAAAGATTGGGATGTGAATTTTGTTTGGCTGATCAGTACTGTGTTTTGGTACACTCAAGTCTCTGTTTGCATGAACATATTTCTAAGTATTTCAGGTTTTCAGGGCTTGAAATTGTATTATACTTTTGCGAAGGTCGAGGTCGTGTTACTTGTCCCCTATCCAAGTTATCACCTTGAAGTAGCATCACGTCCGTTGAGCGGTGCGTTGCATCCAGCTGGATCCCGTCCGTATCAGACCTCTGTGAGGCACTGTCGTGAAAAGGAGCTGGTGTTTTCTAAGACTGTTGTCACTCTCCTATGAATTAATACTCAGGATCACCGGCAAACATCTAGTGTTTGCTATCACATTTCCTGTTGAAATGCTTAAAGTCCTTGATAAAAGGGTGATTTTATCTTTATTTAAGCCTTTTTAATAATTTGAATATTATTGAAAATAAATAGTTTGAACACTTTCTGTTCACGGGACAGTTTTGTCATTCTGCGTATATACAAGGTTGGGTTTGCTTTTACTAATGAACAAAAGACAAGTTAACTTGACCAGGAGTATGAAAAACTTCCAAATAGATGAACACTCCTAAAGTTAGTGACTATGAATGAAATGTAGAATTTTCAATGGATACCTTCGTTTTCTTGTTGAGGAGAATAAGATTTTTAAATGAGCAGGTAGTTAAGTTCATAAAGATTGTTTTGGTTGCATAGCATGGGAAGAACAAAATGCTTACCATATCTACCTTACAACAACAAAGTATCTTCTTTCACAAGATAAAGAAATTGGAGTAGGTATGATTTCTGTAGAATAAAAGTATGTATAAGATGATCACATATTTCCTGAGAAAATATGGTCATATTTGTCTTATCAGTATTCTTCCATAATATTTTCTTGCTTAAAATATTTAAATACTTTTTTCATATTTAGATTTTTGTCTGCTTAATATAAATAGATAAACATTATTCCTGTAGAATATTCCTGTTGTTGTCATTATTAACACTTATTTGCAGGTAAATTACCATCATTAGAAACTGAAGTATTATTTAAATTTCATTTGAAAATATATTTTTCATTTTATAAATTTATAAACATTAGTGGAGAAATTTTAGTAGTTATAATTATTCATGAAAAATGTGAATATAGATTTGTTTACAAAAGAATTTTATAATTGGTCTTTTGAACCTGGGGCTATTTTTCAAGTTTGCATTATTAATTTAGGCAGTGACATCTCATTCTGTTTAGATGTAAACGTGTACCCTTTTCCTAAGCTTTTACTGTCTAAGATATCCAAAATTCGAATCCATTATAGATCAGTATATTCCATCATTGCTCCAAAACTTTTTCACTATTAATTAGTATTCATTATAATTTTGAAGCATAAATTTAGATTCATAGCACGCTGTCCTACCATATTATTTATGCAGCAAATTCTTTAGATTTTTTCCTACCTTAAAATGGAAACAATCTAACATTTTTCTATACTTTTATTTTTTGTTATGTTTTAATTGTCACTTCTCTATTAAGGAGAGAAATAGAAAAAACTTCAATATGTTATAGTAAGTACCCTTTCTAATAATGTAAATCTTTATTTCCCCATGGAGTTTATTAAATATCAAGCTGCACTCTGTTCCACTGATGACACTGGCTTTCACAAGAGATTAGATGACTTGCCCTAAAGTTGGCTGTAATTGGGCTTTCTTTTACGTGAAACTCACCTTCTCATTGGCTTCCATTTTTTAAGGTTAATAAATGCATATTAAACAGTAAACCACTGATAAGTCATGAAAAGTAACACAAAATTCTACTTGCAGTATTAAAAATATGAAGGATAATCTTACATGACACTTCAAATGTCATTTAGTAAATCAAAGAAAACTAAAATTCAGCCCAAAGTATGCAGTTTGATCATTTATTTATTGCATCCCTATTATTGATCTTGGAATACCTTCATTGTTCCTTAAGACTGAGATTTTTGCTCAACTGCGTAATTGCCTTAGTGCTGCCAATGTTACACACACTCTTTTAAAAAGTTGTTTTTACTGTTCTACTTTTCATTTTATTCACTATTCTTTTTTTATTATTTGAAATTATAACTCCAGTTAGAAATATGACATATCATAGAGCTGAGGAATAAAATTGATAAATCCTGCCTCATATTAAAGATTTACCCCCATTGTTTTGCTGAACTTGGAAATACACTCTGATTCTTTTCCTTACTTGATGGTTTACTTAGCTCTTGGCCAGTGTATTTCATAGAATCATTAATGCACTAGGTTTTGATCTCAAGAAGGGTTTTCATTCCTTTTAGATGAGGGGAGGCTAAGAATATTTGATTTACCCTTTGACCCAAGTAGTGGAGTCTCAACAAAAAATGTACTTTTTGTGATATTCCCCAACACCTCTTTTATCACTCTTCTAAATATTTTGTTTAGTATTTCTTATAATCAAATTTGGTAAGTTTTTACACATACGACGAGACTAGGTAAAATTTAGCGTTTGTCACAAGCATTTGAAATGTGTGTGTGTGTGTGTGTATGTATCCTAGAAAATTTTTGTCAAAGAATACTTTTAATTTAATTGAATTCTGTCTTAACTTTACATGATGCTGGAAGCATTTTTAGGATAGTTTTAAGATGTAATGATAAAAAAATTATAATAAATCTTTATTTCCCTTTAAAGTTTGTATTAATTTCTCAAATACATATTTCTATAAAGTGTCTCAGTTACGAAAACTTTTTCAGGTCTTAGATAATAGTATGCCTTTTTACATAATTTTGCTGTATAAACATTTTATGTTTATTAGGCTTTACTGAATAATAAGGCACTAAGGCCTCAGTATAGGATGGGATCATTGTTCTGTCTTCCATTGTTTCAGCAGCATCCTGACTTGGGGACTGACTCTGCAGGGGATAATTTCCTCCCTGTGGATGATCTCCCCTGAGGGTTCCTGTTTTCCTTTGGCTTCCTGTGCAGGTTCACAGGTTGTAGCAGGAGAAGCAATAGATGGATCAAACTTGAGTTCGCCCTGAATAATAACAAGGAGAAAAAACAGATTTTGTCTTTGTATCAGAACATCATATATACTGAGAGAGAAGTGAAATTATACATAAGGAAATGAACAGCACACATTTCTTTTTCTGAAGAATCAAAGGTAGCATTCATTTATTTTGGGTGATTTTGAAGTTCTTGAAGAGTAATGACACTGCATAAAAATAATCAAATGAAAATGTCTAATATTAATTTATATTTGAAGCAATTTGATTGATGCCACAAGCCTAGTTATATCAGAACGAAATTTAAATTCAAAACATTTTGTCAGTGAAGTAAGCCAGACAGAGAAAGCCTAATATTGCATGATATCACTTATGTGTGGAATCTTAAAAAAAACGAAAACAACAACAACAACAACAACAAAACGGTCAAACTCATAGAAACAGAGAGCGGAAGAGTAGTTGCCAGGGAGTGGGGGAAACAGGGAGAGGTTGGTAAAAGGATACAAACTTTCAGTTATGAGTAAGGTCTGAAGAGCTAATGTACTACATGGTGACTATCACTGATGAACTGTTTTGAATACTGGAAATTAGCTAAGAGAGTAGAACTTAAATATTCTCACCCAAAAATAAATAAATAAAACATACCAGTCAATATTATTTCATTAGTATCAAGTCTGTTTGTTATCTGTTTATATTCCACTCTATTTTAACTGCTAATCCAGTTAATGGAATAAAAAGCAGATGTCCTAGGCTGAAAGGTTAGTTTGAAAGTCTCGAAGCCCAGTTACTTTGCAAACTTTTCTTGGGATAATGATGATTCCAAGGCTTTCCTCCCTTTGTGGTCAGTTTCTTCTGGGAGGCAGATGTGTCTGTTGTATGTTTGTAGTACTTGTCCTGGTAGATGGCCCCTTCCTGCTTGCTACCCTCACACAGTTCAGTGAGCCACAGGTAGATGTCAGTATCGTGGCTGTTTTGTGGAACTGTGTTTGGTCATTGGCTGCATAAGTATTGCTTAAGAAGATTCTCCTAGCAGGTGTCAAGATGGTATTTTATGGAGTTGTACTATCTTTCACGTGGAGTAGATGTTTCTGGTAAGTTTCCATGGGATCTTTTGAGGGGTTCCCTAAAAAAACCATAATTGTATTTTCAGGTTTTTCTATCCTAATTATGAAAGTTGTACTGTATGTAAGTGTATTTTTTATTCCTAACATTTATGTTTCAGCAGGAATTGAATTCTTTCTGAACAAATATCTCCTAATTTTCTCTGATCATTTTATTAGTGAATTTCAAAAAAAAATCTCAGTAATTCTAATTGTGGTTTTGATTTAGTTTTGTATTTTCTATAACATATATGTCTAATGTTATGTTTATTTGTAGCATATTTTACTCATACTTTTCTTCTCTGCCCTGAGACACCCAAGCACATAGACTTTTAAAAATTTTTGTTTAAGCCTATGTGCTAATATAGCACAGTATTTATGTCAGACCTTTAGTTACTGTTGGTAAATTTTCATCTTACAGAAGTTGGTTAAGTAAAAAAAAAAAAAATCTGTAGACTTGAAAACAAATAGATTCCATAGCATTAAAAAATATAAATTGGTTCATATGTCTTTAAAAGGGAGAAAAATCTAAGATAATTTGTTTATGACTATAAGTAAATTATTTGTTGATGTAGCTGAAATCGTCATTGAGATCACAGATTAATTAAAAGAGCCATTCTGAACACAAAGTGACCATACATTCCCTTTGCTATCTCTTAAAGTAGAATCTAGATAAACATGTTTATTTAACCTGCTGTTGTTGAGTCCCAAATCCAGTCATTATAAAAAGACCAGCACTATCTTTGGGGATGGTCTTTCTACAAGGAATTACTATGGATAGTCCCTTGGGTGGTAGTTAGATATATCTGTATATATTGTGGTAGAAAGAAAGGCCTTAGAGATGAAAAAAATTTGGGGGCAATAGTCTCTTGCATAATAAGTTATTCCTCAGACACTAGAGCTATTATCACACAACAAAACACTTTACTATGTAACTATCTATATCTCCCAGCATTAGAGGCTCTTACAGTGTGTAGCTTATTAGGAAAACTCTGTAATCACCAGGATTATCTAGAACAACAGTCAGTGGAGCATCAGGCACACCCTTCTGGTTATATGGTTGAGTTTCACAAGGTCAGATGTGGGGTTGAGAGAAACAATAATACCTTTGAAGTGTATAAAAGTTTGACCACCTGTCATTAGTTCAGTGAGAATGCTAAGATCTTAGTTATTTCATTTTGTTTTTGGATCCTTTGTTTCAGTATGTTCTGAAGTATTGCCTCTCTGGGGCCTGTAAAAAACTGGAAGAAGGAAGGAGAAGGAGAGAAAAACTTGGAATGTTTAGGTAGTGGGGACCCAGTGGTCTGTATGAGGCAGCTTCTCTATCAGTGTGCCTTCTAGACCTCAGACCCCTTCAGTGGAATAAGATGCTGCCTTCCTGGTAGCACCTGTGTATGTTTTGGCTTTAGGTTAAGAATGTTTGTAAAAACAAGATTACATCTTTTCTCACTTTCACATCTTTATTTTCTTAATTAAGAGAATGTAGCACAAACCCTTTGTTGACTTTTTCCTATTTATGAGAAGTACTGTGCTTGTGAGAAGTTCTATAACAAGAAGTATTCCCGAATATTTTCCTTTTTTGGAAAATGGTGTTGTGCCTTTCCTTCCTGCATAGTGAGCTGTACTTGAAATAAACCAGAATCTGTTATTCAGTAACATAATATGCATAATATGTAATGTGATACTTTTCCCTACAGGGAATTTTAACGTAATATTAACCTTCCTCTTACCCCTTAAACTTTAGTTCCTTACTCTTAATTCTTTTGGTTTGCATCTTGCTAAACAACCCTACTCTCTCATTTTGTATCTTTTATATCAGTTGTGACACTGTTTGGGGTTCTCTCACTATTTAAGTTTTGAATCATGCTGATTAACTGAACTCAGTTATATCTTTCCTGATTGTTTTGGTTTTTATTCATTTTAAATTACAACTTTTAAGAAATATGAAATGAAAATGAAATGTCATAAAACAAATTAGAATTTTCCCATACAGAGAGAATGAGGTAAACTTTTGGTGCTTATGCTTAACTAAATCAGTTAATCTCTTGGATTGAATTATTTGAGGTAAAACGTGGTTGACACTTAAATTTGAGTGGTTTGTTTTGTTCTAAAAACCTCAGATAGCTTTAATTTTAATTAAAAGTAAGATTCTGTCCCACTTTCCACTCCCAAATTATATTTTTCATTTGATTTTAAGTTATCTTCTCATGTCGGCCAGCCTGGATTGTAGGACATATGGGATTATGTGGTGAAGGCGGGCAAGAAGTCCTGTGGGCCTTTTAGTCCATGCCGGGGAGTTTGAGTTTTACCCCAAAGGCAGTGCGTAGCCAGTGGAGAATTTTAAGGAGGGAACTGACATATTCATATTTTGCTTTGCAGTAATCACTGACGCAGTACAAATGAAGAGGCAGAGAGGGACACAGCAGGTGTTGGGAGAGCATTTAAAGGACAATTGCAAAGGTGCAGGCAGAAATAAGTGACTAATCCTAAATAGAGTAACGCAGTAGCCACGAAGGATAGAGAGAGAGGCTGATTCCAGTGCTTGTTAGGAGGTAGAATGAATGAACACGGTGACCAAATGGATGCATTTGGGGACAGGGTGACAGAAAGATGCATGCCATCCTTTAGATGCCTAGGCTAGGGCTGCTGAGTGAGCAGCGGTGCCATTTACCAGGTCCTCACTCCCGGAGGAGAGATCCCTTTAGCAAAATGACGATGTGTGTGGGTTGGATGCATTGACTTTGAAGTGCCCGTGGACATCCACATGGAAACGTGCCAGTAAATGTGTAGGTCAGTGCTGGTGTATGTGGAACTTGAAAGCATTGATGCGATTGGCGTTTCCCTTGGAAAATGCGGAAGACGAAAAAGCAGAGGGGCAAAGAGAAGTGTCAGAGAGACTGAGAAGTAGCCTCCTGATATGGAAAGGACCTCTGGGCAGCAGGCAGGCAGCACTCAGGGCAGTGCACCCGCCGCAGCCACCCAGACGGCATGGGTTCTCTGGGGAAGCCCGGTCCTAGCACAGGGGTAGGAACAGAAAGCACGCGAGGGGTCAGAGGTGAAGACGTGGTGAGGATACTTGCTAGCTGGTCTTGAAAGGAGTGTCTTGAAGGCTGCTTCCTGAAAACGCTTGGGGAGTTGGGATAGCTGCATGCGCAGAGAGCTGGATGCACATTGTATTTGTGTGTTTGTTTTCATCTGTTTGCTTAAGATTGCTTTTAAAATTTTACTAAAATGCTTACAGGCGGAGGTGAAAGAGCCAGCTGAAATAATGAAGTTGAACAGTGCTTTCACCTAAGGGCTCAGGTGGTGCATGTCAGGTGAGGGTTCTGTGACGCGTCAGGGGCGCTGCTAACGATTTTGAAGAATCAGCAGTGCCTCCCTGTTCCCACCTTGGGACCTCTCGAGATGGAGAGCTACAGCTTCAAACCTCTGAATCTTTACCCTCCCACAGTTTGGGAATACTGCGTAGCACCAACTTTTACCTTTGTTGTGTTCAGAGTTTTGAATCAAAGAACATAGAGACTGTGTAATGGGACTGTTCTGCCCTCCCTACATACACATTCAAACATTGGAATTTTATTTGCTTTCTATGAGGAATTTACTTCCACAAAATATTGTACTACTTTAACTGTTATACATAATTCAAAAATTTGCTTGGCACTAGCAAAAAATTCAGGGCAATCACTTAACAAACACTCATCTTAAATGTAATCTTTTAAAGTGTGACATCTTTTCTATGACTTATTCTAAACAATTTTTGCTAATGTCTTAGGGTTTTTCTAAGGCCAGTAAATCTCATGGGCCCCTCTAGTGACATCATAAGCCAGTGGAAACTCACAGACGTTTATCGTGATGACACCTGACCCCCATATATATGTACAACCCTTGCTGTTTGTTTTACCTACCTTTCATTTGCGTGACTTCTTCCAAATAATTATAGGTATGGTATAACTCTTTGACCAGTCACAGCTTTGATTATACGTCTTGTGTCCATTTGTACTAAAACTTCTGTTTCACTGTTTTAGATTGACCCCTGCCTTCTTCAAATTGCCATATTTCTAGAAACATATACGCTACTGGAATGGTCCTACCAAGAGAAACGTTAATAATAAGGACCATGTGGGTGCTGGAGTTAGTGTGTGTATAGTATGAAAAGAGAAAGCAAATATATCACTCCTTAGGGTGAGGTAGGGTATGTGATTTGTTTTCATGACTTAAGGTATATTATAACTGCTGAGCGTTGCTGTCAGTTGTACTAAACCACTAAAAAGTGGAAATAAGTCATATATATTGCCCCACAGGTTGATGTATGCTTTTCTTTCGCATTCACTAGCATTTTGTATGGATTTCCTTTGATTCTATTGGAAGTTTTGCTGCTTTGTTTCATTATAAATTACGGTTACCACAAGACGGTTATGGCTGCCTCTCAGATTTTGGTTTTAGCTTGTTTCTCAACTTTAAAAATGAAAAGCACATTTCCCTTTGCAAATTGAGATAGTTCTGTACACCGTGTAACAAATTTTTGGCACCATTTCCATGAGTGCAAATAAAGGTAGTAGAAATACTCACCACAGCGCCCCTGAGGTAGGTTCATTTTAGCATTGGCTGCAAGGTGTTATTGAAACAGGTGGGGCAGCTTCCTTTCTCTCTCTGCTAACACAGCTTTCTTAAGGAAGAAGGCTCTCAAAGACACCACCTAGGAATGGCAGTGAATAAGTGTGTCATTGGAAATGTACCCTCAGACTCAAGGAGCTATGTGCCTGGGAAATATATGGACGATATCAGCGTGTATATATATATATATATATATATATATATATATAAATTAATTATATGTTCCTTTCAATTAATGATTTCTGGATAGCCTGTGAAAATGACGTTATGAATGTAATGATTACAGAATCCAAATCCTACCTCTTGTTATGTGTACTTGTTTTTAACTACACACGCACACACACATATTACCTTCCTTGCATCCATTTTTAACACAACAGTCTTCTAAAATGTTGTGGGTTCTGATGTAAAAGAGATTCAGAGCAAGGCTCCAGTTATATTCTTTTTTCTTTTTTAGTTGAAAACTGGAAGCTATGTCTGCTTTAGCTGTAAAAGCACAATCAAGGTACCATGATAAGTGAGTCGGTGCTGTAAAAGTAAAACGAATTTTGCCTTCACTCACATGAACTACAGAAGGAGGAAGCTTTATTGTCCCTGGGAAAGTGATAAGGCAGAGTAATTGTATATTATACTGTCCTGGAACATCTGCCTGAAGACTGTTGGAGCAATTCATCCATCATGGACGATACAGCGTGCTTTGTCTTTCTGCTTTAACCCGTCCCCACTGCTGGCCTGCGCAGAGGTTTTGATAGGGACTGTGCCTGGGCCGGGGCACACATTAATCAGTCCCCTTGTTCAACACTCCAGCTGACATAATTACAACCTGCGCACAGCAGTTATTCAAGTCGAGTCCTTGTCACTCGTGGTGCGAAACTACACAGCCCCGATCCCGGAGGAGATTGCCTTATCACACAGAACAAGGGCTCGCAGGAGTCGAAGAGAATAGAAATGGGAAAATGTCTTCCGGGAGTACTGTATATTCCTTTAAAATAAGACGTTTGAGAGACTTACAAGGGACAAAGGGAAGCACTGTGCGCAGTGACTGAAATGAACCAGTTATGATTGTTAAATGGATTACCTGGAGCATTTCTGTAAAAATGGACGTAGATTATTAAATAAATTCGATGGCCCCTCATAATCAGTAATTCTCTTAAGTTTCTTCAAAAGTGATCGCAAAACTTTACAGTTATAAAAGGTTTAAACGCTCCTTGATAGGACTCAATTTTACAAAATAAAGTATGCATTTTAAATCTACTCTAAGTATACACTTAACTCAGAGAGCTTTGTAAGGAATAAACTTAGAGCCAGAGAAAGAGCCTTTCAAGAGCCTTTCAAAGACAGGGAAGTTCACTGTTTCCTGTGGCCGGAAAATAAACTTTCTGTCTTATTATTTGCCACACCTCCTCACTCTAATCCTGGTGGCTTGCTGGCCAGGCCCCTCCAGTATACCAGGTGTGAGGGATGCACTCTCCTTTCAGCCACTTGAGAAGTATTTAAAATTTTATCGCAGCCCCTCCCGTGCCCCTAATAGACCAAGGGAGTCTGTGGGCATGTAGTGAATTATTGTGATCAGGTCTGCACACCTCCCCAGTGAACTGTGCTCTTACTCATGTGTGCAGAAGCTGTGGGTATTTTAAATCCAGCCTTTTAATTTTTTTTTGTCTCTTTGACATTATAAGATTGTCCCAAGTAAAATCAAGTGTGGCCCAGACTCAGAAATGTTGTGAAATGTATTTTTGGTTCGGTAAAAATTTTACTTATATAACTTTAGGTTTGAAAAGCTTTCAACTAGTAAAGCTACAGTAAACTACTACATATATTTATATCTTCAATTGTAAAGCAGTATTATTTGTAGCTGTTTCAAGCCAGAGCTCGGTAAGCACACACCTGCGTGTAGTTGAGGCCCTGGTGAGCGTCTCTGTGCGCCTCTCTGCCCTCCTTAGCCTCCCCTACAACTACGATTCCAGTGACTGCTTGGACTTAGCAGGAGGGGCAGGCTGCACTTGCCTCAACTTTATTAAAGATCCTTTTCTTCAGAAGGCCTCTCGTCCACGTGCCTTTCCTGGTTTCACATCATTTCACTTTGCTAAATTAGCTAGTGAACGGAAAAGGAGAGACTAACACTCTGTGCGGTAAGGACGTAGGTTTGTAGAAATGAAAAGCTGGAGTGGGGACTCTGTTTATTTCAAAGGTCCAGTATAAAAAGAGTGGCAAGATAACAGCGGAAAGGATCTCCACCAGCACTCACTGCAGCCGTGCAGAAAACGCGTGGGAGGACGAGCAACGTGTACGGCTAACGTGGTGTTCTGATTTCGCCAGTCACAGACTTCAAGCGGTGTTGTTAGCTCAGCCTTGGAAAATGTTTCTGTGGTCAAGTCAGTTTGAGAAACACTCTCTGTATTGCACTGCCTTCCTCAGACGCATAATGAACAGCATATTAAAGACTCACAGGATTCCTGCTGTAAAGAAGAATATATAGGGACCTCCCTGATGGTCCAGTGGTAAAGAGCCTGCCTGCCAGTGCAGGGGACGCGGGTTGGATCCCTGGTCGGGAAACTAGTCTCCCACATGCCGTGGGACAACTAAGCCCGTGTGCCCACGCCCCCCCGGAGCCCGCGTGCCACAACTAGAGAGAGAAAACCTGCATGCCGCAATTAGAGAGAAGCCTGTGCGCTGCAGCGGAGACCCGACGCAGCCAAAAACAATAAAGAAAATAAATGAATATTGTTTTTAAAAAAGATTCCAATGGTATTAAAAAAAAAAAGAATTCCAAGTTGGTGATTAAAAAATATATATATATATATATATATATATTTCAGTTACACACAAAATTATATATATAATTTTGTGGAACTGAAGTATGTGAAACGTTGGCCACCGAGGCCTTTTCCCTGAAGCCCTGTAGGCATCGTGCTGGACTAATTTGGATGCTGGGATGTTCCTGTGTTGTTAAAGGATAGGCCACCATTAATGTCTGCTACGCGTTTTTACCTGAGAGAATGGGCATTTATTTTCTCATAAGCACGTAGGATACGGCGTCTGGTAATTACTTAAACTTACTTATATAAGCTTATAGCTTGTTGTCTTCATGGCAGATGAAAGTCTACTAGGTTGCACTTTTCTCAAAGCAAATTACCTTCTTCTAGACTGAGAATATATATTCAGTATATTAAGAAGTGAACAGTTAATGAAATTGTAAGTGTCTTTTCCTCTTTGGGCTAAAGAAGAACCAAGGAGAAGTCAAGGTTCTGTAGGGCTTGCACTGGTGGGTGGCCCTCCTCGCTGCTTATGCCATGGAGGACAAGCCACGTCTGGCCACGTGTTTAAATCAATCTCCTGTTCTACGACCACACAAACTGTGTGAGTGGGACTATTCTTGAAGTGTTAAATGCTAACGAAATAATTTGGGTTTCTAACAGAGACAGAGCTTACTGTCGCTTCCTACTATTTCTTCTTTGTGAATCTCATTGTTCTCCAGTAGAGTGGAAGGTGGAGCAGGTTGTTAAATTCAAAGCAGCTTATTGCTCTTACTGGTTGTAGAAACCAAAACGAGCAGAGATATGAATAGAGAAGTAATGTAAGTGGATGTAAATGTGGGAACATGAATGGTGAAAAACAGATGGGAAGTTCTATATACTTTTGGGAGTAGAAGGGGCGGTGGAGCAGTGTGCAAATCCTATCAAAGGCAGTGGCATATCCATAGGTAAGTGTGCAGTTAATCAATGTTATTTGAAGTCAGTTGAAGTCAGTCAAGTATTTTGAATAGCATGGAAACAAGATAATTTTAGGCCATTCTCAATTAAAGATATCACTGAAGGGGGCGTGGCAGTCCTGTAAGTAGACAGGTGGAATTTTCAACCCTATTTCAAAATTAAGTTTCATTTTATGAAGCATGGCCTTTTGTTATGGTTGTTGATGTACGTGGCTCACCTCTCCTATGACATTGTGTTCTCTTTGAGGATATAACCAAAATGATTCATTTTTATGTTTCTTTTAATATAGTAGACACTAAATGAATATTTGTTGAGTAAATTCATTTTGAAAATAATAAATCAATACCTACGAAAATGGACTTTTCTTGTAATCATAGACTCCCCATGGAAATCATAATGATAATTAGACTTAAATTACTTCTGTTCTGAAAGACCTCCCAGTGGGTTTGAAAGGCTGGCCTTGCCCTTTTAGACCAGCACCCAGATGTACGGGTGAGCAGAGCCCACCCGTGGGTCACATGGGCCAGCGCTGTGGCTGCCGTGTGGCGGCTTCTCCATGAGCACGTGGTATTGGTAGCTGCACTTGGGACGGGGCTGTGAATACCTGACAGCGGCATAGCGGCAGAGCCCAGAACCTGGGTCCTTCCAGCCGCTGGAGAGCAGTGGATGGATCACGGTCAATCAGGCAACTGCCTTCATCCACTCCTGTGCTAACTCACAGGCTCCTTCCTCCTGTGCGACACTGCTCTGTGTTATCGGATGGCACACATCCCCTTACATCACATAACAAATGTTAGCATGACTACAGCTGAGAAATGGGGGGAAAGTTAATGTACATCAGTTTTTATTGTCACAGCAACTGATTTCAAAGAGTTGGGATTTATGAAGAGCAGGAAGCAATGAGGAGTGACCTGATGGGAATTGTCCTATGTAATAGTTAGCCGCCAGTTAGGAAAAAAGAAAAAGAAAATTCGTAGAATTTAGAACAGGGTGATCCAGAAATTGTCCAATTAAAATTTGATATTGCAGAAAATGTTCAGAAGGTTGTGTTTTGTGCTTACTCCTGATTTCTATAAATTCTTTTTTGCCTTAGAGTTTATAGAAATGGTGTATTTCATTACTTACAAAATTATCCAAAAAAAGAAACTTTGGATAATTTTGTAAGTAATGAACTATACTGTTATTTTTAAGTATCTATTTTACTTAGATGCCTGTAAAACTTACTGTTATTGTATATTATTTTTACTATTTGAACTTTATCATTTGAAAAGTCAGAGTCTTACTATCCTGCCCCATTCCAGGTCCTCTTCACGCCCCACTCTCCTGACGTAACCGCTTGTGATCATTCATATTTTTGTCCTGCTAGAGATAACCTAAACACTTTGCTGATTCTCTGTTTCTTGGTTTATGGGCAGCATCTTGTTGTTGTCACAGATCAGGAAGTTAGCTCATGCACCCGGTTTACCGCTACACCTCTCCTCTCTCCCCTATTTTTTTTTTTTACTGTATTCATTTTGGTTTTCTAAGTGATTACCTTTACAACCTGACTTACCTTACTTAAATCTTTTACTTGATTCATCAAATTGAATTATGTCTATGTAAGCATGAGAATCTTCACACTTGATTTTCATTTCTATTACCAACTTATGTCAGCTATACTGTTGTATTGTTTATGACATTTACATTCTGTATAATACTATCCAATCCAGTTGTTTTTAAGCTGCATGTTTTGATCATATTTGCTTTACATGAGTAAAACTTAAAGATATTCTCATGAATAATCCAAGTGATCCAAAAATATACTGAGCAAACGTAGAAGTTCCCTCTGCCTTGGAAACCTTTCCATGAATATAATTACCATCAATAGTTTGCTAGGCTTTCTTCTAATACCCATTTAATGCATTTGTGTATACATATGAGTATATTGTATAGTTTTCAAAAGTTGAAAGGATTCTTATATGTATTTACCTGGGACTTGTTTTTTTTTTTTTTTAACAGTGTGTCTTGGAAGTTTTTCCATGGTAGTACATAAGGTGTACCTTATTTTGTTGAATGGCTTTTGTCCAACAAATAAGGATGAATGATGAGCTGCACACATACACACCAGGGCTTCCTCCGTAGCATTTGAGGGAGATTCAGAGACAGGCATGTCATCGTTCCTCCTCCTCCTCTCAGCCTGTCTCTGTACCTGTCACACCTGTGGTTCTCTGGAGCCACACTCAGGGACGTTGCGGTGCCTGGCGTCAGACTGGGAAAGGCACCATGGGACTGGTCAGCTCCACTGCTTGGGGAGTCCACCCTGGATGGCGTGAGGTCAGGGCTGTGCGGGAGCAGTCGTGTGGCCTGGCCTACCAGGTCGCTTGCCTTGTTCTGGCACCACGTGAACACTCATGGTTGGGGGGTACCCTTGCTTTTCCTGTGATCAGGCTGTGCCCTCCCAGCATTCTGCCAGGATGTAGTTGGCTTCCATGGAGCTCTGTAGGAGACCAGCTCCTACTCTGAGAAGCAGGCTTGCATGGTAACCCTTACCTCTCAGCAGTATGGAAATCCGTAGTGTGGATCATTGTAAATTAACAACTCATTTCCTTTGTAAGCAAACATCTAGTTTCACATTCTCCCCTAGTGTTTAGCCATAAATAATGGTTTAATGATTCTCCTTATGGATAACTTCTAGAAATGAACTCCTAAGTCCAAGAGTATGTGTGTATTTTACTTTTGAAGGCTATCATCAAACGTCTTCCCAAAGCCTTTGCTAACTGACACTTACCAGTGGCATTCATTTCCCTTACCATTCATTAACGCTACCCGTCTTCTTAAATTTTGCCCTTCTGTTACCTTAGGCTTTCATTGGTATTTCCTTGGTTACTAGAGTCATTTAATGCTTACATAACCATTTGTAGATCTCCAGTTAGGAATTTCTTGCTTATGTTTTTTATCCAGTTTTTAAGATTTTTATCTTTTTTCTTATTAATCATAGGTACTCATTTTGTAGTCTGTATATTAATCATTTTATATATGTTTCATATATTTTGTCCATTTCTTTGCCCTGTCTTTTAACTTTATTTATGACTATTATGCTATATAGCGGTTTTAAGTTTTATGAAGTGTTTTTGTTACATCTTTTTATAGCATTTGTGTTCTGAATTTTATTCAGGAAAGCTCTTTCAAATCAAGATTATAAAAATGTTTTCTTGTATTTTCTTCTAGCACGTTTATAATTTAGTGTCCTTAGGTTAATCTTAAAGTCCAAATGGCATTTATTTTTGCATGGTATAAGACCACAAGAGTCTAACTATTTCTCCCCCATGTGATAGGCAATTGACTGAACACCGTTTGTTGTATGACCCATCATTTCCTCACTGATCTGAAATGACATCTTTATCCCCGTATACATTGGTCCTTGTGTTCTTTGTCCTGGTGATGTATTGCGTTCAACACTCCCAATGACATTCATCTGTTTGCTAAACATCGTTGATAAGATGTTCCATTTTAACCAGAGGAATATGAACTTCTTTATTCTTGTACCCTCTAACGAATGTTAAATTTAACCAGCACAACTGTTTACTAATCTAAAATTACCAGCCTCTTTCTTTTTTTTTTTTTTTTTTTTTTTTTCTTTCGTTTTGCGGTACGCGGGACTCTCACTGTTGTGGCCTCTCCCGTTGCGGAGCACAGGCTCCGGACGCGCAGGCTCAGCGGCCATGGCTCACGGGCCCAGCCGCTCCGCGGCATGTGGGATCTTCCCGGACCGGGGCACGAACCCGTGTCCCCTGCATCGGCAGGTGGACTCTCCACCACTGCGCCACCAGGGAAGCCCACCAGGCTCTTTCTTTATGGGTCCTTTAGTGAGAACATAAGTGGCAGAGGACTGTATCCTGGGCTGTGTTATGTAAATTGTGGAAGAAGCCCTGAGCTGCTGTATTGGTTACTGCCTGCCACCTGCAGTGACTCGCACCTTTATTTTCTTCTCCCTTGGAGATTTCCCAGGCTTTCTTAGACTCAGTTTTTGCTCAGTGAATTTATAATTAAATACTACTGGTTAAAAAAATGTGAAAACTTCTTAAATTTAGTTTACAAAAAGACTTCCTTTGGGTTATTCTTTATTCATTTTGGATTACTCTTTTTTTTTTTTTTTTTTGCGGTACGTGGGCCTCTCACTGCTGTGGCCTCTCCCATTGCAGAGCACAGGCTCTGGATGCACAGGCTCAGTGGCCATGGCTCACGGGTCTAGCCGCTCTGCGACATGTGGGATCTTCCCGGACCGGGGCACGAACCCGTGTCCCCTGCATCGGCAGGTGGACTCTCAACCACTGCGCCACCAGGGAAGCCCTGGATTACTCTTTTAAACACACAGTAGAAGCCTCTTTCAACTGAGCTTTTAGATAAATATGTACTATAATACACTTGTTCCAATGCATACTTAACTACAGAGTAATTCTTTTCAAGGGTATTGGTTCAAAAAGTATATTCTGAACATGCAGAGAAAGAAATCACATTTCTAAATATATATGCATGCATGCACTATATAACTGTTTGGGGAATCTATTTTTCAAATGAATTGAAATTGCCTTTCGTATACAGTGAGGAAATTGCTAATGATGATCCAGATAGTTGAACTGTACTGCATTTAATAGAAAGACTACCAACAGTAATCAAAAGCGAACTGAGTACCTCCTGTATTTTCTGAACTTGTTTAATATCATTTACCTTAACCCTCATGACAGCCTTATGAGATACATATATTATTCCCATAAAATAACAACAACAACAAAGTACTCCATGGTCAGCAAGTGTGGAAGGGAGAATGTTAAAGAAAACTAACACAGTTCTTTAAGTAGAAATTTCAGAAGATTTTAATGTCCATTTACATACACAACCTGTCCGATTATTAGCAGTAGACCAAGACAGTCTTTAATTTCACACAGGAGTTTGGGAGTGGTGAGGCAGATACATAGCTTCCCTTGGGGGAACTAGGAAAGGAATGTTCATTGGGACGGGTGTGCACGTTAGCGCATGACATCTGTGCCCGCTCTCTCTGCATTTCCTTTTCTTTGTCGGTAAGACAGTACTACCAGTACATGTTAATAAATACATAGAAATTACCTGATTGTGTCTTAGTGATACTACTTTATTCTCTCTGGTTCCGTAGTTAACTCACGATGTTTGCCACACCAGCTCACCAGCACAGTCTTGTGACTGACGATCTGATGGCTTGGGTGGGAAGTTATGACCTGGGAGGAAAGGAGCAGTGCAGAAGGATGAGTTCTACCAGATGTGAGCCTTGTGCAGCTTGGTTCGTTGTAACAGATGGGCGCAGGCAGAGACAGACCAGCAGACTGTGATAGAAAATCCAGAATTAGCTTCAAATAAATAAAATATTGATGAAGGTAGCATTTCAAGTCAGTGGGGGAAAGGTAGACTATTAAGATGTTGTCTTGACAGCTCTGGCTAGCAGTCTGGATCCACAGTTCACACCACACTCTAGGAGAATTTTGTAAGGGATCTAATATTCAGTGGAACATAATGAAACTATTCAAGTACTAGAACCAAATTCGGGACAATCCTTTTATGACCTCCAAGTAAGGAAGCCATAGGACAAAAGATGAACAAAATAAAACACTTCTGCTTTTCAGAAGATGCTGTAAGCAAAGTCTAAAGGAAACTAAGGAAGAAATATTTGTTACTTTTGTCATAAAGTATCTACCTCCTTTATGTATAAGAGAATGACTAACAACCCTTAGGAAAAAAACTGATCAAAAATATGGAAAAGCAGTACAGAGAAAAGAAAATACATATGACATTTCAATATTCAAAGAAACTTTATTCGTTACAAAAGAAATGCAGATTAAAACTTTTAAAGTTTAAAAATTGAAACCCCAGTGAGCTACCATTTTTCACCCACCAAGTTGGCAAAAATGTGAAAGTTTGGTAACACAACACACTACAGTGGCACGAATGTGCAGAAACAGACTCTCTCAAACGTTGTTGGTGGACGTGTAAATTGCTACAACTCCTCTGGATGGCAGTTGGGCAGCATTTATCAAAATTACAAAAGCGTATGCCCATTGCCATTGGAAGCAATTCCACTTGGCATCCTGAGATTTTCTTGGCATCCTGAGAAATGGAAAGTGTTTCACAAGAGGATTCATTGCAACCTTGTTTATACTAGGAAATGATTGGAAACAACCTAAATGCTCATGAGTAGAGGGTCAGTTAAATATAATACTCTCTGTCCTTACCATGAAATACTGCCTGGCTATTAACAAAGGAAGGAAAGGAGGTGGAGCAGAGGGAGGGAGTAGGGGAGGGTAGAGGGAGGCATCAGGAAGGACACTCTGCTCTAACATAGTCACGTGGAAACAACATCCCCACGCCTTGTTGTTAGGTGGAAGAAGGTGCTGCTGACAACGTGTTATGCCAACAGATTTACATACAAGAAGAGGGGAGAAAAGAAGATACAGTGTGTTTGTGGATTGGAAAAATCATTCTTAATTCTCCCAAAAGATTGATAAGAAGTTAGGGATCCCGGGTCCCTGGTGGAGGTGGGGGTGATCCGGCCCGTGCTGGAGGAGGCTTTACTATATCTGTCTATCACTACTAGACTGTTTGATGTTTGAAATATGTGAAAGTATGTTTCTTCAACTTCAGCGGTGCATTATTTTTTAATAACTGAAATAATATGCATCAAAAGAGGAAAAAAATATTCATTAGGATTCTTTTTAAGCTTCCTTCTTATTAGGTTAAATAACATACATTTAACATGATTTTGTGTTAATAGGCAGTGAGTGTGTAGTACTGACATAGTCTTGTGGCGTTCTAGAAGCACTTGTGGTTTATTTTATTAATTTATTATTTTAAAATGCATTGCTTTTGAACTGAATAAAATATTTCCTTTATTACATATTTTTTAAGAAGCCGTAAAATTAGGTCGCATCTCTGGTCCTTTTGCTAATTGCCCAGCCCACGCTTTATATACTTATACACGTATATATGTACATATATGTAAAGCTGCCTCAAATTTTTCAGTGTGCCATATTTCAAAATTTCATTTGAAATGTCCTCATAATTCAGAATGCCTTCTCCATAAACCCAATGCTTGCGCTCATCGGCCCAGCAAGTCCGGCATGAATCCCTGCTCCCCACAAGGAGCCTGCAGCCTTGCGCTGAGGCATCTAACTTCCCATGGAACTGTCTTGATTACTGTTGCTTCGTAAGTTTTGAAATCAGAAAGTGTGAGTCCTCAACTTAGTTCTTTGTGAGACTGTATTGAGTCTTCTAGGTTCCATGCGTTTCCTTGTGAATTTTAGAATCAGCATTTCAATTTCTATAAGAAATCCAGCTGAGATTTTGATAGGGTTGCACTGAATCTGTACATCAATTTGGGGAGTATTGCCATCTTAATAATATTAAGTCTTCCAATCTATGAACATGGGACTCTCTTTAGAAATCAATGTCCAACTGAAGACATATTCAGTCACCCACTCTTAATGATCCTATGCCCGCTCGGTTTAACTGCTGTTAATTGGTCGCGGTCTGGGGGCACAGTTGCAGTGCCTGTGCTGAGAGGGCTGGGAGCAGGCGGTGAACAGTTTGCCTCATGAGCAGTTCCCTGTGCCCAGGGTTCTGGTCATTTCAGGCCTTGCATTTCTGCGTCTGCAGGAAAGCAGTGGGAGAGGAGTCTATTTTCAGGGACAATTTAGTGGGAAATATACAGACCCTCAATTGTATTTATTCAGTCCATCCCTCTTCAAAACCTACACCGGTACAGGAGCCTCACTGGAACTTCGCACATTGCCCAACTGTGGGCTGAGGGGCTGTTTCCAGCTACTTTTTTATCGTCAGACTATCTTAGAGCCTTACTTAGAAGCAGCTCACTTGACAGGTCTAAAAGTCAAGGCATCTTTTTTTCCTTGATGCTCCAATTTCAGTGGAGGTGACAGGGCTTGCCTTTGTATCAGTACTCCGTGGTGCAAGGTGTGTTCTCGGGATTAAGGAAACTCCTTCACTGCCCTCAAGTGGTACCAGAATAATTTGATATTAAAATGATAGAACTTGGGACTTTGTGTTTCCAGTTCTACATAGAAATGAATTGCTCAGGTAAAAGCCAACCTAGAAATTAGCACCAAGGTTATAAAAGCTCCCAGCCTCATATGATTCATGTTAACTCTTACAGAGCACAACACTTATAGCATACATAGCACCTGACACCTGTGAGGCCTGCATGAGTGGTCACTGCCATCATGATCTGTGGTGTCATGTTACTGATTTGACCTTAATTCCGTTTACTTTTCTTTCTTCCTTGGTAGGTCAAACTGTGCTGAAAATATCCGCAAACACATTCTACACACGGGCAAACATGAAGGGGTCAAGATGTACAACTGCCCCAAGTGTGACTATGGAACCAACGTCCCTGTGGAGTTTCGAAACCACTTGAAAGAGCAGCACCCTGACATCGAAAACCCTGACCTGGCCTACTTGCACGCAGGTAAGAAACGAAAACTATTACGTAAAATGCTCACTCATCGCAATAGTTACTAGGCTGTTTGTGTATTACCAGCCTTTATTTAAATGTGGTAGCATGTGTGATAGTATCTGCTTCAAGACTCATAAAAAAGAACACTTGGTCTTATCCCACTCAACTATAAAAACAGGTCTTTTCAATTATATTTCATCAAGAGCAAATATGACGAAATAATCATCGCAGGACAGCAGAGTTATTAATGGCAAATACTCAAAACGCGGTTGAGCTGAGACAGTAGTAGTTGTTTGAGCTTCGTATTTTGGCTAATTGATAAGGTTTTTAATGTTTTTTCAAAAAATGTTTGTGATTTAAAATGTTATGGCTGCCCTCTCCCTTGTACCACGGTTTTCCAGTAGATACCTGGAGAGGGGAAGAATGTGACTGAGGAGAGCAGGAGAACCTGGATGGGGTAACAGAGTGCCACACGTGTCCCCAAAGCTAGGAGGGACCGTGCTACGGGTTCCAGGGAACGTTGGTGATGGCAGAGGCTGCTGAGATCGCTCTGGCCTTGTTGGACTGGCCGTCAGGTGCTGTGCGAGGATCAGATACGCAGCACCAACTGCAGGGTTAAGCACACTGACCCCTGGAGCCCAGCCTTTTGTTTAGTGAACAAGGGGGCCTTGAGCGCAGAGTTCTTCCATGCAGAGTAGCCAGGTGATGGATGGTGAGTGTGGGACGTGTCGGAAGAGGTAGTCCCCTGCAGGACATTTGCCGGAAGTTCCAACTGTAGCCCAAACAGGACTTTATTTAAATAATGCCAGGGGATCCAGGGGATGTTTAAAGCAGGTGCTTTGGGAGCAATTGGAGCTGTATTTAAACTGTCCTCCCCATCCTGGCTGTGTGGGTTACAGGCAGGCTCATCTCATCACCTTAGATTTCTCGTACATAAATCGATGTGGTGGGATCTATTTAAAGGGTTATTGTGAGAATTTAAAAAGATCTTGTCTATGAAGCTCTTAGCACAGTACTCTCGTGCCAAGAATGATCAGTGCAAAGGACTGTGGGTGTTGGTGCTGATGCTGGCGAAGTGGCACTAGTGTTTGGAAGTTGTGTGAAATCCCACCCCAGATGCAAGGCTGCCTTTGCAAAATATGTAAATGACATTGGTAGTGTAATGTCTACAGTGAAAGAAACAGGACTTGTTGAGTAACTTGAGGTAGAATAATAGTCCTAATCCATTTGACACTGAATGTAAGGTTATCATTTGTTTTCTGCTGTTGTGTTCTCAACTTTCTCTGTTTATACTCATCAGATTGACTCTTTAAAGTCATGGTAAAACATCTGACTTAGTAATCTCTGTTGTACCCACGTCTGTTTTTGAAAAAGAAAAACGGGGGTCAATATTCTTTGTATTTTGGTGAGGTTGTTACTGAAAAGGTTTTGAACTAGACAGTTCATCAGCTTTAGTTCACAAAAACAGATAAAGTCAAATTGAAGTATCTTCTGGCCATGAGTACCTACGGATTCTTTATTAATATGAGTGCATGGCAATGCAGATGTCAGAAATATTGCCTAAAAGCTGGTGCTTCAAGAAATGGCCAAGCAAAATGATCTAAACTGATGGTAGGTTGTCAGCAAAGTGCCATTTTCAAGGTAGTTTCACTATTTCAGCTTCTCAAGATGTAATATTGACGCATTCTGTCTCTCTCTTCCATTGCACCAATCAGACATTAAAAGTAGGTTATTTTCCTAAAATAAGGTGTCTCTAGCTCTTAAATGAAGTAAACAGCAAAGAAAGGGAGAGGAAGCTAATTGCAGACCAAAGAAACACATTCCTTTTGTTGTCCTGCACAGAAAGGACAGGCTCTTCGCTTCGCCACTGCTGCTCGAGTGATGCTGAGAGTTCTGTTTTGAGATATCATTTGTATAAAATCTTTTTTAGAAAAATTATCCTCGTTTCCTTGTGTATGTGTGTGATGCTCTTGTGCATAGGATCCTAGTTTTCTGTTTGTATTTTTATGATTCTTTTGGAACCTTTTTCTATATAAATCACAGCAGCATTCCTCAGTATTTTGACAAACGAAATCCATGTGGTGCATGTGGGGTGTCACTTGTTTATTCCCCCCGTGCAAGGCAAGATTGCTCCTCAGTAATATATTTGCTTTGATAAACTTAGCTCCGTTAAGAGAAAACTTTAAAACGGCGAAGTTCTTAGATTGACTCTTTGACCTTGTAATTCTGAGTCAACTGTAATACCTTCATGGATGTGTGGAACGCGCCTTCCTCCATGTGAAGTGAGATGTTGACGCGGGCGCTTGCCGCTCTTCCTTCCACGCTCTCCGGTAGAGGAATTAGGCAGCACAGTGGATGAATCCCTGATGCACGGTACTGTGCAGGGTCAGGAGGTGGACTGAAATCTTCAGAGTGGTTTATGGCCCAGACCTGACGGTGACTTACCAGCAGCCTTCTCTGCTGTCAACACTATGCATGTGTTGAGAAATCTGTAATCAAAAATTCAGTGACGCATATGAAGCAGTCCTTTTAAACTACCCCAGGACAAATAAACACATTCACTCTGAATCTGACTTGGCTCTCCCATGTAGATCAAACATCTGATGGTCTCACGAGAAGGAAAATGTTAAACAACAGCAACAGAAAAGATTGTAAATAATGTCATTTGGGGTATTTTAAATTTTAGTTAAGATGATATTTGGAAATGTCTGTGTTAAAATAAGGTATTTAATTTTTTTTGTTGTTGGAAAACAGTTCTGAGAAAGTGGTTTTCCTGCAGTTGTGCTTCCCCTGGGGGCCCTGCAGTGAGGTCCGTGCCATCTCTGAGGTCCCTCCTCACCGTAGCATCCCGTGTTTCTGTGTGCATGGCCTTCAGGGCAGGCTGGGTTTTAACTTCAGCTCTCATTTCCCTGTTGAATGACTTTGGAAACCCTGTTTTAACTCTGTGGGTCTCAGTCTTCCCCTCTGTAAGCTGGGGATAGTGATGCCTACAGCACAGTTTGCATATGATCTAACCAAGATGGTACAATATGTAAACTGTTTGACGTGATAATACTTAGCACCCATCGTTGCCCAGTGTTCTTCTCTGTTGGCTTCCGTTGATGATCCATTGTCTTCTTTCTCAATTGTTGTTGGGAACTAGAAGAATGACTTTGATACCATTTTCCGTTTCATACTCCTGAGAATTAAAGGCTATATGTGAGCTTTAATTTTGGTTGTAGCTTTTGTTGGAAAACAAGATACAAGTGGTCATTTATTTTTTTTTAATAAAAGTGGATTATTTAGAAATGCAGTATTTGATTTCCAGGCATTTGGGGATTTTCTGATTATCTTTTTGTTAACTACTGAAATAGTAATGTAAATTGATTTCTAGCTTACATCTACTGTGCTTACAGAACATAGTCTGAATTATTTTAATCCTTCAGAATCTGTTTATACTTTCTTTATGCCCAGCATATGGTGAGTTTTGGTAAATGTTTGAGACGTACTAGAAATATCGGTGTTGTTTGGTGCTGTATTCTGTGTTTCCTATATGTCACTTACCTCATTTATTTACTGTATTGCTCAGATTGTCTGTACTCTTACTGATTTTTTTTATGCTAACTCTATCACTATGGTAAGAGAGGTATATTAAAGTTGCCCACTATGATTATGGATTTGTCTGTTTTTCTGTTAACTTTGGCTTTACATGTTTTAAAGATAAATCACTGGATACTTGGAACTTTAGGTTTGTTTTATACATATGCACACCTAAGATAAAAAATATTTAATTCTCTTATAATTATGAAATGTTCCTTTTTATCTGTAGTAATACTTCTTGCCATCATTCTGTGTTTTATATTGTATAGCTATACCAGCTGCCTTATAAACAGCATATAGCTGCATTTTGTTTCTTTTATCTGCAGTGACAACTTTAATCTTTTACCTGAAATAGTCCTTTACTTCATTTATACTTGATAATTGATGTACTCATCATAGTCAAAACCCCAAACTACTCGAATGTCCATCAAGTAGAAAGGTTGCATATTTACCTAATGGAATACTCTACAGCAATGAGAATGATTGAACTACAGCGAAAGCGACAATATGAATAAGTCTCACGATCATATCATTGGATGAAGTTAAGCCAAACAAGAAGGAGTATATTCTGTATTATTTCATTCTTTATTAAATATAAAAGCAGCCAAGACTAATCTGTGGTGTAGAAACCAGTTCCTGGGATGAGGAGAGGCGGTGCTGGTTCTCCTTCTTATCCCTGATGTTGGGACGCGGTTGTGTTCAGTTGGGGAAAATTCCTCAAGCTCTTCTCTGAGTTGTACCCTTTTCTGTATGTACTTCTCTTTTTTTTTTTTTGCGGTACGCGGGCCTCTCACTGCTGTGGCCTCTCCCGTTGCAGAGCACAGGCTCCGGATGCGCAGGCTCAGCGGCCATGGCTCACGGGCCCAGCCGCTCCGTGGCATGTGGGATCTTCCCGGACCGGGGCACGAACCCGTATCCCCTGCATCGGCAGGCGGACTCTCAACCACTGCACCACCAGGGAAGCCCAGTACTTCTCTTTTTAAAAGAACAGGATTCCCTTGACCCCTAAACTTCCAAAGAGGTTCATTTAGGTCCACTCTAGATCTAATATGATGGGATTATGCAATCACATTAGTCCCGCAGAACTGCTGTCAGATTGCAAGTGGCCAGAATCTTTTCTGTCATTGTACATTACACTTGTTCTCTATTACGTGAAATCCGTTTCATCTCAAAAGTGATCTTTATTTGAGCTTCATAGTTTTAGCAGTTGTATTTCTCCCATCTCTCTTATCCATGAATAAGCTTGGTGTTCATTCACTACACCTTGAGAAAGAATTACACACACTTTATGTTTGCAATACAGGTGACCTTCAATTGGACTTGGGTGGTAATATCTCAGAATACTTTAAAAATAACCTGAAGATTGAGGTGGAGAGGGCCAAGGAGAGAGTGGAGGGGGTGTGCCAGGGCTCTGCTGCTTGTGACTACGAAGAAGATGTTTTTTCTCACGAACTCCAAGAGACAGACTCCACGTTGTGCCTCCACGGCTCAAATTGAAGCTATGCTCCCTGCACCTGCACAGATGCGCCCGGAGGGCCCAGGCATGGAGTGGCCACTTTCCCGCAGGATGAGCGCTGCGTGGAGACTAGGAGGTTGGCTTAGTTTTTCCGTATTCTCATCTGAGAAGCTGGGACTTTAAATGTAGTAAATGTTTCTGCCTTTTCCAAAGGTAATAATCAAATAGTGTTCTCTTATTAGGGGAAATTAAGCATTAAGTGATGGGACGGTATTTTTCCTAATTTCCTTAATTTTTCTACTGTCATATTTTTTATCATATTTGTATTGATATGATTTTCATTAGTTCTTATATATATCAGTACTTAATCATTTACAATATACATTAGATTATTGCCTGTGCAGGATGATAGCACATGAATCTATCAAACCCTCTTCACAGATTAGAATTTTTTATTCTCCTATAAGATAGTCATTTTTTAAATTCTTTATGACATGTATTATTTAACTTCATTCCATAGCATTTCTCTTACCCAGTTATAAGAATAAGAATGTGAAAGTTTGACTCTTATCCAAATTCCAAATCCTTTTTCTTTCTAATGGTTACCAGTTCAGTACCATTTAAACTATATTTAACTGATTCCTTAATTCTGTCCAAGTGCATCACTTTATACTTAGGCAGATTAAGTTTCATATTCCACCTCTGAGCCCATTTGCTTAATCTATCACGGTTAAGATAAAACAGCTATATAGCCTTTTGTATCTTAGCCATCCCCTCTCATTTAGTGATATATTCAAATTTTGTAACATAAAAGGTTTTCTTCATCATTAATTAAAAACATTAGTGTTCTGATATGTAGAGAGCCTTGTAGAACACAGTCTTTTCCCAAATTCTTTGGCCCTCTATTTTTAACCCCATTACTTTCATCCCCTTTTGTTAGTTGGGTGCCCTGACACATGTCATGACATTTTGTACAATAATTCATTTTATGAAAAGGTCCAAAAATCTCAGAAAATCCTGACAGTTTCTCATTGGTTCTCCCTTACATAAACCAATTATTACTTCAACTTAAAAAGGAACGAAATTTTTTCTGACATGATTGCCTTTGGTAAATCCATGCTGACTCACTCCTATTAAATTGTACTTCTCCAAATGTATTATTAAGCTCATCCATAAGTATCATCTCAAATTTATTTCCTAATATAGATGTTAGACTTACAGCTCTATAATTTTCAGCCTCTCCCCTCTTTCTTTCTAACCTTCAGACTAGAGTCCTTGTTTTCCAGTCTCCTGATACTTCACCACTTAACAAAAGACTTCCTAAAATAATTAATAGCTCAACAATTGGATTCTTTAACCTCAGACATCATCCATGGGTTAATTTACTATTTTTCTTAACTGCTGCTAAATGTCTTTGTTTCTTTCAAAGCCCTATCTACATAGTCTGGTGCCTTCTGTCCATCATGGCGCAGCAGACTAGGTACTTTGCTCATTGGCCTCTCTCTCCGCTCTCTGTCGCTCTCACTCCTGTTGGAATTCCTAAGTTTAGGACTATCTTACATTCTTTGTAGCCAGGGGGTGAATAATGTCAAAGCACTATTTTTCCATCAGTCTCCTTTTTTTCAGTAATGTAATCGCTCTCCAGGATGGTCTCATTTGTGTTTGTGTGTCAGCAAGTGTGCTGTTGACTGGTGAGTTAAGCTGACTCTGAACTCATCGCCATTTCTCTTTTATTGAGTAATATACTGATATAGGTTTTTTCAAAACTTTCTAATTACCATTCTTAAATATTTTAAAATTTAATCTCCTGAAGAATAAATATGTTCTCTCTAACATGTCTTCAGTATATGTCTAAAAACTTCCTCTATCTACTTAACATTGTGGAGTAGGCTTAAGGAAATATTTGCCCCGTGTGTCTCTCTGGTCCACTTTCTGCCATTTCCTTCCCACAGTCCTCCAAACTGTAATATGTATGGCTTCCTATTTTAGATGGTTAGTATGGGGAACTAAAGAACTCTATTATTTTGCACGTTTTGTCTTTTTAATTACAAAGAAAGAAAGAGGAAGGGTAGTAATAGTGTCTGTGCTGAACTTTTCATTAGGCCATTAAATCTTCAAAGCAAAATTCTTCGGTAGGTGTTATTCCCAATTTAATGATTTAAAAAAAGAACCTTCAAGAGGTTAACTTGCTGATTGAAATCCATGTCTGTTTGTCTTCAAGAGTTTTCCAATTATATAACCCTACATATCCAGGAGCTTTAAAAAAAAAAAAGAAAGAAAAAAACTCCCTGTTTGGGAAAAGCATTAGGAACTTGTGGAGAAATCAGCGACTTGTAGAAGGTGGCTGCTGTCATCGGCCGATGCTGGCCTTCAGCTGCAGCATTTCCAGCCTCCAGCTGACCCTGCTCGCTTCAGACCAGTCCCCACAACCTGAATTGGCTCTGGCCAGTCCATCCTGTTACTGTTTGTTTGTCCTGAAGGCAGTGGTCTCTGTATACTGACAGACTCCCTCGGTTTGTCTCAAGTCTGAAGTCAAGGGGAGATTCTGTCAGCAACCAAGGACCTCTGTTCAGTCCTGAATGGCGGGTTTTTCCTCCAGTTCCAGGGTTTGTTCCTATACTTGGTCCTCCTAAGTGTATAGTTATACCACTCCTTAGATTGTCTAGTTGGTGAATATATTGTGCAGTGTTAAATACATTGCACCCTTAAAGCTGTTTGCCCATTTTGTCTTTATTTCAAAAATCTGAACAAATGGCTAGCATATACTTGAACTCTTGGTGAAATTTAAATGTTAATAAAATAGTATACCCCCCCCAAAAAAAAATCAGCATCTATGGGTTAATGAAATTCTTATCACGGAAGCCTTCATATTGAGTTTTAAGACATCAGATAATCTGAAAACGTGTACTAGGAAGTAGCATGGTATAATATAGTTTAAAAAAAAAAAAAACTCACTAGGGTAAATGTTTTCACAGTTGTACTTCTACTGCCTGGTACAGAATTTGGAGGATGGATGGATGGGTGGACAGGTGGAGTCAAATGAACTAGGTTTTAGTGTCCTGACTTTATTGCCATTGAGATGTGTGACTTTAAGCAAGTCTCTCAACCTTCTACATCTGTATTCTCAGCTGCAAAATGACTAACAACGTTTAGCCTTTCCTTTGAATATGAGGTTCAAATTAACTAATACATATGAACGAGCTTGGAAAGTTATCATTGATATTGAGATTTTCTGTAGAAATAAAGGTATTGGGCTTTTTTTATTGCTGTTTTAATACTAAGAAAGTAGTAGGAGAGGACAGGAATGTATTTTGCATTTATTTGAAGTTGTTATTGAGAGTAATGAGTCTCATAACTATATATGTGTGTATATGTTTTATGTGTGTAATACATATATTAGCATGTCAGTCTGAGCATATATCCAAAGTTAGGGCTAGAAAAGGTCTATATAAAACTTTTTTTTCAGAGTAGAAACTTATTATTTGAATTATTTTTATTCTTTGTATGTTGCGTACTATATTTTTAAAACGAATATGATCTTGAAATAATGTCCTTTCTAGTGTATACTTTAATGTTCTGTGAAGTCCTTAATGGCATTCACAACATATAAAATAAAGTCAGTGTACACAAGTAAAATACGGCTTTTGTTAGTAATACCTAATAGAATTCACTGAAAATATCTCAAATTCATGTAAATCCATTTAGTTAATCATTTTTGATGGATCTCAAGCCTTAAGAGCTCTCAGTCTCATCCCCTAACTACATAATCTTAAAGAGAAGTTTTAAAGTGATGTTTAAATTTTTTTTCCAGAAAAAAAAAACTCTATCCTTTTCTTTCTTGGGTGGCCTCGCTAAGTGTAATTAGCCTGTGTAATTCAGAGCCTCGTTGAAACTGTCTTTTAGGCTGCTTTCCTCGCTGCCACAGGTTATACAGGCACATACAGTATGGTTACCTCATCAGCAGGCAAAGTTGTGATCTTATCCCCCCTGACACCTTCATTTATCAAAATTTTAAGGGAAAAAGCATTGTGGAAAGTTATAGTAAGGGCAGTATAATTTTATCAGGTAATTGATGTGGCTTTTATTTTTATATAGACCTTTTATCATGTGATTAATTGAATATAATTTATATATTTTAAAAATTTACACACTTTCCCAGACGTATCATGACCCCAACTAAAATGCAGTTTTATATGAGGAAACAAGGTAGGTGGTGACAGGTCCTACTGCCGATGCTGCAGCACAGGTGGCTGTCTCCAGCAAAGGCATTTAGTGAAGAATAGCATCACAAGTTGTTCAAGTTATGAGGAAAGTTGAGGTATCTTGTTTAATTAGCTTTGAAGTTTAGTTCTGAAGATGTAAAAATGCATATTATTATTCATTTGCAACTTCACTTATTTCTATTTTTAGCAAGCAAAATTACCATTTAGCAAATTTTCCTTGTTTTAAGTTTTTATTTTGAAAACACTTGCAGAAAAGTTGGAAAAATAGTACAGAGAGTTCCCATATATCCTTTACCCAGCTCCCCCAAATGTTAGCATTATATATAACCACAGTGCAATTACCAAAACCAGACTTTAGCATTAGCACAGTACTGTTTTCTAAATTATATTCTTTATTCAGATTTCACCAGGTTTTCCATTCTGCTGTTTTTCTTTTCCAGAATTCAGCTCAGAAACCAACATGCCCTTCTGTTGTTGTGTCTCCTTGATCTTCTCCAGTCCGTGGCAGTTTTTCCGTCTTTCATTGTCTTATGTGACCTTGACATTTGTAAAGAATATGGATTAGTTATTTTGTAGAATGTTCTTTATTTTGCATTAGTCTGATGTTTACTCATGACTCAGTGGAGGATTTTTAAAGAATTTCTCAGAATAGATGCGGAGTGTATCAGGGGTACGGTAGGGCAGATGAGGTAACCTGGACCAGTTGAGTAAGATGGTGTCTCTGTATGTCTCCACTACAAGCTTACTATTTCCCCTTTTTAATTAATACATATCTCAGGGGAGATACATTCAGATTATGCCAATAGCCTGTTTCTCCTTAAGCGTTTAACCACTAATTTTGACATTCATTAGTGGATCTTGACTGCAACAAGATCTGTGGAGTTCTAATGGTCATTTTCTCTCTTCCCCGTTCCTTCTACATTTAATTGGAATTTTTCTTTAAGGAATATCTGTCCCTTCTCTTCCAATTATTTTTATTCTATTAATTTTTACCAGCATGAACTTATTTTACTCTGTGGCTTATAATTCTATTATATCATTGTTATTTATTTTCTTGCTCACAATTCTTCAGCTTTGGCCATTGCAAGCTCTTTCAGGGGGACTCCTGTGCCCTTTGATGTGCCCTCATGCTTTTATGAGCATCTGTTTACTTTCTGGCACCAAAATGTGATCCACGTCCATCTGGTGGTTTTCCCTCCCCTGGTGGTAAAATCAGCCTCTCTTTCAGGAGCCTTAGTTCCTTTTATTGGTATTTAGAAATCATTATATGTATACTGTAAGTATTCATTGCTTGTGTGCACCCTTTGCTTTTTGGCCTTCTCAACAGACAGAACTAGGAAACGGCTGTGTGCATACTAACCCCTGCATTCCCATAAATATACCTTGTTTTATTTGTCCAAAACATAAATTATCTTAGCTATAAAATCCTTAAAAGAAAACATATGAACAAATCTTTGTGACCTTTCGTTAAGCAATGCTTTCTTGATAATGACACCAAAAGCATGGGAAATAAAAGAAAAAAATAGATGAGTTGGACTTTACCAAATTAAAAAAATTTTGTGCCTCAAAGTACACCATCAAGAAGTCGAAAGGAAAACCTATAAAATGGGGGGAAAATTGCAAATCTATCTGATAATGGACTTGTATTCAGAATACATAAAGAACGGTTATAATTCAACAATATCAAGGCAAATAACCTGATTAAAAAATGGGCAAAGAATCTGAATAGCTGTTCCTCCAAACAATATATATATATAAATGGCCAGTAAACGCATGAAAAGATACTCAACATCATTACTTGTTGGGGAAATGCAAATCAAAACCACAGTGATGGGCCTTAAATGAATACCACATTTACTCTTCTTGGCAATTATGAATAGAGGGGCTACGAACATTCACGTGTAGATTTCTGTGCGAATGTAAGGTTTCATTTCTCTTGAGTAAATAAACACCTGGAAATGAGATACCTGGATGATATGGTACATATATATTCAACTTCTAAAGAAAACCGTTGAACTGTTTTCCAAAGTGTCTACACATTTTATATTCCCACCACGCTGTTTGAGAGTTACCCTTGCCCCACGTCTTTGTGAGCACTTGTTATTGTCAGTTTTGCTTACGTCATTCTAATAGGAGTTCAGTGGGATTTCATGGTTTCAGTTTGCATTTGATTCCTAATGATGTTGATTATCAGTGCTTATTTGCCTTCTTTATATTTTCTTTGATGAAGTATCTTTTGAAATATTTGCCCCTTTATCCCTTGGATTATTGTTTTAAGAATTTTTTTTTATGTTTCTCTCCTTTTTATTAATTTTTCAATAAATTGTTACACATATATGTATATATGTAGATTAAGGTATAAAACACGTCCATCACACTAGAAACTCCTTATTCCTAATACCAGAGCCCCATTTCCCCAGAGGTAACCATTATTCTGAATTCTGTCACTATAGATTAATTTTGACTGTCCTTTATTCACATAAATGTAATTGCATAGTATATGTGCTTTTTTTTTTAACATTTTTATTGGAGTATAATTGCTTTACAATGGTGTGTTAGTTTCTGATTTATAACAAAGTGAATCAGTTATATATATACATATATCAGCATATCTCTTCCCTCTTGCGTCTCCCTCCCTCCCATCCTCCCTATCCCACCCTTCTAGCTGGTCACAAAGCACCGAGCTGATCTCCCTGTGCTATACAGCTGCTTCCCGCTAGCTATCTCTTTTACATTTGGTAGTGTATATATGTCCATATATACACTACCACTCTCTCACTTTGTCGCAGCTTACCCTGCCCCCTCCCCGTGTCCTCAAGTCCATTCTCTAGGAGGTCTGCATCTTTATTCCTGTCTTGCCCCTAGGTTCTTCATGATCTTTTTTTTTTTTTTCTTTTTAGATTCCATATATGTGTGTTAGCATATGGTATTTGTTCTTCTCTTTCTGACTTCACTCTGTATGGCAGACTCTAGGTCCATCCACCTCACTACAAATAACTCAATTTCATTTCTTTTTATGGCTGAGTAATATTCCATTGTATATATGTACCACATCTTCTTTATCCATTCATCTGTTGATGGACACTTAGGTTGCTTCCGTGTCCTGGCTATTGTAAATAGAGCTGCAATGGACATTGTGGTACATGACTCTTTCTGAATTATGGTCTTCTCAGGGTAAATGCCCAGTAGTGGGATTGCTGGGTCGTATGGTAATTCTATTTTTAGTTTTTCAAAGAACCTCCATACTGTTCTCCATAGTGGCTGTATCAACTTACATTCCCACCAACAGTGTATGAGGATTCCCTTTTCTCCACACCCTCTCCAGCATTTATTGTTTGTAGATTTTTTGATTATGGCCATTCTGACCGGTGTGAGATGATATCACATTGTAGTTTTGATTTCCCTAATGATTAATAATATTGAGCATTCTTTCAAGTGTTTGTTGGGAATCCATATATCTTCTTTGGAGAAATGTCTGTTTAGGCCTTCTGCCCATTTTTGGATTGGGTTGTTTGTTTTTTTGATATTGAGCTGCATGAGCTGCTTGTAAATTTTGGAGATTACTCCTTTGTCTGTTGCTGCATTTGCAAATATTTTCTTCCATTCTGAGGGTTGTCTTTTTCTCTTGTTTATGGTTTCCTTTGCTGTGCAAAAGCTTTTAAGCTTCATGAGGTCCCATTTCTTTATTTCTGTTTTTATTGGCATTTCTCTAGGAGGTGGGTCAAAAAGGATCTTGCTGTGATTTATGTCATAGAGTGTTCTGCCTTTGTTTTCCTCTAAGAGTTTGATAGTTCCTGACATTTCGGTCTTTAAGTCTTTGAGCTTATTTTTGTGTATGGTGTTAGGGAGTGTTCTAATCGCATACTTTTACATATACCTGTTCAGTTTTCCCAGCACCACTTATTGAAGAGGCTGTCTTTTCTCCACTGTATATTCTTGCCTCCTTTCAACATAAGGTGACCATATGTGCATGGGTTTATCTCTGGGCTTTCTATCCTGTTCCATTGATCTATATTTCTGTTTTTGTGCCAGTACCATACTGTCTTGATTACTGTAGCTTTGTAGTATAGTCTGAAGTCAGGGAGCCTGATTCCTCCAGCTCCGTTTTTCGTTCTCAAGGTTGCTTTGGCTATTCGGGGTCTTTTGTGTTTCCACACAAATTGTGAAATTTTTTGTTCTAGTTCTGCGAAGAATGCCAGTGGTAGTTTGATAGGGATTGCATTGAATCTGTAGATTGCTTTGGGTAGTATAGTCATTTTTACAAGGTTGATTCTTCCAATCCAAGAACATGGTATATCTCTCCATCTATTTGTATCATCTTTAATTTCTTTCATCAGTGTCATATAATTTTCTGCATACAGGTCTTTTGTCTCCTTAGGTAGGTTTATTCCTAGATATTTTCTTCTTTGTGTTGCAATAGTAAATGGGAGTGTTTTCTTAATTTCAGTTTCAGATTTTTCATCATTAGTGTATAGGAATGCCAGAGATTTCTGTACATTAATTTTGTGTCCTGCTACTTTACCAAATTCATTGATTAGCTCTGGTAGTTTTCTGGTAGCATCTTTAGGATTCTCTATGTATAGTATCATGGCATCTGCAAACAGTGACAGCTTTACTTGTTCTTTTCTGATTTGGATTCCTTTTATTTCTTTTTCTTCTCTGATTGCTGTGGCTAAAACTTCCAAAACTATGTTGAATAAGAGTGGTGAGAGTGGGCAACCTTGTCTTGTTCCTGATCTTAGTGGAAATGCTTTCAGTTTTTCACCATCAAGGATGATGTTGGATGTCAGTTTGTCATATATGGCCTTTATTATGTTGAGGTAAGTTCCCTCTATGCCTACTTTCTGGAGGGTTTTTATCATAAATGGGTGTTGAATTTTGTCGAAAGCTTTCCCTGCATGTATTGAGATGATCGTATGGTTTTTCTCTTTCAATTTGTTATATGGTGTATCCCATTGATTGATTGGCGTATATTGAAGAATCCTTGCATCCCTGGGAAAAACCCTACTTGATCATGGTGTATGATCCTCTTAACGTGCTGTTGGATTCTGTTTGTGCTAGTATTTTGTTGAGGATTTTTGCATCTTTGTTCATCAGTGATATTGGCCTGTAGTTTTCTTTCTTTGTGACATCCTTGTCTGGTTTTGGTATCAGGGTGATGGTGGCCTCGTAGAATGAGTTTGGGAGTGTTCCTCGCTCTGCTATATTTTGGAAGAGTTTGAGAAGGATAGGTGTTAACTCTTCTCTAAATGTTTGATAGAATTCACCCTTGAATCCACCTGGTCCTGGGCTTTTGTTTGTTGGAAGATTTTTAATCACAGTTTCAATTTCAGTACTTGTGATTGGTCTGTTCATATTTTCTATTTCTTCCTGGCTCAGTCTCAGAAGGTTGTGCATTTCTAAGAATTTGTCCATTTCTTCCAGGTTTTCCATTTTATTGGCATAGAGTTGCTTGTAGTAATCTCTCATGAGCCTTTGTACTTCTGCAGTGCCAGTTGTTACTTTCCCTTTTTCATTTCTAATTCTATTGAGATGAGTCTTGTCCCTCTTTTTCTTGATGAGTCTGGCTAGTGGTTTATCAATTTTGTTTATCTTCTCAAAGAACCAGCTTTTAGTTTTATTGATCTTTGCTATCATTTCCTTCATTTCTTTTTCATTTATTTCTGATCTGATGTTTATGATTTCTTTCCTTCTGCTAACTGTGGGGATTTCTTGTTCTTCTTTCTCTAATTGTTTTAGGTGTAAGGTTAGGTTGTTTATTTGAGATGTTTCTTGTTTCTTAAGGTAGGATTGTATTGCTATAAACTTCCCTCTTAGAACTGCTCTTGCTGCATCCCATAGGTTTTGGGTCGTCGTGTTTTCATTGTCATTTGTTTCTAGGTATTTTTCATTTCCTCTTTGATTTCTTCAGTGATCTCTTGGTTATTAAGTAGTGTATTGTTTAGCCTCCATGTGTTTGTATTTTTTACAGATTTTTTCCTGTAATTGATATCTAGTCTCATAGCGTTGTGGTCAGAAGGGATGCTTGATATGATTTCAATTTTCTTAAATTTACCAAGGCTTGATTTGTGACCCAAGATATGATCTGTCCTGGAGACTGTTTCATGAGCACTTGAAAAGAAAGTGTATTCTGTTGTTCTTGGATGGAATGTTCTATAAATATCAATTAAGTCCATCTTGTTTAATGTATCATTTAAAGCTTGCGTTTCCTTATTTATTTTCATTTTGGATGATCTGTCCATGGGTGAAAGTGGGGTGTTAAAGTCCCCTACTATGAATGTGTTACTGTCGATTTCCGCTTTTATGGCTGTTAGTATTTTCCTTATGTATTGAGGTGCTCCTATGTTGGGTGCATAAATATTTACAATTGTTATATCTTCTTCTTGGATAGATCCCTTGATCATTATGTAGTGTCCTTCTTTGTCTCTTCCAATAGTCTTTATTTTAAAGTCTATTTTGTCTGATATGAGAATTGCTACTCCAGCTTTCTTTTGGTTTCCATTTGCATGGAATATCTTTTTCTATCCCCTTACGTTCAGTCTGTATGTGTCTCTAGGTCTGAAGTGGGTCTCTTGTAGACAGCATATATATGGGTCTTGTTTTTGTATCCATTCAGCCAGTCTGTGTCTTTTGGTGGGAGCATTTAGTCCATTTACATTTAAGGTAATTATCAATATGTATGTTCCTATTCCCATTTTCTTAATTGTTTTGGGTTCGTTATTGTAGGTCTTTTCCTTCTCTTGTGTTTCTTGCTTAGAGAAGTTCCTTTAGCATTTGTTGTAAAACTGGTTTGGTGGTGCTGAACTCTCTCAGCTTTTGCTTGTCTGTAAAGGTTTTAATTTCTCCATCAAATCTGAATGAGACCCTTGCTGGGTAGAGTAATCTTGGTTGCAGGTTTTTCTCCTTCATCACTTTAAATATGTCCTGCCAGTCCCTTCTGGCTTGCAGAGTTTCTGTTGAAAGATCAGCTGTTAACCTTATGGGGATTCCCTTGTGTGGTGTTTGTTGTTTTTTCCTTGCTGCTTTTAATATGTTTTCTTTGTATTTAATTTTTGATAGTTTGATTAATATGTGTCTTGGTATGTTTCCCCTTGGATGTACCCTGTATGGGACTCTCTGTGCTTCCTGGACTTGATTAACTATTTCCTTTCCCATATTAGGGAAGTTTTCAACTATAATCTCTTCAAATATTTTCTCAGTCACTTTCTTTTTCTCTTCTTCTTCTGGGACCCCTATAATTCAAATGTTGGTACGTTTAATATTGTCTCAGAGGTCTCTGAGACTGTTCTCCATTCTTTTCATTCTTTTTTCTTTATTCTGCTCTGCGGTAGTTATTTCCACTGTTTTATCTTCCAGGTCACTTATCCGTTCTTCTGCCTCAGTTATTCTGCTATTGATACCATCTAGAGAATTTTTAATTTCATTTATTTTGTTGTTCATGATTGTTTGTTTGCTCTTTAGTTCTAGGTCCTTGTTAAACATTTCTTGTATTTTCTCCATTCTATTTCCAAGATTTTGGATCATCTTTACTATTATTATTCTGAATTCTTTTTCAGGTAGACTGCCTATTTCCTGTTCATTTGTTAGGTCTGGTGGGTTTTTACCTTGCTCCTTCATCTGCTGTGTGTTTCTCTGTCTTCTCATTTTGCTTATCTTACTGTGTTTGGGGTCTCCTTTTAGCAGGCTGCAGGTTCGTAGTTCCTGTTGTTTTTGGTGTCTGTCCCCAGTGGCTTAGGTTGGTTCAGTGGGTTGTGTAAGCTTCCTGGTGGAGGGGACTAGTGCCTGTGTTCTGGTGGATGAGGCTGGATCTTTTCTTTCTGGTGGGCAGGTCCACGTCTGGTGGTGTTTTTGGGTGTCTGTGACCTTATTATGGTTTTAGGCAGCCTCTCTGCTAATGGGTGGTGGTGTGTTCCTGTCTTGCTAATTTTTTGGCATAGGTTGTCCAGCACTGTAGCTTGGTGGTTGTTGAGTGGAGCTGGGTCTTGGCGATGAGATGGAGATCTCTGGGTGATTTTTGCCATTTGATAGTACGTGGAGCTGAGAGGTCTCTGGTGGACCAATTTCCTAAACTGGGCTCTCCCACCTCAGAGGCACAGCCCTGATGCCTGCCTGGAGCAACAATAGCCTGTCGTCCACACGGCTCAGAATAAAAGGGAGAAAGAAAGGAAGAATGGAAGAAAGAGAAAGATAAAATAAAATAAAATAGTTATTAAAATAAAAAACAAAAAATAATCATTAAAAAATTTTTTTTAAGTAATTTAAAAAAAAAGGAAGAAAGAAAGAAGAGAGCAACCAAACCAAAAAACAAATCCACCAATGATGACAAGCACTGAAAACTCTACTAAAAAACAAAACAAAACAAAAACGGACAGACAGAGCCCTAGGATAAATGGTAAAAGGAAAGCTATACAGACAAAATTACACACAGAAGCATATGCATACATACAAAAGGAGAAAAAGGGAAATATATATATATATATATATATATATATATATATATATATATATATATATCGTTGCTCCCAAAGTCCACCTCCTCAATTTAGGATGATTTGTTGTGTATTCAGGTATTCCACAGATGCAGGGTACATCAAGTGGATGGTGGAGATTTAATCCGCTGCTCCTGAGGCTGCTGGGAGAGATATCTCTTTCTCTTCCTTGTTTGCACAGCTCCCGGGGCTCAGCTTTGGATTTGGACCTGCCTCTGCGTGTAGGTCGCCGGAGGGCGTCTGTTATTCGCCCAGACAGGACGGGGTTAAAGGAGCTGCTGATTCGGGGGCTCTGGCTCACTCAGGCCGGGGGGGAGGGAGGGGCATGGAGTGCGGGGCGGGCCTGCGGCGGCAGAGGCCGTGCGTGACGTTGCACCGGCCTGAGGCGCGCCGTGCATTGTCCCGGAGGAGTTGACCCTGGATCCCGGGAACCTGGCAGTGGCGGGCTGCACAGGCTCCCCAGTGGGGCGGTGTGGAGAGTGACCTGTGCTCGCACACAGGCTTCTTAGTGGCGGCAGCAGCAGCCTTAGCGTCTCATGCCCATCTCTGGGGTCCGCGCTGATAGCCGCGGCTGGCGCCCGTCTCTGAATCCTCTTTAAGCGGTGCTCTGAATCCCCTCTCCTCGTGCACCCCCAGACAATGGTCTCTTGCCTCTTAGGCGGTTCCAGACTTTTTCCCGGACTCCCTCCCGGCTATCCGTGGTGCACTAGCCCCCTTTAGGCTGTGTTCACACCGCCAACCCCAGTCCTCTCCCGGCGCTCTGACCTCCGAAGCCCGAGCCTCAGCTCCCAGCCCCGCCCGCCCCGGCGGGTGAGCAGACAAGCCTCTGGGGCTGATGAGTGCCGGTCCGCACCGATCCTCTGGGCGGGAATCTCTTCGCTTTGCCCTCCGCACCCCTGTGGCTGCGCTCTCCTCCGTGGCTCCTAGGCTTCCCCCCTGCCCACCCCCGTCTCTGCCAGTGAAGGGCCTTCTAGTGTGTGGAAACCTTTCCTACTTCACAGCTCCCTCCCACTGGTGCAGGTCCCGTCCCTATTCTTTTGTCTCTGTTTATTCTTTTTTCTTTTGCCCTACCCAGGTACGTGGGGAGTTTTTACCTTTTGGGAGGTCTGAGGTCTTCTGCCAGCATTCAGTAGGTGTTCTTTAGGAGTTGTTCCACGTGTAGATGTATTTCTGATGCATTTGTGGGGAGGAAGGTGATCTCCACGTCTTTACTCTTCCGCCATCTTGAAGCTCCTCAGTCTGTTTTAAGAATTTTAATGTATTTTTGATATGAGACCTTTGGCAGATATATGTCAAATACTTTCTCTGAGGTGGTGACTTTTTTTTTTTTCTCTTAGCAGTGTCTTTCATAGAGCAAAAGTTTTTAATATTTATGAAGTCCAGCTTATTATTGTTTTTCCTTTATGGTTTATACTTTTGTTACAGTATTTGAAAACTATTTTCCTAACTCAGGTTACCAAGATTAACTCCTGTATTTTCTTCTAGAAGCTTTATGCTTTTACATTTTATATTTAGATGTATGATCTATTTTGAGTCCAATTTTCTGTAACATGAGGTATAGGTTAGTTCTTTTTTTGGTATATAGGTATCATTTTTTTGAGCAATATTTGGTGAAAACAATATCTTTTCACTGTAGAACTGCCTTTGCACTTTTGTTAAATCAGTTGGCAATGTTTCTTTGCATCCATCTCTTTCCTCTCTATTACCATACCAGTTTCTAAAATTAAGCCCACATTGGTTTTAAATTTTATCCTTAAGTTCCCATAATTGGGTCCATGTGTTTTCCTTCAGTTTTATGTACCCCATCTCTTCATTGCTCTGTAATGTAATATTAACTCATTGAGAATCTGTCTGATTGTTCACTGTCTTGTCCTGCTCCTGAATGACTTCCTGAGGAGAGCTTCCCGTACCTGATAATTGTTACAACCAATCATTCAAAACGCTTATGAACAAATAAAATGAGATATGCATATTTATATTCAGAATATAGTGACCAGAAATTCTTATTTCTTAATCCTTTATATTGATAAATAAGAAAAGGCTTTCACTTTTTGCTTATAATATGATTCTTCTCTGGTTAGCTTTGCCATCATTTTAAATAGTACTCACCAATTTTGTATTTTGAATTCCTCATAATTTTCTTACTAGCTAAGAAATCCACTTTTAAAGAATTTGCTCTATCACCACACACTCATTAAGATGACATCTATCAAAAAAAGAAAGAAAGAAAGAAAAGAAAAGAACAAGTATTGGCAAGAGTGTAGAGAAATTGAAATCCTTATGCACTGTTGGTGAGAACATAAAATGGCACAGCTGCTATGGAAACAGTATAGTGGTTCCTCAAAAAATTTAAAATAGAACTACCATATGATCCAACATTTCCACTGCTGGGTATATATCCAAAAGAAATGAAAGCAGATCTCAAGGTATTTGTACACCCACATTCATAGCAACATTATTCACAATAGCCAAAAGGTAGAAATAACCCAAACGTCTTTTAATGAATGAATAGATAAGGAAAATGTGACTCATGCATACAATGGAATATTATTCAGCCTTAAAAAGGAAGGAAATTCTGACACAGGCTACAACATGGATGAACCTTGAGGACATTATGCTCAGTGAAATAAGCCTGTCATAAAAGACAAATACTGTAGGGTAGCACTTATATGAGGTCCCTAGAGTAGTCATACTCATAGATACAAGAATTAGAATGGTCGTTGCCAGGGGCTGGGGGACAGGAGGATGGGAGATGATGTTTTAGTAGGTACAGAGTTTCACTTTGGGAATATGAAAAAATTCTGGAGATCAATTGTACGGCAATGTGAATACACTTAATACTACTGAACTGTACACTTAAAAATGGCTAACATGGGCTTCCATGGTGGCGCAGTGGTTGAGAGTCCGCCTGCCGATGCAGAAGACACGGGTTCGTGCCCCGGTCCGGGAAGATCCCACATGCCGCGGAGCGGCTGGGCCCGTGAGCCATGGCTGCTGAGCCTGCACGTCTGGAGCCTGTGCTCCGCAACGGGAGAGGCCACAACAGTGAGAGGCCTGCGTACCGCAAAAAAAAAAAAAAAAAAAAAAAATGGCTAACATGGTAAATTGTATATTATGCGTATTTTACCAAAGTTAAAAATTTTTTAATTGCAAATATAAAAAACCCCAGTTACCCTTATCTTATATATTTTATGCACATATCCATATTGGAAAATTTTAAATAGGTATCTCTGTTGGTGAGGGGTCATTAGAGAAGGAAGTTGATTGGGATGGAGAAAATGAAAATTGGGAAGTTAACACAGAAATTATACTAATGGGCTTGACACTGTAAAATTAAGTAGACCAAAAAGATGTTTTATGATATGTGCTAATGAGCATTTGAAATATATAAATGATTGAATAAATTTGCAAAGTTTATTTATTCAGGAAAAATACGAAGGAGCAAAATATTTTAGCTTATAGACATGCTTGTACTTTCTTATTTTTTCCATTTTTTTCTATATCTAAGTAAGATTAAAAACACTTAAATACATTCTTTTAATAGATGAAATTCCATCATAATAAAGTAGTCACTTAAATCACCTAATAGCTTTTGTTGCAGCAGAATATAGCATAGGCCCATCTAGATAAAATTGTGGTTTTGATGGCTGGTCTAGATCCTTCTTAAAAAGCTCTGCTCAGACAGTTCACTCTTGTCACAGCTATTAGTGCCATTTGTGAGTAGCATGTCAGTGTGATTGGCAGAGGCATTCTTTCATCTTGTGAAAAATCATAATTTTAATGCATGCTTAAAATAAGAACCTAGCATAAGTGACTTCCTGTTTATAAAGGAAAAGGCAAGACTCCTTTGCAATTAGTATAAATTATTAACATTGCATTGAATATAAAATTTAATTTTCTTTTTTTGGGGGGAGAGAACTCTTCTTGGGGGAACTGCCTTTCAGGATTTCCTCCACATTGGTTGTCTGGCTCACTAAGTAAGAATGAATGATAATACCAGTTTCTTTCCAGATGTTGGCAAGGACAGACTTGGATGCTGTTGGCTTAAATAGAATCTGTATCTCAAAGTAATGTAATAGATCCTTTTGCATCTTGAAGTAGGGTTTATGTCAGTTAATCTCTTTTAGTGATAAATGTCTTGGAGTGATTAAATAAGTTAATATTTGTAAAGTACTTAAAGTAGTGCCTGGCGTATGTTAAGTGCTCTATAAGTATTTAATTAATAAAATATTGAATTGAAATTACTCTGTGCCTTCTAGGTTCTTTTTAATTGTGCCAGTAGGTGTTGCTCTTGAGTGATAAGAATAGATATTCTGAGTTGTATTTTATATGAACAGAGTGACCTGCATCACTTGCATATTCATGTTTATATATCCTGTCCTATCCTTTGATTAGAAACAAAGACTGTTTCTAATAAATAGATTTTTGCTTTAAAGACTTGGTTGGTGTAAAATGACAGGACATGAAAATGCCCAGTTAGTTCTCTTGAAATTTTAGAATACTGTTTGGTGGTATTACAGTTAGTTTCTCTTAAAGTTTATTATTTTCTTTAAAATATTCCATCCTCATGACATTTCCCACTTACCACCCAGTTAAGTATCATATTTTAACATTCTTTATCTTAGTAACGAAGCATTTGTTGACTCTATTGACATTTTTATAGAGCATCCAGTCTATACTGAACTAGGGTATTTCTTGGGTGTTTTACAAATAACCCATGGATAGGATTAGGTTTGTCAGATTAACCTTGATATTCAGACAGAGCAAGCTTCATGTTTCAGTGAGGGACAGAATAGGTGCCAGATGTGGTCCCTCTTGTGCACATTTAATTATAATGTTATTTAATGACTTGTAAGTGCTCTTGCTATTAAAACGAGTGTTGGAAATAGTGTTTGCTACAGGGGTGGAAAGGTGGCTGTAAGTTTTGCAACTCGAGTGTCAACAAAGATGATTTATCTGAAGTGCAAGAAGGCAAGCTGAAGGGTACTTGACTGTAAGAACTGAGTATTTAAAGAGGTGGGAAGAGGAGACAGGCTGGGACACCTAGAGGCAGAAGTGGCCCTTCGAGGGGTCAGTAAAGTGGATTATAAGGGGATTGAGTTGAAAGCTTGGATTGCATAGAACGTGCAGTAAAATGCTGAAGAATCAAGAGAAATAAAGCAGGAATAGCTCTTTAAAAGTGGCTGAATGACACTTTAGGGTGTTTTTTGTTTGTTTGCTTTACTTTAATGTCATCCTTATATATCTTCTTTGTCCATATTTCTAGCCTTTCCCCCCTGTATGTAATGAAAAGAAGTTTTTTGTGATGTATGCTTTGAGATCTCATGAGTCTCTTACCAGTCAAAGAAGTGATTCTGTTTTTAGATATGATTCTGTAATAGCACTTAATATATTTTCTTTTTTCACCCCAATTTCTCTGTGTCTAAGAAAATGTGTTAGAAAGACATTTTTAAGATGTTTTATGCTCAGTTTGAACATATCAAATTTTAAAACATCTTTTTTACCTTGAAAAAGACATTTGATATCCAGGGCTGTATAGTTTTATTATTTGTGGCAGGATCATTTGGGTGTGTTCATCTTCTAGGCATTACGATGTCAGGGTATTCACCTACTACATGAGTATGTATAATCATTTTCACTCAACATGTAAGAAACAATAGTTTATCATCATGATACAGATAAAATGGAATGTTCTTGGCCTAAAGGTTTTGAGTTAAACCTGAAGGTACAACATGTTAATTTATGCAGGCATCTTATCTACTATTTATATTTGGTTATACCGCACTTCTGTGTGCTTAGGGAATTATCACTGCCCTTCTGAGTGAGCCCTGAGCTTCCACACAGTGCAGGACAAGACCATCCTCCCACCCACTCTTTCTACCTCCTGAGCAAATGGGAGTTCCTGTAAGGTTTCCGCAAGTGTGGGACTCTTTCCTTATATGGCTAAGCCAGCCACAGGTAGGGCTCTTGTCTCTGATATGAATCCTTATGTAAAACCCCAAGCCATAGAATTCTAAAAAATTGTGATATGAAGATCCCAGTTACAAGTTTTACCCTGTAGAATCAGATTAACAAGGCACCAACAAATTTCAGAAATACAGTACTCTAACCTTTCTATAATAGTTCCAAATTATTAATGAAAATCATTTTCACTATATCTGGTGACGACTTCTGAATCATATAGAAAAGTTTAAATCAGTAACTTTTATAACTTTTTAAAATGGGGAAGGTCTTGTAAACTTCCTTGAGTTCATGACGTTGATATTCTACTTCTTAATGTGTTGCAAAACACATTTTAAACGTTCTGAAGTGACTAGAAATTTTGCTTGAGAATTTGTAACTACTTTTATGTTGAGACCTGGTGGGCTGTCACCAAACAAATGTTGGGCTTTCTCCACCCACGGTATGCCCCACTGCACCGTGCTAGGCCTCAAAAATACGACAGTGAGCGGTGTGAGTGTGGTCCTTGCCTTAGTAGAAATGATTTATTTAGTGGACAAAGGACATTAATTAAACAACCACACAAATAAATACCCAATTTGCTATCTAAGGTCCATACAGAAAATGTCAAAGATGCTTTGGGAGGTGATCTGTGTAGGGCACCAGGAAAGACTCCCCTCCTTGGAGCTCAGGCTTGAAGGAGCATAATAAGGCAGCAGAGCAACAAATACTCCAGGAAAGAGGGAAATCATGAATTTGAGAAATCCATATATTGTAATAATTCTTTTCTAGTTGACTTAGTCTTATTAGGTCTTTCACAATAATTTTTTTTCCTACTCTCTAGAACATAGGAAATATTTAGAAAGTAGCATTGAATTAATTCCATTTTATTCTAAGCAGCTGAGCATATTTTATGTAATAATAACAATTTCATGTGAGCACTCACTGTTTATCAAATTATTAGGCTGTTTTCAAGAGAATCATCTCATTTACTTTTCAGAACAGCCTGATGCTACCATTATTCCCAATCTAATGGTGAGGGGAAAATGAGGTAAAGTAACTGACCCAAACTTATAAGGCCAGTAACGCAATAGGAAGCCAGCCCTGGCTTCAGTGTAGCCACTATTATGCTGCTATCTTACAGTAGACAGTTGACTGTGTTATATGCGATATTTGGATTAAATATCATGATCCCAAAAGTGTTTTGTCAGTCAGGGTTTAATCTTAGAAGCAAGACCATTTTTAGTGCTGTAGAATAAGAGATTCATTTATTAGAGATTAGACCATTCTTAATTGTAGGAGTTAAAACCTTAAAAGTGGTCCTAATGGAATGAGTTCAGTTGTCTACATGAATATCCACTTTAAACCCAGTTTTAAATGTACCTACCATATTTCATAGATATCACATGTTGGAGTTTCTTGGCAAAATACTGCTTTTTGATATACCAGGGAGATGGTCAGTTAAATGGAAGACCAAATCAAGTTTTAAAAATTTAAATATGCAACTGGATTTAAGTTAGTCCTTAAAATTTCACAATTATTTACCTTCTCTTCAATATAAACTATGGGAAAGGGTGGTGTATTCATAAAGATGATACCTGCTAGACCTGGAAGCATTATATTCCACAGACGTACAGCTTATCTGTTATAGTATTTGTTTCATGAATAGCTTGTCGTTTTAATTCATTCCCTCTTTTTTACCCATTCCAGTAATTTTGCCATTTGCTTATGAATGAGCTACATATGGTTCAAACTTGTTTCCTTTCTCCTTTGGCTTCTTTTACAACCTTTGACCTTTGAAAGCATTTATTATGTCCATGCAGTGATCATAATTTTTCTAATATGTCTTTCCACAGGCATGGTGATATCATTCCCAAGCATAATGCTTTTAGCACAAATAAGTTACCTTTGTTAAGAGTGTATTTTGAACCACAGTACTAATCTAATTTTTATCATATGCTTATTGAAAAATCTAAAATTTAGATTTTGTATGTCTGCTATCTTTGGGTTGATTTCCAGACAGTATCTATTAGTGATTTTTCCACCTATTTCTTGACTCTGGCTGTGATATTAACCTCTTATAATTAAGATGCTCCGTCTCTTTGACACATAGTATGCGCTTTTAGTTTGTCTTAATTTTTTTTTACCTCCAATCATTTTTCAGAAATTTTGTCCATTTATTCATGTACCACTTCATTGGTACCTTTCAGATGCTAAATGCTGTCCCATTTATCCTTAGTAACCATGCTGAATTTTTCTGTCCTTTTTAATATTTAGATTTTATTGGATGAATGTAGATTGCACCTTCTCTAACTGTGTCTTAAATAATTGCCACTTAAGGGAATTAAGAACTACAAGGGAAGGAAAATGCTGACCCATGGACTAAGCAGAGGGAGAAAACGTTCCCACTGGGTCCAATTTCCTAAGAAGGACCGTCAGGATAGTGGCTGAGGCCTGAAATTATGGTCTGAATGACCTCTAGAAAATGATAAGTTCACAAAGGAACTTGCCTGTGTTTGCACCAAGCAAAATAGGGGTAGGTAGTAGTCACCCCACCAAAGAAAGACAGCTAGCTCCCCTCGTCCTTGGCTGAGTTATAAAAGTACAGGAGAGAAAACAATCATTTAGACCATGGAGACAGAGTTGACATTGCAGGATAAGATATGATCCAGGGTTTAATAAAAGCTAGTGTAGGGATACTTTTGATCCAGAAGGGGAGGTAAGCGAAGTATCTTAAATTCTAAACGTGCATTTTTGATCTGTTTGTTACTTTAGGACATAATAATTTCTATTGCTTGTGGTATGTAGACATTTATCTAAATATGCATACCTAAAACATCCTTTAGACTGTGAAAGTCCACATTTCTCTTATACTATTTTTTATTCTGTTATCTGGACTCTTGAGAGTAAAGATATTGAAAAATTGGAGTTGAAATACAAGAAAATTGATCTTTGTTATTGTAATTAGATCTTTATATATTGACAGATAATCACTATGATGTTTTCTATTTAAAAACGAAGTATAAAGTAACAAGTATTCTTTAGATATAATGATGTTCAGTAGCTCAGTAATAATCTGACATCAGAAGATCACTATAGAACTATTAAAACAATTGTGTTTTCGAATCTTTTATTTATCAACCACAGACACTTAATAATTGAAGTGTGAAGGAGAAAGACAAAGAAGTAGATGTCAAATAATTAATAAAAAGACATTATATCTTAGTTCTAAAAATATTCACATGAATTGCATTTTTATTTTAAATTCTTACATAGTCAAGTAATGATGGAGACAAACTTCACAATATTTATATAACCTCAGGGTTACATAAGACATGAAAAACAGAAACAGAAGTGGGAAAAAAGTAAACAAAGTTTCACAATCAATTATGACAAAATATTTGCAACACATAAGACAGGTACAGGATTAATACACAGTTAGTATCCTCACAGGAGGTCGCTATTCCTAATTTACAGAAACCTCCCTCAAATTGATTTTTTTTAAAAGACAAATCTGAATAGGCATTTTAACATGCAGATTACCGGTAAATATATGCAAAGATGTTTAACCTCACTAGTTGTCAGTACATCAAAACTGTACAGTGCCAGTTTTTATCCACTGGTAGAAACCTTAAAAGGTTGAGAATGAGCCGTGATGGAGCATTTGTTGGAAAATTGGAAATCTCATATGTCATTGGGAGAGAGTGAGTTGCTAAAACTCTGAGAAAGTAAGCTAGACATACTTTTAAATTTTATTTTTATCTTATTTAAAAATTTTTTATTTTATATTGGAGTATAGTTGATTAACAATGTTGTGTCAGTTTCAGGTATACAACAGAGTGATTCAGTTACACATATAAATACATATATCTATTCTTTTTCAGATTCTTTTCCCATATAGGCCATTACAAAATACTAGTAGAGTTCCCTGTGCTATACAGTGTGTCCTTGTTGATTTATGTGTTTTGTATATAGTAGTGTGTATATGTTAATCCCAAACTCCTAATTTCAGATTAGGAGTTCGAAATTAAAATGCACATACCATTTGACTCAGCAATTCTACTGTTAAGCAACAATCTTACGGAATAAATATTCTAGCGTGTAAAGATACGTTGTTGTTGTAGCGGCTAAGAACTGGAAGCCATGTAAGTGCCTGCCAGGATGGGACTGCTCATGCGGCAGACAAATATGCAGCTCTTAAACATGAGCCGCATGCATCTGTACTGGCCTGACCGCGACAGGCGGCTACACGCAAAAAGCAAGTTGCAAGTGCAGGCATCTGTACTGGCCTGACCGCGACAGGCGGCTACACGCAAAAAGCAAGTTGCAAGTGCATGCATCTGTACTGGCCTGACCGCGACAGGCGGCTACACGCAAAAAGCAAGTTGCAAGTGTATGCATCTGTACTGGCCTGACCGCGACAGGAGGCTACATGCAAAAAGCAAGTTGCAAGTGCATGTATCTGTACTGGCCTGACCGCGACAGGCGGCTACACGCAAAAAGCAAGTTGCAAGTGCATGCATCTGTACTGGCCTGACCGTGATAGGCGGCTACACGCAAAAAGCAAGTTGCAAGATAGTGTGCCTGGTAGGACTATTTCTTTCTCAAAAAGGGGTTTGGGCGGGTGGCGGGAGCTTAGTCCTTGCATGTATATTTGTATGAGCGTAAAGAATCATACAGATAGTCTACGTCAAGCTGTTAATATTGGCCGTCTCAGAGGTAAGTTTAGATGGTGTGTGGATACTGTGCATTTTTTACTTTATGTAACCCAGTATTGCAATGGCTTTTTTTTTAATGACAAACACATATTACTTCTATAATTTAAGAGCTTCTAAAAAGATGTTAAAATGACATGCTGAGAATGTCCCCAGTTTTATTTTTTAATGTATGTACTGTTCAGAAAAATTGATGGACCTAGAGGTGCAAGCTTTTCTGTATTTTCTACAACATGTTGCTTTTAATAATCAAAAGAGAAAGCAGCAAATGCTATTATAAAACTATTCTAAAGACCTCAATAATCGAAATTAAGGAAATAGATCCCTCTCCTCCAGTTTTATCTAGATTGCCAGCATGGTATGGTGGAAAAAACTATTGTCTGATAATGAGATAATATTTTATTATCTGATTGAAATAATTTAGCTGAATTGAATTTGGCTGAGTTTTGAGCCAGCTCTGGTACTTCCTCGCTGTGTGATCTTGGGAAACTTAGCCCACGTCTGTCAGCTTTAGGTTTTGCATGTGTAAACTGGGTTTGGGAACCTATCTAGTCATGGATATCGTGAGAATTAGCTTGTTAAATTACATAAAGTCTCTGTTGTAGTGCTTTTCTAATAGTTCCAATTAAGTCATCCACTTTCCCCTTAAGATTGTAAATAGAAGAAACGCCTGAGTTCACCTGTCAGGTTGGGGGAGAGGGTTGTGGACTGAACTGTGACCCTTGCCTGTATGGGGCTTGGCATAGTGAGAGAGCAGACAGTGACCAGAGGTACAGATAGAACTTAAACTAGCAGTGGGGCTGCCTGCTTGAAGTGAAGAACTCTTAGGACCAAGGGTGGCCACAGGGAAGTGGAACTCAGTAGGACGGCGGTGTTGCAAAGCTCCCTGGCGGTGTTGCAAAGCCCCCCTGGGAAATGAGGCATCCTGGAGGCCTGGGCCTGCCCAGGGGAGGGGCTTGCTGGGGGAAGAGAGTGTGGCCCTTGGTGCTCTGGGTGCAGGGCCCTGGGAGAGGAGAGACTCAAGATTTTGGACTAAGCAGAACCGGAAGCCAGTGAAGTAACCAGAGGAGTGACACGATAAGATTTGTAATCACTTGCTAGCTTTGTGCCTTGTAAAAAGTTATAACTGTCTTAAAGATACGGAAATGATCGATCCTGCTTTGTGGGACTAAGGTAAGAGAAAAATAAATGAACTTTCTTGCAAGTGTCTGCTACACTCAGTAAAGGTTTGTTCCCGCACATGTCTGGATCCTTCTGTTCACTTCCAGCCTCGTGACCCAAAGCCAGGTTACACTGTCAGCTCTACTAGGGAGAAGGTGAAGGGGAGGACCTCCACTTCTGGAGGGTGCTGTATTTTCTTCTGTTGTTTGTTTCTTAATTGGGTTGTTTGAACCACGTGTATACACATACTTTTCTCTTGTTCAAAACGTTGACCGGGACACATCCTTCGTTAGCTCAGGGTTGCGGGGAGGGAAGGTGCTCACTGAATTCGTGCAGTGCAGGGGGCAGCGGGGGTGGTAGATGCTTCCAGGTGTGGTTTGTCACCATCTCTTTCTCTCTTGAAACTGCTTGAGTCAGGGCTTTCTGTTGATACAGTTTCTTCCCATTACTTTTCACAAAACCGTTATTCGGTGATTTTTCTGATGCATTTCATGATTACAGAGGACTTCGGCCAGTCCCTACTTGCTTGCTGAGCTGAGCCCTAATTTTCTCGGCCGTGTGCTGGAGGGTGTCCTCAGTCACCGTAGCACGTGTGTTTCAGCACCATGCCCTCCCTGGCCCGTGGCACTGTGGGCCCATCACTCGCACGCTTGCCCTTCGCCATTTGGGCCATAGTGCGGGTGGGCGGCGGAGGGGTGGGCGGCGCTCACGGTGCTTGGGCACATTTGCTCTGCAGGGACCTGCCTTCCTGAAGCAAGAGCTTTTGATAGGTTTCCTTGCTAGCAGTCCATTGATTGAGAGGTTGGGATGGTATTCCAGGCATGGAGGGGAAAACAAAAACAAATACATGCTCAGACACAGTCAGACACACACAGGTCCTGTAATGGATTGGTAAGCAAATACTTGAATATTTCAAAGACAGGTAGCGTTGTAATAAATCAGAATAAATCAGACTTGCTCAGAGTGCCATTAAATAGCTTAAGCGTTATTCCTTCTTTAAATTCTTGCTTCTTTAAGTGCTAAATGTTGTTGCTGGGATTTTTTTCCCCTCATTTATTGCCTACTACATGAAGCCTATGTTTGATTATATCAATGTAGAGCTACACCAGAGTTGCTTTTAGAAGAGAAAATACATAGCCTTCAAGCTGAAGTCTACAGAAAAATGCAGAAATGCCCCCCAGCAATGGTTATGGTGATACTTAATGATGATTATTTTGTTTCTTCGTAGAGAAAGTTGACAAAGCTCTTCTAGGGCTCGAATAACTTCCCTCCTCATATACAGATTTCTTCACATTTCCAATGACTAGTGCAAGATGGCAGGATAGTGTTAGAATAAACTCTGCCAGCCCAAAACAAGTTATCTCCATTTCTGGATGTGGATCCTTCATGGGGCTGATGAGCACCGACGTTATAAGCTATTATGAGTAGAAACTACAGAGGAAATGGAGATGGTGGTTTAATGTCCACCTGAATCATTTCCCACGTATTTTCCCTGAAAAATGAAAGTGGACTTTTTCAAGCTGTGAAGGGGTACTGAAGCCTCATGGATGTTTGTTTCCAGATAAAAGTTCAGACCGTCACACTTGCTTTTGGGAGCTCTTCTTAATCTTGGATGATCTAGAAAGACTTTATACTTTTCTGTTTGTTTTTTGTCTTAGCTAAAGTTTTGGTGATACATGTGGGGGAAAGGCCAGGAAATGTACATCCCCCATCATGGATGAGGGGTCGGAGGCTAAACAGGAAGTAGGGTCAGGACGCTAATGAAACCTGATTTTAAAACAGAAAGATAAGCTTTCCTTGTCTGGTTTGTAAAAATCTTCCTAGCTTTTCTAACCTGAAGTAGTGTTAAAGGAAGGAGGGGAGGGAGGGAGGGAGGAAGGAAGGGAGGGAGGGAGGGAGGGAGGAAAGGAGGGAGGGAGGGAGGGAAGTTGATCATTTCAGAACAGGCCTTTTTTAAGGCACTTGACGTTAGAGCCTGAAGCACGTCTTGGCCGGTCACTGCTGGGCCCCGATGACTCGCGCGCCACGTTTGCCCTGACGGTGAGGTGAGCGCCCGCAGAGTCTGCTGTGCTTCCTTGCCATTCTGTGGAACTTAGACTTTCCCCAGCAAGTCTCAAGGACAATACCAAAGACTTACTGGTGTGTTTGGGGTTATTCTGATATTTTTTCTTCTTCAGGGTCTTCTGAGAGCCAGCATCTTTTTGATGAGTGACTGGGTATTAGATCCTATTTTAAGATCTATTATTAATTTATTTTAGAGGTGTTCCTCATTCTACCCACAAAGCAGACACTTTAAAAATCATAAGTTCTAACAGTGGCATCTATTGCAAAACTGAAGTTACATTACAGTTATTTCCACCAAGATGGTCACTTTTAAAATTTATAACCCAAAGACATATAACTCTAGTAAACTGATATTTTCCTAAGACTTTTGATTTTTCTTATGCTGAGTTGTCTAGAGGTTAAAAATATAGATGTCGCTGATAGAATGACAAGTGTAAACTCGTTGCTCTCCACAGCTGACTTTTAGGTCTTATGGTAATAGAGCTTTCAGCACATTGAGGTTCTCTTCCTCACAGCTGTTACTTTATGTATAGAGCATTCATTTTCCATCTGCAGATTGAGTTATTTGTCTGAATTGCTGCCCTGTTGAAATTTCACAGTACTTTTGAAGGGAACTAGACCATGAAAACACAGGTTGTTTGTCCTCCATAAAGGGAGAGATGTGGATATACTGATGAGCAAGATTGCAAACAGAAGTTACACTTTGCTGCTTAAATGACCAAATTCAACATATTAAGAGACTTGAATTCACCTAAGTTGATCAATACAACAAACTGTTCAGTGACATTGAACCATGACTACAAAGCTCAAAGTTTGTCTTGGGAGAACCTGAATGTGCACCATAAACTGACTGGAAGGAAGTGCTCGCTGTGAGTTGGGAGTTCCCAGCCTGTGTCATCAAGGACCAGGATCCTATGGCGTGGGCCCTGCGGGTGGCCTGGGGTTAGAGGGAAAGAGTCGCTACTGCAGTGACCTTAGGGAGCGTCTCACCAAGTCAAGTGACACGGGTTCTACCAAGTAGTTTTGCCCTTTCTTGTAGACCTTCGTGCGATTGTGCTCAGTATTACCTGTAACTCATCTGGAAACATGGATTGCTAATAGTCATGAAATAGGATGTTGTAATGGAATAAAAATTTTCCCACTTAGCATGTTACCTAAAGTTCGAAAGCGGATTGCATATAATCCATATAATTATAGGAGTGGGACCTGAGAGATGTGTATAGTATTTAGTTCGTTGGGTTACAGTGCTGCTTGATATTTATGTCCCACCAAAGGCATCTATTCGAAATGTGAGCTTGCCAGCTTTTGTATTCTTTTCATGGGAAATAAAATCTGTAGATGATTTTTTTTTTATTTAAGAAGTGTGTTAATCTACATTGATTTCTAAATTTGTTATGGATTCCTTAGTGGAGAAACACAGTTCATCACTGACTGTTCTGTTACCTGATAGCCACTGATGAAGCATCCATGCACAAAGTGTCAGAAGAGGTTAATATTTATTGATTTTATGGTGCTACAGACCACGTAGTTTTGCCATCAGAGATGTATGGCCACCAGCACTGGAATCTGTTAAATTGCAGAATGCACGCAGATTTTATTATACCTACGCCAGTATTCAAGATTTTTTAAATGACAGATATTTAACAAAAAGCTTGAATGTGTAACTACTTTGAACCTGTGACTTGAATTTAATATTTTAACATGAAACGCAAGAGCACTTAAAAACTAAAAATTAATCCTTGCTTTGCAAATAGCAAGCACATTTAGCCTTTTCTTCCACTTAACTATATGCTATTGATCCGAGAAGGTGCCTGAGAAAGTGATAGCTGAAATTATGAGCGATAAAGGGCTTGCTTCTTTAACAAAAAAGTATGTAATTAGCAGTGAAGGGGGGAAAGCCTATGTTTAGTTTTAAAGGACTTTCAAAGAAACAGTTTGAGTGCCACACCAGTGTTCAAACGTAGCCAAGGAACAGTCGCAGCTTGTGGGTAGAAATGAGGAGAGCTCACAGTTTTTTCATTTGTCTCCATCTGTGTTTCTCTGAGGGAAATATAGCGCTTGGTTAACCTTTGGCAGGCAGCAACACTGACCTCTTTCTAGTCATTTGCTTACTTGAATCTGCTTACAACTTGCATTACTTAGTTGACCGTTTACAGCTTCCTGTATATAATAGATGAAATAAGACAATTTATGAATTACTTTGAGAACCCAGAGCACACTGAAAGACATTCCCTTGCCTTCCAGATCCTAGGCTAAGTGTGAATCAAACCTGAAACTCCCCACCTATATTTGAGATTCTTTTAAGTGGGAGCTGGGATTTATTTCTACAAAAGATTTAATGGACATTCTAAAGCTAAAAAAATAAATCTACTTTGACCAACTGAGTAGATTGCAGAGTGTCCTGCAAATATGCTTTTAGCTCTCCCACCAGTTTTGTGCTATCTTGCCCCATTTTATTGTGCTTATTTATAGGAGAAAAGAAAGAGTTTTAGTTCCTTGAAAGGGAAGCGTACATTGCCTAAAAAACCACTCTTATAGCTTGAATATCACTTCAATATATGGCAACTTAAAATCTAAAACTGAAAAAAAAAAAAAAAATTTAGAGAAAATTCCTGAATCATGTTCTAAAAGCTGTTGACAGTACGAAATATTTTTGTAAAGACTTCATTTCCCCTTCATTTTATTAGTATTTATAATACTGTTAAAATTTTCTTCATAAATATACCAGTGTCAAATGAATCTGATTCTTTATATAGTTTTAAGTTCTTGATTTTTTAATGATTCTGTCATTAATCTAATTTTCTACTTCTTTCTCCCCTCTTTTAAGCAGGCAAGGCCTCATACTAGTAACGTATTTAATTAAAACAGCCTTTCCTATAGAACACTGCTCTGTTCCACTGTTGTTTTTCATTCGGCACAGCCTGGGTTTTGTAGTCTCCCAACCTCAGGCTGCCTCGCTGGCTTTTTGCTGCTCACTGCAAACCTGCGGGTGACAGCTAAGTGACAGGCTCCTCCAACACCCGTTTCCACGTCTAAAATTAAACACGCTGCCAATGGCCATTCGCTGGTGTCCACGACACCCTCACCTCCAGGTTAGTCATTACCTAAGGTATTGGCTGTGTGAAGATGGTTTATGAGATTATTAATTGATTTATCATATATTAAAGCTGCATTATTGAGTACACAACAGAAAAGTAATGAAACGCACGGGCAAGAAATCTTTTATATAACAAACTAAAATGGAAAGCAAAAAAACCTTTTCAAATCTTTTATTCCAAATTAGAGAATCATTTTAAGGTTTGTGAGTAACAGTGTGACTAAATATGGAATTTTCAAATTTCACAAAACCAGGTTCACTGTTAGAATCAGAGAGATTGTGCAATTCTAATAATGGTGGCATTTAGTCTCTGCTCCACCCCAGGAGAAAATAAACAAATCCCTTGAATCACTGTTTTTGTAATTTATTGATTTTTAATAATCAATCTCACCCTTTTTAAAAGATGTACTTTGTGAATTGTCACAAAATGTGAGCTATCAGAGGAAATATTTTAACCCCATTTAAAATTGTTTTATTTGCTAATTGTGTATATTTTATTTCTAAATTAAACATATATTCTAACAGTTATATTTGGAAAACATTAATGCATATTTTATAACAATTCGTAGGCTCATTTTCTTTTGCTTTTTTGGATTGAAACTAAGAACAGAATGATTTTAGTGATTTGGTTTGCATTAGAGATGCATTAAAAATTAAATACAAGAAACTATTGTGGTAGATGAAAAATGGATTATTTTTTAAAAAGTAAAAATAACAGTAACAACAAACTATTCTGGGAAAAACGACTAAAATAATCTGACAGTTTTTAAGCTTCATCTTTGAACAACTAATCTATGTTGCTGTCTTTGACTTTTTTAAGTACGCTTTAATTAATGCTCTTCAGGTGAGTTTAATCTTATGACGTGATAGGCTTTCTGGTTAATACTGTTATAGTTCTCAAATAAGAGTTTTTCTTTCCATTGAAAACATGTTTTTGTTTTAGTACTCGAAGGGTGTCTCAGTGGTTTACCTGGTCAGTTTGACTTGGTCATTGGTGGTCACCTGACAGATGATTTTCTCCTGTCCCACCCTTTGTCCCAAACTGGGCTGTGCTGAAGCCATTCCAAGAAATCACCTTATGTTTTCCTCCTTCATTTGTGTAATCCTGGAGGAGGGGAGAATGCCTTTCCAACAAGACTCTTCCATATAGTTTGCTTTTCCTTTTTCCTAGTGAATGGTATTACCTAATTTTAGCTGAAGTTATTACTCGTTTCATGTGACCTGGGAGAATTAAAAATATTGTTAAGGAAGAAGGCCCAAGTTCATGATGTTTTCCATGCCAGCCTCAGCTGAGCTGTTTCTTAATTGCAGCTCGTTTGGGAATTTCAGAGGATCATTTTTGGTAGCGCTGGACTTGGCAAAGTACATAAAGTACTTCAATGGGGTGTGATGTGAAATGGCATCGTTTAAATTAAAAAATAAATCTCAGAGATTTTTGACATGTGAAAGAAATGGAAGCTCAGGACAGGCTGCAGCAGCAAAATGCACACGCAGCGCCCTGCCACAGCCATCTCCTCTCGGAGAAGAACGCGTCCAGCTCGCGACCAGGGCAGCGGTGCCAGGCCCAGCGTCAGTGCCCAGCTCACCGCTGAGAGGAAGCCCCGTGCAGACAGACAGGTAGGCAGGACCCGTGTCTGTAGCCAAGCATTTTCATCCACTGAGCCTCACAGCTCTGAGCCCCTTTCCAGACTAGTGGTTCTTTCCCCTGTGCCTTTTGTTCCTACTTACCTCCTTCATTTCTTTTTTCCTCTTATTATCCTTCAGCCCCCTCTCCTTTTTTATTGTCCCTTTTACACAAGAACACAGATAAATGCTGTAAATTCACACCCACAAAAGTGATTTGGAAAGAGAGAAAGACTTCTGAGCCCAAACAGTAAAGTGTGCAGCTAATAAGAGAACCCAGCACTCTTCTCTTCGTGGGCAGCGGACCTTGGGCCCGGTCAGAAGTAGGAATTCCCCATCACCTTTTTAAAGAAGAGCTTTTTTGTCTTAGGAAGGTGTATTCTCTCCTCCCTGCTTCTCCTTTCTGCTTATGCTGCTTTAACTGTCTAAGGGAGCAAATGCTTTTCATCATCCGTTGTCCACTGATTTTCTTTATGGGAGCTTTTGCTCAGTGGTGCTTTTTTCACTTCCCGTGCCATGGGCGTCCCCTACCTTCCTGCCCTTTGTTATACCTGCTGCTTGTTAATACAAGGTATCTACCAACGTTAACCCACACTTAGTCTTCATCACCCAGATGCTCTGTTTATTTACAAAGCAGCACATTCCAGATTGCTAGTTTTTAGCTGACTTTTCCCCTTTTCTCTCTCTTCTTACACAAAGCTTTGTATCCATAGACATCACTTTTGAAGTTTGAATTTTATCAGAATTATTAGTCTAGTTCTGAATTCCCATAGAGTACACCATGAATTCCCAGCAATGTTAAATTTATACCTTTAACATGTCATTCTGAAATACCTTATTTGTATTTTTGACAATTATATTCCTTAAAAACATAACCCACTCTCATCACATCCATATATTATCAATCCTGGGGAAAGATCAAGTTCACGTTCTAGGAGAGAGGGAAGACAAAATGTTAAAGAGAACATGTCGGGGGCGGGGGCTGAAATGAACTTATCAATACCTTTAAGTCTCTGTGCGTCTTAAGACTTCTGTGAGAAGACCTGGTAGAAACGCAGGTACCTTTAATTAGAAATCGGAGAAAAAAACAGTTAGCCTTAAAATAACATTTCAAATCAGAGTATTCCAAAAATTAAAGTCAGAAATAAAGAAGAAATGCTATAACTTTTAACTCTTAAGGTGTTTTATATAACAGTTTCATTTCAGCATGCAAATTAGAAAGCATGCCAGCATGTGAAAAGAAAGGGCAATCAAAAGGTTGGAAAACAACTCTAGAAGGATCACACAAGTCTGCAGTTAGCCATTGTGTTGGTTTATAGAACAGATGGGACAGAGTAGAAGAAAACTAGAAATAGGAGTATGTGCATAAAAACTTGAAATAGTACATAAGAAGCCACTTATGATATTTTCAGCAGATACGCTTCTCTCACGCAAACACACGTTAGAAATCAAAATGCTCATACCGAACCACTAGCACCTTGTGAAGAGTGAGGGCAAGTTGACGAAAATGAAAAGCGCATTAAGCTGGAAGCCGTGGGCCTGGAGTCTAGTCCTGCCTCTTGTGTCACTATCTGTGGAGCCTCTTAAGCCCTCTCTGCTTTCACACCATTAAATGTAAAATAAAGAACAAAATTTTAATCGATGAACTTGCTGGATCTTCCTAGCGTGATATGCTATAGTTCTGTGAAACTGAAGATAATACTAGATTACAATCCTAATCTCCTGGTAATCTCTTTCATAATTCAAATTTGTTAGATGGCAAGGAAAGCAAAACCCCAGAATGTTGGTACTTTCCTGAAAGTTTGCATATAGTTTTCAGGGATCTGAGGCCATAGGGAGGGTTTATGGATTCCCAGGTTAGGAAGACTAGATATAGACTATATATAGACAGGAACAAAATCTGACTCAAATGTCCTTTTTTACAAAGGACTGTGAAATCTCTGAATAAACAGTGATATTCCCTACCGCTGATGAGACAGTATGACGCTGCTGAAATCCCATAGCCTGGATGGCATCTCTGATATAGGAGGTTGACACAAGGGCACACACAGCAAGAGCACAACCCCGATGGGGGCGGGGTGCTAGATCTGTTTGATGTGACCGCTCCCCTCCCCAAGTCAATTCAGAGGATAAAAATCAACAAAAAACTGATCAATTTTTTTGACCACCCACTAGTTATGGTCAGGCTGGTGGCTCCAAATGACTCTCCCAGCTAAAACTGGCTTCCCAGGAGCAGAACAGTTTTAGAGGCCAGTGAGGAGTGGATGATAGGGGCGCTGATGGACCACAAGGCATTCTCCGGAAGTCACCTGGATGCAGCCCACGCAGCAGTGGGCAGCCCGGGGCGGGTGCCAGGGAGCTCTCTTCAGAGTCTGGTCAGACCTAAAAGCAGTAAGGGATTATCACCTTGTGACTGCACAGCTCCTGTCTTCTAAACCTGCCCACTGCTGTCTAAAGGCATCTGTATATGACTGCCAGAAAACATTTCCTGTGACTTCCTTGATTCCTGCCTACCAACCTTAATATTTACGTGCTTTAAAATATGAAGCAATTAGGCAGTTAACAAGATGGGAACAAACAATGTAGTCTCGGGCACTTAGCAGGCCCTCAGTAAATAGTAGACATTATGTTCATTATTTCTGCTACTCAAAATAGAGTAGACCCCATTCTAAAGTCCCACTTATCAAGGTATGAAAACCTGGGCCAGAGGTACCCCAGGTAGAAGAAAGTGTTGTGTTCTTCTGGGTTCCTCTTGGCCACGGACAGAGAACGTTTTCTGCGTCCCCTTATAAAGTTGTTCTAGCGTTACAGATACCTACAAATTATGTTCGCTGAAGTCTTCATCGAAATCATTCTGATAACACTGCCACTGTTTTTTGTGAGAAATTCTGTAAGGCATCTCGTGCCTCTCTCTTTTGCTGTTCGGTAAGTAGCTTGGGAATTAAGTTCTCTCTACACCCAGGAAGGTCTCCCATTTTCTTGCTAATGGGAATACTCTGAACACACATACTTCATGCTCCCTCACCTGACTCTCCAGGGTTTTCATACTTTTAACAGGATATGGTTTCTAATGAGGCTTCTAGAAGCTTCAGAAACTTCTTTAATGATTTTGTTTTGACCTTTTGCTACTGCCTTCACTGGAACTGAATTGATTGTACTAAAAATTTGCCACTGCCATTCAGATTTTAATATTTTCACACCACCTTGTTTTTCTTCTTTTTCTGATTCCGGAACGGACACATATAAGATACTATAATGGGTAATAACAATCTTCATTCCCTCATGTACAGCAGGGCAGTACAAGAGCCTGAATTACCTCTCTGTTAAGACCATAGCAACTGTATTTCCAAACGTCTCCAAACTTTCAGACTTACCCAGCCTTACTATTTTTCTGTATGACATGGATGTTTTAAACAGACTTAAGCAGAAAACATTCACTGCTTCTGTTACTTGTAAACAATGGGAATCCCCACAAGGCAGGAGCAGTGAAGGGTGGGAGGAACAAGGGCGTTCCCTGGTCGGGGGCCAAGGTCCTTTGCTTTCTTTCCTCTCTGTTCTTGGTTTCTTTACTCACTAGGCTTTAGTCAACATCGACACCCTATTGAATTGCCCACACAGTTTTGCACAGGGATCTAGTAGAAAATTGGCAAACTCCAGAACACTTCATATGTCTTATGCAGCGTGAGTTTCCAATAAGTTAACTGTTGACAGTTCTGCCTTTGATCACTTTATCTTCTCATTGATTGCATGCCTTCATATCAATGTTTTGATATTTCTTCTTTTATTATCATCATAGTTTTCTCAGTAATTACTTAACTACCAGAAAAACCTTGAAACATGGTTTATTTCCCATTATTGAGCTTCATATTTGCAGATTTATTTCACCTGCAATATTAACTGAGTTTAGTTTATGTGTGTTTTATTCTCATCATTAACTTTGATTCGTTCTCATGGTATGTTTTCTTTACAGCTTTAATTTTCAGAAATAAGCTCCCTTTCTGAATGCAAATAATTGCTAAGAGTATCAGTTTTTGAATTTTTAATCGAAGTACCAAGGATAATTGGAGAATAGGGCAATTATACAAAATGGGATCCAGCAGGGACAAACAGCAATTCTAGGAAAGTAAATAGAGCACATGAAGACATATTAAGTTAGAAATTTAAAAATGCACTCCAAATAACTATCCCTTGCACAGCTCTAGGAAGTATGCTAGAGTAACTACAAGGGCATCGTAAGGAGTTTTCCCAGACTCTGTTATTCAAGAGAAATACCCCCCTGGTTATCCATGAGAAGTCAGCACGTAAGTGATTAACAGCCTGGGAGGCTGGGGAGAAAATACTGGATCATTTTAGAGCGGTGACTGACTCATTATAAATAAAAGGACCCTGTGACTTAGTGGATGTTGTCACATCTGTGATATTCTCTGTGAACCCCTTGGTACTTGAGATGCGTCTCCCACTCAGGGTGTGCCAGGCCTGTCTGGTCTGTGCCCTCTCCGTAGAGAGTCTCTTCTCCTGTCATGGTTTACTGTGAGGGAAGGGCCCAGGGAGGCGAAGACCCGGCCCAAAGTCACACAGCCATTAATGTCCCAAATGTTCATCAGTGCTTTCTGGGGAGCGGCCACCGCTCTAGACCCTGGAAACAGAGTCTAAGCACATAAATAATGAATATATACTGTAATGCCATGCTGGGTAGAGTCAGGAAGAGAAGCAAAACAGAAGACTGGATCAGAGAGGTAGGGAGCTGGGCCAGCTGGGAACTGTTCTGTGTACCAAGTTTGGGAAAAATCTAAGGAAACGACTTTTTACAAAACAGTTTTGTTGCGGTATGATCGACATAACTGCACATATTGAAAACAGGCAGTTATGTTTTAAGTTCATGTTAAGTTGACATAAACCCTTGAACCATCAGTGCGATGCGGATAACGACCCATCCATCCCCACCGCCCGGTTGCTCTAAGGAAGTGACTGAGCAGGGATCTGAATGAAGTGAAGGCCGGAGCTGTGAGAACAGGGCTCAGAGCAGCGTCTGGGCTGTTGGAGGTGGGCGGCTGGCCTGGGGAGGGATGGGAAGGCAGGTCCTGGTCCGCAGGGCCGTGCAGGTGGGCGGTGGAGAGCTGCTTCCGACTCTGACGGGGGCCTTTGAAGGGGCACGAGCAAGAGAAGAGCCTATATTTATTTATTTATTGAAAAACTCAGTCTGGCTTTTGTGTGGAGAGATGATGGTCTCGGCTCAGGTGGTGACCATGGGGCAGGGTCGTGGAGGTGGCCGGCTTAGCACGGAGTCACTTTCTGCCCGAGTTGAGCCGCGACCCCTGTCTGCCTCTGAGCCCCCGTTCTCTCGACCTTCCGGGCCGCCTCTGACGGTGCCCAGAGACCGTAAATGGCAGGGGGTAGGTAGGCCAGGCCTGGATTTGCAGGTTTGGGTGTCTATTTCTTCTACTTTAGTTTGGCATCGTCGTTCATATGCCACTGCTGCTGCTTCATCTCCATGCAGACGCCCTGTTGACTCCATAACTTGGATTTTTTAAACTTGCGGAGTGTTTCTTTCCCTTCTGTTACATTCAGCTGCTGATGGAGTTGTCTTCCCGACTACACACAGCTTTCCCACCTTCACGTCATTCTGCCCAACAGTCCCTCACATTACGCTTTATTTAAGAGGGAGCTTTTAAACTCTTGTTAGGGTTCTTGAATCGTACTTAATTGAAAAGATTTTAATATAGTTGTATATAGAAATATAGAGGATTTGTTTTCATTCTCCTAAGAATGTGACAGCAGAGTATACTAGTACCTTTCACAACCCAGATGCAATGCCTTATTTTTGTGTCATTATGTAGGCTGAAAGTTTATTTTTGACACATACCAGGACACCAGGAGAAATCTGGTGCATCTAAGGGCACCATTGTTATGCTTCTTTTTTCCTGGGGAAATGTTGAGGCCTTAACTGGAGGGACAAAAACAAAAGATAAGCTCAAAGAAAGAGAAAGGAGGGTGTGTGTGTGTGTGTGAGTGTGTGTGTGTGTGTGAGTGTGTGGGTACACGTACAGACACACATAAATATATATTTAACATATTTTTACTAGTAATTAAAATGAAGGTAAGTGCCTTACTTGATTTAATTTTTCTTTACTTTTCCGACATTAAGATGTTTGAGATTCAAGAACAACTTAATGCTTTTTTTAAAAAGGAAATGGGGCCAACCTTAGCATTTAATGCAAACTAGAAAAACATTTGTTTAATCAGTTCGCTTGCTTAATGTTATTTCAAAATCCAACTCACCCCAAAGCAGTTATTTGGGAGAAACAGACAAAATATTATTCCAGAATAATTATTTTCAAAATAGACACTTGTATTCCTATTATCTCTTTATATGTGGTTGTTATATATATCCTTAAAGTATCATTAATAGCTATATGATTATATCAATACATATATTTTCATTAAGCTTGCCTCCTTGAGCTTAGGATGTAAAATAAAAAATATTGGACAAAGGAAAAATAATATGAACGTTTTCATTGTCGTTTAGTAGGGAATCAGTACTTTAAGAAGGACTGACATTATAACCATGCAATAATTAGTAATATTTTAACGACTGAAACTAGTCCTAAAATTGTTTTGGACCTTGGGTAGCCTAATTTTATCATTTGAAACTTTCATTGCTATTAGAGATGAAGTTTTAACCAGATTAGGTATCAATGCTCTTTTTATAAATATAAATACACCCATATTTATCTATATATTTAAAATTTTGGCTACGAGTGTATAAAGCAACTATACTTATGAATAGATGTTATTTGGCTTAAAAATTATTTTCCCCGGCATGTTCCCTGGCTGTGAAACCTAGTCTCTCCTGCGATTCTCCTTGAGTCTCACACAACTGCCGCACTCACAGTACTTCTGACACCAGATGTGGAGGCGTTCCCACACCAAGCAGTTCTCTGTGACTCCAGCTGGGTGTCCTATAATTTAACTCCGTCCTGATGCTATCCGTCCGGAGAAGTGGGGGACAGGGCTGAAAATTCCAGGCTTCTGACCATGGCTTGGTCTTTCTGGTGACCAGGCCCCATCCGGGATCCATCCAGGACCCCACCCAGAACACTTTGTGGACCAAAAGACACTCCTAGTACTCTTATCACTCAGGAAATTACAAGGATTTTAGGAGCTCTGTGCCAGGAATGGGGACAAAGACAAAATACGTATTTATTATAAAGCACGGTGGCACATCGCCCTAATGCTCAGGGGAAGCAGTAATCTTAAACCGTTGGTCCTGTTAATGGCCTGCCTTCAGCCCATTTCAGCCACTGTGAACTTCATTATGTTCACCGTCATCCTTTCAGAGTGACCATTCTAGTCCAGTACATACACTGCTGCAGAGGAAGAAAAGGGCATTATCTGGAGCGGCAGATATCAAAGACAGGTAGCCCTGTAATGCATCCAGTCTGAATGGAGCCCCAAGTACTGCAACTCAGTTTGATCCTGAAGATGTTATTATATGTTACAGCCAAGCGTCAAAGTGTAGGTGCTGTTGCTACAGCCAGGCCAGAGGGACAACCGTGCTCTGCATTGGGCCTGAGTGTGAGGCTCGTGAAACAGATGAAGGGTCATGCCGAGGGTCAGCGGGGACGCTTGGAGACGGGCAGGCGAGGGGAACAGAGGGCGGCACAGAGGGACCGAGGAGACGCAACGGCATGTCTGGGGAGCACAGGTGGAGGGCATCTGGTGGACTTGAGGGACAGTTCAGTCCGGGGGGGCGTGGGCTGCACTCGGGGCCAGTACAGAAGGGGCCTGGGAAGTGAGGTTCAGTCTAGCCTGGCATTATTCCACTGGGCATTCTCCAAGTTGTCACTGCTGGTCTTAACGCGGGGTCCAAACCCAAACTCAGGGTGCCGTGTGTGCGCTAACAACAAAGACCCTGCTTCTAACCCATTGTCTGTTCTGAGGTGGTATTAAGGCTTTTGGCAACCATTCATTCTGTTCTCTTGGTTTACATGGAGCTTCATAAGAGAGAATCTTTCTAGCCGTATTCCCCAAACTGTATTGATTTCATTTTTTTACACCAAAACCGAAGTAAGACTACAGTTATCCGTCTCAAATTTCATTAGCTGCTTTACCGTTTTTCCAGTCTAATGTACAAACCCAGTGTGTTTACTATGACCCTACATTTAATGCCCTTATATAACGTGTGCAGCACACATTGTATTGGCTCTGGCTGATACAGAACTGCATTAAGTACCAGATGTATTACAGAGATTTATTGTATATCACAGAGGCTGTGTATGACGTGGAGATATGCTGTCATATCAGCTCTGGCTAACATGAAGGTGAAGGCTAGGGCAGGTGGACACCATTGTGACGTGACTGTAGGGGAGACGTGATTCAGTCTGGATTGGTTTGATGGAGGATCTGAGTTTGGGGCAGTGATTGGAAAGCAGTAAGGAGTGTGTTTGGGGAGAAGGGAGGGCTTGGAGGGGGAAGCAGTGGTCTTGTCGGGGCTTCTAAGACAAGACAGGACCTGAAGGGCGGGATCGAACCTGGGTTCCTGGGATTGGCCCTCTGGCTTGCGGTTCTCAAAACATGATCTTATCAATAACCAGAGATAAATCTGACAAAGTCACAATAACAAAATTTTGCAAGATAATTATGTAAATTAGGATGTTTTTCTTTTAAATTGAGATATAGTACTGTCAAGCAGACTGGAATACTCATGTCAACAATCAACACATTTTCCTGTAGAAAACCTACTCATGAAGCCAAATCGTAATCAGAGTGTTGCTTCACTGAGTTTAAAGCTGGAGCAGAGCAGCTGAGTTGCCTTGAAGACAAGTGCCTGGGCTGTGACATCGAGGCAGTCACCTTGGCAGCTTCCAGCCTCGCCCGGGGCGCTGTGGTCCTGGAGGCCCATCCCAGGATGCTGTTGCTCTGGGTACCGCTGAGCACCACGCACCCAGGTCTGTGTTTCCTGCTCTAAATGCCTGTGCGGTTACCTTCCTTGGCTGCCCTCTTCACGTGGCGATGCCAGTTCTCCTGTCAGTGCCACAGCGTTTACCTGCCAACACAGTCAGACTGTACCTCAAATGCCCTTCCGTCCACCCTGAGTCTCCCCCATCACGAGTGTCCTAGGGTGGATGCTTTTGTATCTGGGAGGTACATGTGGCCAGCTTATCTGGGCTGTGTTGTATAAATTGTATTAACTTCTGATTTTTTTGGAGTGATTCGCTGTCCTCTCTCTGTGGGGCATTCTAGATAAGGGATTGAATTTTGAAGTTGTTCTGAGGAATAAACAGGAGAGGGTTACAATCTCTTATTCTTATTAAAGATTAGGAACTTGAAAATGTCAGTTAGTATAAACATAAAGATATTTATGAAGTAAGTACCTAATTAGTGAACTCCCTGGATGTCTGCATTGACAGTTCCTACTTTATTCACAGGATAATTTGGAGATGGGTTCTACTACGGGAGGAAGGTAGGTGGTGCCATCATGGGACGAGCTTTTACAGACGGCTGGGCATTTTAAACTCTCTGGCCCTCAGCTTTCTGCTCCGCAGCACGTGTGTGGTAGCGCTGCTCTTCAGGAGTTAAAGAGGTTGCATGTAAAGCTCCACTTCTGGCCTGTCCTGGGCACTTAACACATGACATGGTGAGAGTGTTTTGGGGGGAAAAGGTTTATCAGTGTTTTCTATAAAGAATTTAGAATGCCTTCCCCACCTCTGCCTCCTTGTCCCCTGGTGGAAGGGACACAGTTTTCAAGATGAGCTCAAGCATTATCTGTTTTTTGAAGCCTTCCACGAACCCCTCAAATCGTATTCATCCGCCTCTCCCTGGTGTGGAGAAGCATAGCTCACGTCTCATCTTTGAGTGCTCTTGAGCTGAGGACTCAATATTGATGAATGTGTTTAGTAGCCAGTACTTACTAAGGTCCTCATTATGTGTGAGAGACTCATGTGGGTGCTGGGGTCACACCAGGGTCAGAGGTCGGCAAAGAGGAACGTCATCGTTGTCATGGTCACTTACTGAGTGTGTGTGGGTGTGTATGTGTGTTAGGAATGTCGGACAAGAACAAATAAGCAGGCTAGGCTAAGATAATGCTAAGTGTTCTAAAGGCAAGAAAAAAGGGATTGGGCTGGAGAGTTCCAGAGAGGTTGCTTTAGTTGACGGATACAGTGGCCTCTCAGAGGAGGGGACACCTGAGCTCAGTCAGCCACTTGAGACCCGGGACAAGGCTTTCCGGGCAGAGGGAGGAGTAAGCCAGAGGCTTGTGGGTGTAAAAGCCCGGTTGGCCGTGGTCTCGAGACCAAGACTTGGAAATGTTGATGTATAACCTACTTCTTCTTAAGTCTAATTTTTCTTCTTTCCTATATAACCTCAAGCAGATTATAGCACCCAGTGTTTAGTAATAGAGGGAAATATTTGAATCTTGGACCTTGTCTCCCAAGTAGACTTTCAATTTCAAAAGAACTGTTCAAGATTGCTGCACTTGACACGGATATAGATGCTAGATACAGGGTTTTACTAAACCTACTACCAGTTGGAATCCGAAGCAAAAAGTAAGTCAAATTATATGCTTGTATTTAAAGCCTGTAAAAAGCCTTTTTTTAAAAGAGAACAAAGGCTTGAAATAGATTCATGTCTATTTATCTATTTGGCTGCACTGGGTCTTAGTTGCGGCATGTGGGATCTTTGTTGCGGCATGTGAAATCTTAGTTGTGGCATGTGGGATCTTTGTTGCGGCATGTGAACTCTTAGTTGTGGCATGTGGGATCTAGTTCCCTTACCAGGGATCGAACCCAGGCCCCCTGCATTGGGAGCACAGAGTCTTAGCCACTGGACCACCAGGGAAGTCCGTTGTGTCAATTTTAAATTTAAATTATGCCATCGTCATCATGATCATTGTTGTTAAAATAATTCAGGAACCAGCACAATCAAATGTACTTCCTTTCTCCTGAGAATTGGCAGTTTAAATTTAGACTCCTTGCTCCTGACTCTCCTTTTAGTGCTTTTAGATCTGATGTCTGTCTGTCTCCTTATTGGGCAATTTTGCCTTTTTAGTGTGTATGCATCCATCATGCATTTGAAAAGAATTCTAAGCTGATTCATTTCTGCATCCTTTTGTTGTCTTGAAGTTGTGTTTCTGTATATCTTGCCCACTTGGTGAAAACTTGCCAATTTTGGCCTCTCTAAATGGAATACACTTGGGAATCCCTTTGTTATCCTTCCAGGCAAGATCTCCCCAGCAGAACTGTGCTTTAATTAGCTTGATTTCAACAATGTTTGTGATTTCTGGGTTTAAACAGGTATCTACCGATAAATTATCTGACATTTGATACACAGGTGAAGCTTAAAATACAGATGAAAATGTTAGGATTCGAGGTTTCTCCGTGAGCAAGAAATGATCAAAATCACAGAAATGGTGACATTTAAGACCGCTTCATGATCTCAAATTGCCATTGTATCTGTTAGAGCATTTTTGAAATGAGTAGACGTTCTGTTGGGAGTTTGTATACAACAGTCTGGCTTCTTTATGCAAGTTCAGGGCCTAATAAGTTCAGTGCGCATTTGTACGGCGTATTTAACCAGTTCCTGATGTCACAAGTGCTTGCACTCCATATTCTAATGGTTTTGTTATTCTCTGGTTTTGTAGAATTGAATATCTGTGGGTTTTCTCAGAAGTTTGAAATCCCCAAATAAGTACTATCTTCCATTAGGTAATAGTGCCTCTTTATTACAGGATTATTGTGAAATTAAATGAGATAATAAGTGTCAAGCGCTGGGTAGAGCATCTGCCTCACCAAAGGAACTTGGCAAGTGTTACTTTTCTTCCTGACATCTTCCCTGTTTTGTGACTTCTTTCTACAGGCTTGTGTCTTTGAAGTGCTTTACATTTATTAACTTTTGTGAACTTTACATTCATTGAGTCACTTTCTGTCTCACAGCTCTGTGTTATAGAGTCTTACTGTCTCCATTTTGTAGACGAGGAAACTGAGGCATGAAGATTTTAAACATGGTCCTTTGTCCAGATCACACAGTTAGCGGTGGAGGCTTTAGGGAACCCAGCAGTCTTGCTGTAGAGTTTGTGCTCTGAATCCTTGTGCTGTGAGGAGAAGTGCTTTCTGCCACAACAGAAGTTTGTATCAATAAAGTGCTCAGAAGATTCCACGAATGAGGTTTCTCTGGGGTTTAGTTAGGTTTTGAAAATGTATTTACTATTCTTGAAAATCAGAATTAATCACCCACCAAATCTTCTGTGTTCTTTCCCCAATTCTTATGTATTTCTGATCAGATTCTGACTTGTTCTGTGAAGTTTTGGGAGGAGTAGCAGTTCAGTTTGGACGTGTGAAAGGTAACACAGCTGGAAAACTTCTGCATTTGACTAAAACTAGTTTTCATCAGTGCTTGGAAAGCTGTTTCCTTTAGTGGATATGTTTTGTTTTCATTTTTCATTCAATTAAGCAAGTGATCATTGTTTCGTATTTTCTTTATTCCTTGCTTTTGGCACGGTGTCAGTGATGTGTCTTTCTCATTACTGAAAATCTATGTCCTATACATCAGGCACATTTTGTCTCCGTGGCAGGAAGCAACACACACTTTCTGTTGAAAAGTCCCTGAAACACACATGGAAAAGTCCCCTTGCTGTTCTTCACTCTGTTGTCATCTTCAGGGACTAAACCACTTCCCCAAATACACCAGACTGCAAACGTCTTTAAAACAGTCCAAAATAATATAGCATGTCATTAGGCTTACTCTTCCTGATTCTACCAGACACTCAAGTGCCCTGGGAATGGGTGCTTCGCTTGTCTGTAACCCCTGTGAAGATCCATCCAGTGGCAGGCATTCTGCCTGGCAGACGCTGGAGGGGTCCGTACGTTCTCCTGGCAGAAAGGATGCGTACAGGCCCCCGCCCTCTCCAGCTCATCACTCCTTGCCTTCTTTGCGTCATGAGCTTCAGCCCTCTGTAGACACCCTGATGTACCAACCATGCCGTGCCCACTCCTCAGTGCCTCTGTTCCTGGCTCTCAGCCTTCGCACATGTGGTGCCCCTGCCCCACCTCTGGGAGTAAGCCTGCCTGACGTCCCGGGGCTGGGGCTGGCACTCCTCTCGACTCCCAGGGCACTTGTGTTCATCTCTCTTTAGCCTTTACCAGAACGCACTCGATTTGCTTATTTAGCCGTTCATCTCTCCTACTGGAAGCTCTTTGAAGGCCTGGTACTTGGTTGAGTGGTTTTTCAAAGGAATTAATAAATTCATGAGTGAATACTAATGGTATCTTGTGTTTGTGGCTAGAAACCTTACTGATCGCAGACAGTCCATTCCTCGCCTACGTGCACTGCATCTGCTGCTCGTTCTCTGTGCCAGGTGGTTCATCCTGCTGCGACCCGAGGGCACAGTCTTCACTCCAGGCCCCTCAGTCCTGCAGCTACAGAGAGCCCTTGGAGCTGCCAGGATCTCACTCCAGTGTCTTTGTAAAAGCCAGCCACCCTTTCTTTAATTGTAATTTTTCTTTCATCTCCATCAATTAACCTTCATTGCTTCTTTCTGCCCTGAATGAAATGCTTCGAAGCACTGCAAAAAACGATTGGGATGTACGTTGCTTTCTATCCAATTTGTTAGAAGAAATCCTGAAATAAGTAGTGTTTTTGTTTATTGAACTTTGAACATATTCCAGCATTTTAGAATGCTGATTTACAAAAATTAAATAGTTCACTCCATACTGACTTCTCACATTGTTTGGAATATGGATAAAAATGAAAGCCAGCGCAGTGACACCCTATGTGATAATCCATTTATGGCTTCGGAAGTGATTACTTGTTTGATTTAAGTGTCCCTTACATCTGGCCCCATCTGGTAGCGTTCCCTAGGCCTACTCGGTCCTTAAGTGGTAACATTTTCCAGAGCATTGTAATAGTAATAGTAATTCCTACATCTTTGTTATCTTTCTTGGTCAAACCCTGATATAATTACTAGGAATCGCTATTATTTTTTTAAAAATAGATTTTTTACATATTGGCAGAGCATTTACTAGTACTCTGAATTTTCTGCATTGTAGTGGATCCATATTTTATAGCAAAGTCTCCTAATTTATGCAACAATCTTAAAATTTGTTAACAGGAAATGGTAATTGCAAATTATTCTACATTTTATTGGTTTTATATACAGCTTTTTAAACAATTCACATTACTGTAAAGCAATGTTTATGTTATTTATATTTAAAATTTCAGGTGGCTTATGTATGTATTTTTCAAGTACCTTTTATTTTTCCTTTTAAATTATTTCTTAGAGCAGTTTCAGGTTCATAGCAAAATTGAGCATGTGCCCCCTCATAGATTTCTCATGTACCCCTGCCCCACACATGCACAGCCTCCTCCATCGTCAGCATCCCCAGTAGACGGCACATTTGGTACAACTGATGAACCTGCAGTGACCATCATCACCCAAAGTCCATGGTACCTTAGGGTTCACTCTTGGTGTTGCACAGTCTGTTTGGACAAATGTATGATGATATGTATCCACCGTTACAGTGTCACGCAGAGTATTTTCACTGCCCTAAAAATCTATGCTTTGCCTATTCATCCCTCCCTCCCCCTTCATCCCTGGCAGTCACCGATCTTTTCTCTGGCTCCGTAGTTTTGCCTTTTTCTGAATGTCTTCTAGTTGGAATCATATAGGATGTAGCCTTTTCAGACTGGCTTCTTTCACTTAGCAATGTGCATCTGTTTCCTCGTTTGACGGCTCATTTCTTTTTATAACCAAATAATATTCCATTGTCTGGATGTGCCACACATTTACATACTTACGCTGTCTTAGTACTGCATTGCCTTAGTGACCTTGTACCCGGTTTCCCAAATGGGCAGAATCAGTGTAGCACAAGTGTCCAGTATCACAGTGTCATCAGAGAGCAACACAGTACTGTTTGTGAAGCCTGTGGTCACATAGCTGTGTATGTGGCAGGGGTTGAGGGGGGCGCGGTGCCAGGTGAGTGTCGGGGCCACCGTCTGGGAACCTCTGGCCCGGCACATCTGGTTTTTATGTTCATCACTGACTGACTCCTGCTGGCTTTGAGACGTTGTACAGCTTGGGTACCAAACACAGCCCTGCCTGGAAGAGTGACCATTAGGCCCAGCACTGCCCTGTCAGGTGGCTTATATTTTAATGGCTTTAGAATAGTTACATTTTGCCGCACTTTGCACATTTTACACTGGAGAATTTGCTATATATAAAAAAGTATTACGAAATCCCTCCCGTCTTTTCATGAAAAATCCCATGCCTGTAAACATGTAAGCAGGATGACCAATGCCTGGTTGAATCTGGATTGCTCCTCAGAAAGAGAAGCAGCCAACCTCGAAGGCCAGGCACTTACAGCTGCCTTCTAGACCCCGAGGGAACAGAAATATTTGTGGCACCCCGTCGGGGAACAAGAATGGCTTTTGCAGCAGTGGCCACACTTGTCAGTGTCTGAAACCTTTATTGACTGCACCTGCCGTGTGAAACCCGCTTGGATAAGTAGATGAGCACTAAGTGTGAGACAAGAATAGGAGGCAGAGTTAACTGTGTCACAGACTTTCATGTGTAGCCCCATTGGGTCCTGGTGCCCACATGGATGGGCACCAGGAGTCTAGTGAGTGGAGCCGTCCTTGTGAAGAAGCACATTACGGAGTTAGATGGCCGTGTGCACACGGGCACCCACACATGTACCTCCCCCTCACCTGACTGTCTTATGTTTGATACATCAATTTTATACCCTACCAGCTTCCAACAAGGCTGTGAGTGGTTTGCAATAAAAATACTAAGAAAGTGAAACGAGAAAAATCTGATAATTGGTTCAGAAGGACTTTTTTCTGTTGCAACCTTGGAATTGCTTTTGTGTATAAAAAAAAACTATAGTGATCCATCTTGCTTTGTCAGGTGACAAAATTTTGGAAAAGCTTCGGAAATGTTTGATTCAGCAGCCTAGCTTTATTTTTTTTTAAAGTTCTTCTGAATTAGTATCTTATAACTAGTAAATTGCTTTTCTCTTGATTTTCCCATCTTTTTAGTTTCTTGATTTTAAATCTTTTGTTTATTGGCTTTCACTTACATACATTTAATTTAGTTTGCATTCTGCAAACAAATGCTGAAGGTTAATATTTTCATGCTTTTTGCATAGGCTTCTTATTTATATCCAGTATTGCTCAAAGTATGGTATACACACTGCTGATATCAGAATCACTAAGTTGTCTGCTAAAATTCAAGGTCTGGGGCTTCCCTGGTGGCACAGTGGTTGAGAGTCCGCCTGCCGATTCAGGGGACACAGGTTCGTGCCCCAGTCTGGGAAGATCCCACATGCTGTGGAGCAGCTGGGCCCGTGAGCCATGGCCGCTGAGCCTGCGCGTCTGGAGCCTGTGCTCTGCGACGGGAGAGGCCACAGCAGTGAGAGGACCACGTACCACAAAAAAAAAAAAAGAAAAAGAAAAAGAAAAAATAAATTCAAGGCCTACCTAAAGAATTAGAGTGGCTTTGTGTGGGGCTCAGAGATCTTTATTTTGGATCTAGAAATACTGTGCACGTAATACCCCAATTTTTTAAGGAAGGTAAGTTGTTTTAATCTCTAATAAAGTATAAATTTCTCTTAAAAATGCCCTCCATTTTGGAAATTTGGGTAAAGGACATTAAAAGTTCTAAATGCTGTAGTTTTAAGTGGTCCGTAGCAATCATGCAGAGCTTCTCTCCCAAGCTGTGGGAGTTCATTTGAATTGCGTTCCCCTGTGGGTAACGCGTCATTTCTCTCTGGCTGATTTCAAGATTCTTTCTTTGTCTTCAATTTAAAAAATTTTAATTTATCTTCACGTGGATTTTTAGGGGGTAACCCTTTCAGATTTACTCATCTTCTTGATCTGTAGGGATCTGTCTTCCACCAAATTTGAGAAGTTTTCAGCCATTATTTAGGTACTGTTTTCAGTCCCCTGCCTGTCTCCCCTCTTGCTGCTGCTCCAGTGGTGTCAATGTGGGTCTTTTGTTATTGTCCCATTGGTCCCTCAGGCTTTCCCCACTGTTCATTTCCAGTCTTTTTTCTCTCTCGTTCAGTTGGGGGATTCTGTGGACCTTTCCTTGTGTTCACAGATTTCCATCCTCTGTCATCTCCACTTGATAAGATTGAGCCAACCAGTGAGTTTTGACTTTTTTTATGGTGTTTTTCAGCTCTATGATTTCCATTTGCTTTTTTTTTTTTTTTTTGGTAACTTCTATTTCTTTCTGAGATTTACTCGTTTTTCATTTTTTGTCAGGGGAATTTGTAATTTATGGTGAAAGCATTTTTATGATACCTGCTGTAAAAATCCTTGTCAGGTTATTCCAGCGTCTGGTTCATCTTAGTGTTGGCATCAGATATAATTGTCTGTTTTCATTCACATTGTGCTTTTCCTAGTTCTTGGTATGACAAGTGTTGTTTTGTTTTGTTTTTAATTGCGTCCAGGATACTTTGTCTGTTATGTTAGGAGACTGTAGGTCATATTTACATTGTTTGTTTTAGTAGGCAGTTACCTTGTTTATGGTTTGTGTGTGGACCTTAGCCTTCTTTTTGTAAGCTGTGGTGGTTCTGATGGTGATTTAATTTTTGTGCTTTTGCAGTGTTACTTCAGTTTGCTTGGTTTATCTGATGCTGCTGGAGCTCCCAGTTAACTCTGCTATGGCTGCCTGAAGGGACCAGCAGGTATCCTAGCCAGGAGGCTGGCTGTCATCCAGGGGAAGGGGTGTGCCAGAGTCCCCTACCCATGCTTCTGTGTGCCCTGGTGTCTCTGGGAAGGGGAAGAGGGTCTTGGGCTCACAGGGCCAAAGAGGCTTCCTGGACCAGGCCGATGCTTGTGACTGGGGCTCCTTTCCAAGTTGGGACCTAGGGGACAAAGCTTGTGCCACGTATTTCTCAATCGTATTTTTAATTAAGGGTTTTGATTAAGTGTTAACTTATTTTGGTGAGACATCATGTTTTTTCAGAGGTCCTTCTTTTTTTTTTTTTTTAACGCTTGGTCTCTTCCACTCGCTTGTTTTCTTTTTTCTGCCTTTTAAATATTGTGATTACCAGTATCCCCAGGTCTTCTTTCACTCCCTCCTAACTCTGGTACCATCACTTGGCTAATTTCTACTACTGCAGCCAGCGTATCCACAACCACCATTACCGTCTTCCTCCAGATACAAAACATGTGAAGGCACTTAACACAGTACCAGGGCACAAAAGATTTTTGTTCCCCATCCCCTTCTCTCCCTTTACCATAAATCTACTTGAATGCCTCCTATAGGTCTCTTGCCTCCTGTAAGGCTTTCATCGCCCAGCCGTTGAAGCTAGAGGCCTTTGCTTCATCTTTCAGTCCTTCATTGCTCTGGCCACCACTTCACCAGTCACATCTAGTCTGCTCAGAGCTTCCCGAATCTGACCTATTGCCCCTGCCTGATCTCCCTTCACTTCACATATGATATAGCTCTGTTGCTTGGTGCATACACATTTACAATTGCTGTATCTTCTCGGTAGATTGACCCTTTATTTTTATGTCCCTAATGATGTATTTGCTCTGAAGTTTACTTTATTTGATAATAACATAGCCAATACTGCTTTTTAAAAAAAATAATGTTTGTATGGTACATGTTTATCCTTTAACTTTTAGCCTACATATATCATTATATTTGAAATGAAACATACATACTTCTACACTATGTAATTGGATATAATTTTTTATATCCTCTTTGCCAATATTTTAGTTGGTATATCAGACCACTTAGACTGACTGTAATTATTGATATGTTAGGGCTTAAGTCTGTCATTTTATTTTTTCTGTTTGTTCTTTTTGGTTTTCGTTTCTCAGTGTTTTTCCTGCCTTCGTATGATTTACTTGAAGGTTTTTTTAGGATCCGCTTTTGATTTTTGAGTGTTTCACTTAGAATAGCTTTTTAAGTGATTGTCTAGGTGTTACATTACATATACATGATTTATCAGTCTTTTGGTGTCACCCTTTTATCAGTTTGAATGAAGTATAGATACTTTCTCTCCCTTTACTATCCTCTACCGTCCCTCAATTGTAATACAATTGTATATAATAACTACATACATTGAGAACCACATTATCCGTGTTATAATTTTTGCTTCAGTCATCAAACACAATTTAGAGAACTCAAGAGGAGACCGAATATCAGCCTTTGAGTTGCCAATAACAGATTTCCTAAAGCTTATTTGACCGATTTCTGTCAGCGTTGCCTGGTGGTGCCAGTTCAACACACAGTACCATGAAAGCAAGTCTGTTGGAGGTGATTGGGACGAATATTGATAACTAAAGATCCTTTTGCACTTCTCCAGTTAATATGTGCTAGTATTGCTAATATTATAAAAGCTATAGTAATAATTGAAACAAATATGGTATATTAGATTGCTAGAGCTGCCTTAACAAAGTACTACAAACTGAGGGGCTTAAACAACCGAAACTTATTGTCTCGCAGTTCTAGATGCCTGGAGTTCACCATCAAGGTGTTGGCGGGGCTGTGCTTCCTTGGAAGTCTCTAGGGAAGGGGCCGGTTCATGACTCTCTGCTGGTTTCTCTCAGTCCCTTGGCTTGTGGGCATAACTCCAGTCTCCACATGGTGTTCTTTCAGTGTACACCTTTTTATTAGGACACCAGTCACGTTGAATTAAGGGCCCACCCTACTCCAGCATGACCTGAACTTAACTAATTATACCTGCAATGACTATTCCCAAAAAGGTTACATTCTGACGTTCCGGGGGTGAGGACTTCAGCATGTGGATTTTTGGAGGATACAATGCAACCCGTAACATGGCAGTTGGATTAACTTATCATAGTTTATATAAGTGTTCAGATATATTTTCTAATAGCTATAATGAAAGGAGTTTATATACTCTAAAAAAACACGGTACACATGTCAGGCGGGAATTACATGCCATTGAATCCTGTGTGTCCTGTAAAGTAAATGATTTACCTTGGTTCTGTTGTAGCAAACAGCTTACTTCATACTTGTGATTTGCCACCTTTTAAAGTCTTGTCATATCATTCTTTAATCACATCTTAGAGTAAGCATTAGGGTTCAACCCTTTCATTTTGAAAAATCTTAACACCTATTTAAACCTTAATAATAAAGAGTTAAAACAGGAGAGATTTTCAATATAATGGCATTGTCATAGTTTAATTTGCTTTTCATTTAAAGATGGTTCTAATGACATCTCACTTTTTTTTCCCGAGTGTTAAATTACCCTAGGCAACTTTACCTGATTATATTAATCATGCTAAATATGAAACTGCCTTACTTTTAGGTGTTAGAATTTACAGAAGCTATATTTATGCCTTTCGATAACATTCATTACAACTTACATAGTGAAAACTACTAATAAGAACATAGATTGTTTCTTCTATTCTAAAATCTTTGTATGCCCTACATAGAAGTTGGGGGGTTAGGCATGAGGCGACGCTAATTTAGGACTGTCACAGTTCCTTCTGGAATAAAAGTTGTGCATTCCTGATACTGTCCCTTTAAAACATATAGTGTAAGTCATTATGGCCTCGGTAGCTCACAAGGTACATGTACTGGGTTATTGTATACCCAGTGAAATTTGGCACTCTCCAGAAGGCTTTCCGCTCAGCTTCTACACTGTTCTGTCTTTGGGAAGACAAGACTAAGAAGCAGTTTGAAATGAAAATAATAGTAAAGTCATAGATAATATCAATTGACTGATTTTTATGCACAATGTGTAGAACAGCCAGCAGATTCTGGGACTGTGCCATTAATATATACTTAGGTTATGCAGGATTTTGTCTTAATATGCTCTGTATTTATATAAAGCATAATTCTGAATCCATTTGAGTAATGTACATTTAGCATAAGCAGAGTCATAGGCTGGCATTATTAAAATGCATAGAGCTGAAATCCTGAGCTTCTGCTGAAATATGCTTTTAATCGAAGCCGAATTATGGCGATATATTATCCACGTAAGCCTGGTTATATCAGAGTTTGGCTTGCATAGGAGCTCCTTGCTCCGTGAGAACTGTACAGTAACCCATATGTTGTGGTTTGGCATTTAAATATTCTACAGTATGTATATCTGAATTGCTTGATACAGTGTTATCTAAGCATATGTTATCTTGTAGAAGATGCGTCTTGTAGCCAAGTAGCTTTGAAAAGAATTTGTCAGTTATAATTGTATTTACCAATGATTGATGGTCATTCATAAAAGCACACATTGTTTTAATAAAAGCTCTACTTTGAGCCTTTGGAATAAAAAACAATCAAGAATGAAGGAAGCATTCACTGGTGGTACATTTTGTTTACTTTTATAATTTTATTAAATTATAATTCACACTTTCCATAATAGGTCTAGGGAAAAAATAGCTTATAGATACTACCATTTTCCTGTAGATTAAATTTTAAGTGTTCTAAGCGGGAGCCTAAAATGATCAGCATCAGTGAGGATACTAATGAAAACTTGATTTTCTAATTTCATCCTGCAAAAGGAGGTCTTTGGGGCACAATAACGCGCTAACATACGGTATCTGTTTTAATAAGTAATGTTCAGGCAAGAGATGGTGCCTGATGCTAATGCATCTTTAGGTCGTTGGTGAGGTTTTGTTTCTACTGTATGTTATTATAGTCAGTGACCACAAACACAGATGAACTGGATGGTGGTGATGGGAAGGCCTCCCCTCATGCCAACTTACAGAGAAAGAGTCTCCCACACTGCTAACTTAGGAGCTTTCTCTTCTTATTCATGTGTTTTAATTAACAGCTACATTTAAAATATTTCCCACAGATACATATCTGGTTTTGGTCACTTCAGCTTATGCTACTTTGACAGAGGGTAGATAGTATAGAATTTTGCATGTTTGGGACCAGTTTTTATGCCAGAAGAGCCTCCCACATTCTCATCCCAGAGTGACTGACGTCAGATGTCAGGTGGGCATCTTGTAGTCAGGAATAACCACATTTTGAAACCGTGAATCCTGTGATTATTAACGATTTCCTCATCAGTAAGCTGTTGTCCTCTTTCTGTCACATTAGGATCTTTTTCAGCAAAGGGATGAGTTTATAAACGTCCCTATGCCCGGCTTCCAGATTCATCTTTTTAGAGATGATCTTTGCTTATATAAGCTCCTTTGTTCTACACGGCAAGGATTTCTTTGTACAAGTCCAGCTCTGCAGGTTGATTCCAGACCTGCAACCTGTAATTCAATAGAGCAGTGCCCTGTTTACAAAGTCCAGATTTCCTGTGCTGTCAGTTAGGGCAATCAGCACAAAGACCAAGTACTTTTGGAACTAAATAAACAATGAGAAAAACATTCAGGGCTGCCGGTAACCCCTCATAGGAAATTTAACAGCCTTTGACTACAAGGCCTCCGTTGCGGTAGACGTCTGCTGAGTAGGAAATCTGACATTCTCTCTGGCCGTGTTCCGCCGATAGCTCTCAGCGTAATCTCTTGCTGAGGTTCACTGGAGCCCCTTCAGAGTCTTGCGCTCTCATCCGGAGCCTAAGTGGTCCTATTATGACAGACATCCACACCTGTATTCTGTCACATCTGCGTGTCATGTAGGCCTCTGACGTGGAGCATCAGAGCGTTTAAAATAGGGGGATTAACTAAATTGAGAATTTGCCCGTGATCTATGAAGAAAACATCTCTATTGACAAGTTCAAGCCCTTTGAACAGTTCCAGAAAGGCTTACATGCTAACATATAGGCCACTGTACCTCTGAGGGGCAGAACAGTCTGGACAGGCAGAAAGCAGAGAAGGATTGTCGTATCCTATGGATGCCACAGAATTTTAACCATCTAGACAATTAGTGTTTTTGTTGAAAGCCCTGTGTTTATGTGTTTTTAAATTAACTTGTTTGCTTTCTGATACATTTGATGGCTTTGCTGATGGTCTGGATAATGCCTGCAGTAGCTGTTTGTATGATTGTTTATATATAAGTTTCAAAGCCAACAAAAAACATCTGCGAGTTAAAGTGAAGTGACTTGAATCCATCCGGATCAGTCAGAAATCTTGTTTCACTTACCTCAGCAATCAAAGGGTAGTGCAGAGTGTCAAAGCAACCAGCAGACAGCAAAGGCGCCCCCTGCCTAGAGGTTCCAAACTGCCCTGGCACACCTCGGGCAGATGCTTAGAACGCCCTCAGGAGGAGGCGACGGCGACGTGGGTTACGGTCCTTGTGTGTTTCTTGCTCCTGTTGTTCACAGCGGCTTTGAGCAGAGGGTCTCAGACACGTTTTCTAATGAGAGATGGTTCGTTTTAAACTCCTTCCTGAATTTGTATCTAAAGAGATATGAATAAAGATTAGAAGTGAAAGATTAATCTTTTAAGTGTGTCATTGAGTAGAGATTTTAAATTATATAATTCAATCAATAATTGAGTATAGATCTTGAGTAGAAAACACGAACGTCTGCAGGGTCCTGGCAGGGTCCTCGCGGGCTCCTTGGCTGTGTGCCTATTGACGAGCTCCCCGGAGGCCCTTGCTGACCACGGGAGACGGAAGAGACCCCGCCACCAAAATGTGCCTTGTCCTTGAAATCTGTGCCGGTCTCATGGGAATAAATGACTTTTTTTTTTTTTTTTGGCATTTTCTGACTACTACTGAATTTGAGAATCTTTTAAAATATTTATTGGACATCTGGATTTGATTTTTTTTGTGAACTTTTTCTTTATATTCTTTCCCCCTTTTCTTACTGGAATTTTTATAATTTTCATGTAAGTTTGTAAAACTTGTATATTATAAATGTTAACATTACTGAGGTCTAACTTTCAGATACGTATTCAGGATTCCTCTCTTCTTCATTGGCTGTGCTTAGAACATCTTTTTTCTTACAATGTACTTTTCATTTTTATCGAATCAGGTTGTATAATCTAAAGTCTGGACAAAGGAGGTGAGCCGTTAAAGCCTTCACAGATGTGGTAGTGATGAACTGAATGATAAGTCAGTTAGGACGATAGGTGAAGGAAATATGTGCCATGAAATAACATGAGCAGAGGTTTGGATGCGAGAAAAATACCAAGCCTCCCATGGGGCCAGCTAGCAAACGTACAGAACCAGAACCAGCAAGTAGGGCGGGCGGCGGGAGACATGCGGTTCCACAGGACGTGGTTGGGCTTCATCTTACGGGCGGTCAGGAGCCATCAGACGTTTCGAGGAGAAGAGGAATAATATAATTAGATGTATGTTCTAGCAAGTTTTGGAAAGATACTAGCTGTGATTAGGAAAGATTCTAAAACACAAAGATAGAGGCAAGCTTGCTTTAGTGAAGAAGTGATGGGAACCGAAAACAGGAGTAGTGTTTGTGAACCTTTGTAGGTGCCGGCTAGGCAGCAGATGGACTGTGGAGGACAGGGGTGATGTGCTGAAGCCGCCTTCCAGAGCCTGTGTTCAGTGGCGACTGCATAACAAGGCTGCATAACAGTGAGGGACACATATGGGTCTCAGGTTGGGGTGGGATGGGGAGAATACAGTTTTAGCTTAAAACACGGGGAATTTGTGATACAGACAGAACATCCAGGTGGAGATATCTGGTAGTCACCTGAGAACTGAAATCCAAGGCGAAAAACGTGAGTGGAGTTGAAGATGTACATTTAAGAGCTGGGGCTTCCCTGGTGGCGCAGTGGTTGAGAGTCCGCCTGCTGATGCAAGGGACACGGGTTCGTGCCCTGGTCCGGGAAGATCCCACATGCCGCGGAGCGGCTGGGCCCATGAGCCATGGCCGCTGAGCCTGCGCGTCTGGAGCCTGTGCTCCGCAACGGGAGACGCCACGGCAGTGAGAGGTCCGCGTACCACAAAAAAAAAAAAAAAAAACGAAGGAAGATGATGACTCTTTGGGAGCCCGAGGAAACAACAAGAACAGTCAGGAAGGAGAGGGGGGAGGCATGGGCGGCACACGCACCCAGCGTGAACTGCTGTGTGACAGGGCGGAGGAGGTGCAGGAGTGCTGACCACGTGCTGGGAGAGGAGAACGAGGACTTCACAGCGGGCTCTGATGTCGACCCTCTGGGAAGACAGGAGAAGCCAGGCTAGGGGGACGAGGATGAGGGCAGCTCGTGCCTTTCTCGTGTGCACACCTGGAAGAGCCTTCGCCTCTTCACACCTGTAAGAACCTTCTCGTGTGCACACCTGGAAGAGCCTACTCAGTAGCTCTGGATTTATGGCCCCTATGAAATCATCTGTTCAGCACGGTCTAACCATTAAAAAGGATGTTATCAAAATTTTCAATTAAACTACAAACTAGACATGTAATACACAACAGTTAATATTTGTAATATATGAAGAACTCATATGACTCAAGATGATACGAGAACCCTAAGATATCAGAAGGTGAATGGAAAAAGGACACAACTGAAAGATATATGAAGAACTGAACTACATCGTAGAAAAATGATCCATTTTATTACTAGAGAAATGTAAACTAAAACAATGACATTTTTATTTATGAAATAATCTATTCAAAACAGTACTTTCAAGTATCTGTGATTATTTATGCCAAGTTTTCTAAAAAATTTAGCTTTGTCTTCTGAGACCCCATAAAAAGGACTAATCGAGCTTAAATACTAACCCAGGGGTTTCTACTATGTTGCTTTTGATCACTGATGCTCTAAATCTACATATTAACTTAGGAAATTCTACAGTATATGCCAATCATCACCATGTGGAACCACAAAGAAAAATATATAGTGGATATTATATTTCATTAAAGTGACAGATGGTAGTAAGGGCTGTGTTCTTCTACAAAACCTGCTTCTACTACTGAAAAAAAGTTTTTTCCTCCAGTCCAAAAGGAAGAGAGGTGTTTTTAACATTAAAATTGTTTGGAAATGTCCTATAAATGAATTCTTTATAAATGATTACATAGTAAGTAAGGGAAAGTGAATTGTTCTTCTATCAGTGACCCTCTTCACGTTCTTTTTTTTCTTTAAAGAATTACTGCGAACAATATAGTGATGGCTAACTTTCTAATTCTTAGTATTTTCCCCCTTCTCTTTGAGAATGATGGTTTCCAACCTGAAAAGATTCATTTGCAATATTAGTGACCTGACAATTTTTTAAAGTAAGAATATGTTGCCAACAAATATTGTGAGGCATTTATTTGCTAAGAAAATCCCATATGAAAGAAAGCCCAGAATCCAGCGGAGGACAAGGAGCGCCGCCGTGCCCATGTAGGCTCTGCTCCGCGCCCCTGGGAAGGGCGATCGACGGCAGCCTGCCCAAGCCCCTGGAAGCAGCAGGGGGCTGAGCGATTGTTTGCCACCTTGGATGTCAGCGTATCATGTGGCAGGTGACGTCAGCGTACGTCGGTGCCGCTGCTTACCCCCGCGCTGTCAAGATGTGAGCGACGAGGTGAGAGAGGGGAGGGAAGGCGTAAGGAGGCCCCGCAGGAGCCGAGGAACGGAAGCCATGTCGCTACTACCTGCACGTGCGTTACTGACCGCGGGCGTTTCTGCTTCAGTGTCGTTGGCAGTCCGCTGCAGAGGTGGCACGTGTCCTCACACCACCAGCACACCTTGCCACGTGCAGGGCTCAGAACAGGCTGCAAATTCAGCCGCGCCTCCCTGCACTGGGGACTCTGAATATGCGGCAGGGGCGGGAGCCACGTGCCACGAATGTCCGTGTAGCTCTGAGCAGCCTGCAGATACCTCCTGTGGATGATGCCCCACATCAACGCATGCCCATCACGTGCTTATCACACTGCTGTAGGCACCGTGTGGTGTCGGGGGGCCCAGGGTAACATTTTGACTTCCAAGAAGCTCTAATCCATTTCCGGTGTCAGGCAAGCCCAGCTAGCTTTGCGGAAGGAAGGCTGTTAAAGAAGAATGTAAGGAAAGATATAGAGAAATGCTAAGTCGTGGGACGCAGGCTAAACGTGTGCCAGTCCATCAAGAGGTGAGGTGGCAGTGAGGGCTGGAAGAGTCCAGAAAGGCTTCTGGAGGCCGACAGAGTGTCGGTAGCCCCTGAAGGAGGGGGCGGGGCTTGAGGGGAGGCACATGTGCCAGTACTTGGGCCTTGGTCTCTGAGAAGACTCCTGAGCAGAGTGGTTTCATCTCAAATGTGGATTATTTTCCAACTACAATTTTCCTTTGCCTTAAGCTATAAAAACTATAACTGTATGCTATGAATGTATTCTAAAATATATGCCACATAAAATCAAAGCCCTTATCCAAATGCTGGTATGAGGCGTCTAGGATATAGTGGCCTTGTAACTGAGCTCTGAAATAGCACAAGTTCCCATTTTTTACTCTTTCCATTGGCTTAAACTGGGAGTTCAGGGTACAGCAAAATCATTTCAGGTCTCTGTGATGGGCTTCTTCACAGGATTAATCTGAGAGAAAGATGAATACTTGGTCTTTGTAGGGTGACAGATTCAGCAAGATGTCCCCATGGTTGAAGGTGATCTCCTGGAGGGAGAAGTAAAACCTGTGCCCCAAGTGGAGGGGCGCTGTCAGCATTCTGTGAGTGCTGTCGTTTTTTGTAACTTTTCCATGTCTCATATCTTTACAGGTTTGGAAATCACCTGTCTATGAAAAGGGCTAAACTTTTCTATAAAGCATCCTATTAAAGACAATCTAACCTTAAAACCAATTACTGAAATACCTCACGTTATAAAAAAATGAAAAATTCTCAAGTCTCTTTCTCGAAACAACACTACTGGATCTTTGCTTTCTATGAAATTAACTTACCTCCTTCCAAATAACAAAGAAAATCCAATCATTATTATAGGTGATTATGGGATAATTATCAGACTAATTTGTAATCAGCATTTTCAGATGAGTGTTGACGTGGACGCACTTGCCCTTGGTTCACCACACACATTAGACATTAGAGGCTCAGACGTTGTCACCCGTGTCCCCTTGCTAGTCATCTGTGACGCAGCTCATGCTAACACTCCAGTGGCCAGTAATCAGCGTGTTGCCTGTTCAATGAAGAAATTGTCATCGCTGTCTTTATGAGCGCCACCCCTGTTTCCTCTCTTCAGCACACAGCGGGGAGACAGATAAAAATATTGTAGCATCTAACAAGCCAGCATTGAAATTTCATTCTAAAACAGCAAATTAAATCTGTCTCTGGTGGTTCCAAATTATGTAAAAGAAGAAAGAAACTTTTATCACTGATAGGTCTTGTCATTTCTATTCAGTTGCATTTTTTAAAAATTGATGAATTAGAACCTTTTTTCCTTCCAAAGAAACTCATCAACCCTGCTCATTGTTATTCTTGGAAGGCTTACTTCCCAGGTGTAAAGTTCTCTGAAAATTCCTTTTTACCTTTTATCATCATTTAGTTTTCCTAATAATGCTGCTACTATAATAGCTTTTTATGAACCAAGAACATGATGTTTTTCAAAAACCAAGACAACCAGTTATGCCTTTTGGATCAAAGGGAGAGAAGTATGGCAAGAAACCCTTTCCTATTGTGTTGATAGCTAGTTTTGTGATTTCATGATCCACTTCCCCTAAGTTGCTCACGGGTCCAGTACACTGTCAGTCAGCTCTTCAGTTTGAGTGGTCCTGGCTTCAGCTGTTTCACACTCACAGGTCCTGTCATTCAGGACTCCCTTCCAGATCCCCCTTTTCCTGTCACTGTCCTTTCACTCGGGGCATGTACAGATTGGTGCAGGGGTAGTCAGAGACCATCCTGTACCGTGTTAGCTGTCTTGCAGCACGCAGTGTCTGCTGCAAAGAATCTAATTTCCCAATCGAAATAGGAAGTGCTGGAATCACAGGATAAAGTAAAAAGTAACAAAAGCGATATCCTGTGAGCCTTTTCTGCTTGTTTGCTCAGTACCTGACCGAGGGCCTAGCACATATTTAGTGCTCAGTATGGTTGCTTTAGTTGATACTATTATTTTGAATGATTTAATCAGCCAGTTGGTCTTTGGGTAGTCATGAAGAATAGGATTTCAGTACAGAAGAAATATTTGCCATGCCTAAAACGAAACAAAATTAAATTGTTTAGTTTTGCAAGCATAGCAGTTAGTAGCAAAAGGATGGGAGGTTCTGGGTTTGAATTTGGAAGGGTCATAGGTGATTGGATGGTCCATGAGAATCCATGGTGGTCTCGCCATTTGTTCCTTGGCTGGCCAGTGACTGACAGGGCCACGTGACAGTGGAGCCACAAGATAGCAGTGACAGTTCCTGATTGTATTGCTGTCAGTCTGATCCTGAGGAATTCTTACCTGTAGCTACTTGGGAGTTAGGAAAGATGGAAGGAAAAGAACTGTTAGGCCTAGCTCATTTGATTTTCTTTTATAGATTTCTTTTAATTACACCAGTCTATTTTAACATTTTTCTGGTTCTTGGCAATTCATTGTTACTCTTGTCATATATTTGGTAACAACCCTCTGAGGCAGGTAAGTCATATATTGTTCTTATTTTATAGAAAATGAAATGGACTCTAGAAAGGCTAGGTGACTTGTCTGCATTTCCATAACCAGTAATCAACAGAACTAGATCGGGAACTTTGTCAGTTTCTTTGTGTATGGCATATCATCAATATCAACAACTCCCAGCTTGCCTTTAACAAGCCTATGCTACCTTGAGCACACTTCCTAGATGAGCACTGTAAATTTTCATGTATCTGCTTGCAGCAAGTAAAGTTGCCAAGAAAAAGGCGACAGATCACCTCTTCAGAGGCACCTGAAGCGTCTAAATCATCCCCACCAAAAACCATCATAAAATTTAACAAGACCAGTAAATTAAATGTTTAATTTTTGTTTACAATACATGGATATTGGTTTTATGTCCAACATTTAATCCAATATCAAAATTTTATCTGCTTTGTGTTTGGAGTTCATTTAGCCTTAGCATCGGAGTATATTTATGTCCTTTTTATAGGTCTTAAAACATAATCTAAATTCATTGCTGTTCAAGCTTTGTGTTATTCATTCAACATCCAGCAAAGAATATTGAAAACCAACTATGTACCATAGTGCTCAAAACTTAAAAAATAAAATGATGATCAGGAAAATCCTATACTGTTTCTGCTGTGACTTAGTTAATGCTAAGTTCTTGGTCAGAGTTGCTGCCATCAATTACAAAACACATATTCATTTAAGCAGGCATGGTCCAGTCTGCTGGATGGTCGAGGGATCAAAGGCAGGGGGGAGCAGGTCCTGCATTTGTAGTAAACAAAACGCCATGTAACCAAACCAGATTCCTCAAGTCTGCCAAGTCATTGGGTTTGATTCTCAAATTAAGTAGAGTTGAATTGTTCACCTTTTGAAGGTATATTCCTTTATTTCAGCTCCTCAGTACAACTTAGAAAACTCTATTACAATATTTTTAGAATATTACATTGTGCTAAACTTCAGCCGTATAAATTACCTTTTATATACACAGTGATGCATTAATGACCCAAAAACCTGGATATGTCTTCAATAGCTGAGCACAATTCTGATTAGATCCTATGTCAGTAAAAGAGTACTCTTTCATTGGTATATTTTACTGGTATCATATTGATTTATTTATTTGAATCACCCTACTAGGTAAAGAATTTAACATTTCACATCGTTCACTACTCTGATCATTTTCACTTCCTTAAAATACCCTTTAAGCATTAATATGTTCTTGTTCAGAATAAAAAAAATAAAACAAGAAAAACTGGAAAAATATTGCTCACCTTTCAACACAGAGAATTACTTTCCTTAAAAAATTTAGTAGAAAGAAAACCTAAATGCAAGTTTTTTTAAGTTACAAATGTTTCCTACATTATATTAAACATCTTTTTTTTTCTTTATGGTGTAATTGAAATGAGGAAAATTTGGAGTCTACCGCTTTGTTCATTGATAGCAACAATGAGAACAAAACATAGATCTTTGGGTTCCTGATTAGTTATCACAAACACTGAAATTAGTCTTATCCTTTAGAAAGGCTTACAGAAATAAGAAGGAAAGTCTCTAATCTGCCAACTAATAAACTATCTTAAAACTCTGAGAATTAAGAAACAAGTAAGTTTGGCTCTAAGTCTTTCCATTCCAGAGGCACTGCAGGGAGAATTGGGTGGACAAGCTTGTAGGCTGTGAGCTGCCCGTGTTATGCGGAGCGTCCTCTGCTTAGAACCGGGCCCCGCATGGGACCCTCGGCTGCATGGTGCCGGGGCCACTGAAAAGCCAGGGCCGTACAGAAAATGAGGGCTGCTCGATGGTGGAACAGGAAGGGCGAAAAGCGGGGCCTATGGCCTTTCAAACCTCAGACCAGGTGATTCAGGCAGAGGGTACAGGTTTTGAGTTATCATTATCAGAGTGGGCTGGTCCAGCCCTGGACCAGTCAAGTTGAGGCTGATATGCTCACCTCTTTGAATTTCCCTTTTCTTCTTTGTAAAATGAAAATAGCGTCCTCTTGGCCCACTCCTAGAAGAGTTGTTGGGATGGAATGTGAAAGCAGTTGGCGACCTGCGACACCCCGTGTTGTTCCAGCACTGTCCTGGGTCCTGAGCAGGGGCACAAGGCCACCCCCTCAGGACGCTCGGCAGTTGCGGGCAGAGGCCGAGTGTGGCTCACAGACCGATGAGCGTAAATGCAGGCTAGTGTTGATTTTCATGCTGAAATCCCGCAATTTAGGCAGTATGAAAGAGGAACAATCGTGAGCCCTCAGTGGAAGTATTTAACATACTTCAGGATGCTCTGTGGACGACGAGAAAACTTTCATTGAAAACGTACTGTCACATCGTATTACTCTGTTTTCAAAGGAAGCGTTCTGGCATGTTATGTTGATATGAAACCACTGTTAAATTAAGAATTATCGCCAAAGTAAAGTTTAAATACTCCAAAGAAGCTACTTAGTTAATGCTGTTTCTTGGGCAGCATTCATTTACAAACTCTTAGTTTATAAATTACCACTGTTACGTATGATGATGCAAGAAAGTCTAAGCGTTTTACTCCATTCTTAAAAATATAGGTTGAGATATATACTCACAGACTCTCAAGATATTTCTGGATAAATATGTGAGTAAAGAATATACCTTGTTCTGAATAAGGCAAATAAAATTCCTGTTTAGTTTTCTACTTTTCTCATAGTTCATATTATTTCCAAGAGAAGGAAGGGGGGGGAGTGAGATTTATTTTAAATGTGTTATGTTTATCTTTCTCATACACTCTTTAACATGCTAATACATGTGATATGATATTACAGTATGTGATACTGTGCCTAGCATTGTTTTTTAAAATATTAAGACTAGTACCTTTCATGTAAAGGCAGTTTGAACTTTTAAAAAATACTTTTTGTCCTAGATAAGCAGCCTGAATACCAAGCATTGTGACCAGACTTACAGATGTTTTCAGTGTTAGATTTAGTTAATAAAGTATGCAAATATATTAGAACTGCATACTCCTGAAATGCATTTAACATTGGGAAGTTAATACTGCTTAGAAAGTGGTTATATCTGTATAAGTGAATTCTTTTCAGGCTTTTAATGTATAGGTGGATAAGTCTAAAGGTATTAAGATCACATTTATTTTATAGCATCATCGGTTTATGTCAGATTTATTATAGCAATAGGAAGAGAATGGTGGAATTACCATTACAGGTCATCTTGTATCACCAGACCCAACAAGAGTCCACGTGAAACGCTGTGGGCTCAAGTGTAGGGTCCGAGTCCGTCTCCCCAGAGGGGAGTGTGCCGCTGGGCGTCAGGCCTGTTAGCAGCAACTCTGGGGCTGCTGCCCCGTGTAGGCAGTGGAAGAGCTCCTCCTTGCAGTGGCGGAAACAAAACACTTGGAGAGAAGAGCATGTGACGTGAACTCTGAAGGGATGGTGAAGCTGCCTAGCTTGAGACTTTGTGGCCTAGTTAAAAGGTGGGAAAATTTCATAGCGAAATTAAATTTTTAAAGCAAAACTAGAAAGAAACTGAAGTACGTAGGGACACATTTTTTAAAATATGTTCAAAACCTGTGTAATAAAAAATGCAAAACCCTACTCAGAGGAGTTAAACAAGACCTAGATAAGTGGAGACTCCACATTTTAGGATGGGAAGACTCAATATCACTAAAAGTCAGTTATCCCCAAATTGATCTATAGATTCAGCATAATCCCAGTCAAAATTCTAGGAAGCTTTCAGTAGAACTTGACAGACTCCTTCCAGATTTATATGGGAATTCAAGAGCCTGTGACAACCAAAACGGTGTTGGAAGAGAGAACAAACTTGGAGGACATTCATGTCTTATTCCAAGACCTGCTATAAAGCCACGGCAATCAACCAGGGGTGGGAGGTGGGGGAATGGGGAGAGATATGTCACGAGTACGGATTTCAGCTGTGTGAGCTGAATAAGTCTGGAGATCTAATGTACAGCATGATGACTGCCGTTACTAATACTTTACTGAATAGTGGAAATTTGCGGAGAGAGTAGATTTCAGGTGCTCTCACAAAAAAAAACAAAAACAATGGGACGAGATGGGTATGTTAATTAGCTTGACTAGTAATCATTTCACTATGTGTATGTATATCATGTACACCTTAAATATATACAATTTCTACCTATAAAAGTAAAATAAAAATGTTGAATTAATTAAGGAAAGAACAACATATAGAGACGTGGAACAGCAGTAGAATCCAGAAATAGACATGTGTAAGTGGACTGTTGATTTTCATCAAGATGCCAAGAATAGTTTTTTAAACACTTGGTTCTGGAATACCTGTATATTATATGGGAAAAAGTGAAACTTGACCCTTACCATTTGCAAAATTAACTCAAGATGGATCAAAATTTAAACATGAAAGTTAAAATTCTAAACCTTCTAGAAGAAAACATAGGAGAAAATCTTTGACTCTCAGGTTGACAGAGATTCCCTAGATAGGACATGAAAAGCACAAACTGTAGAAGAAAAATAATTGATAAATTGAACTTTGTCAAATTTGAAGTCTTTTGTTTTTAAAAAGATACCATTAAGAAAATAAAGAGAATAGCCACATATATATATATATTTGACCTAGTTTTTGAATCCAGGGTACTCAAAAGAACAAATTTCAACTCAATAATAAGACAAAACCCAAGTTAAAAATGGCAAAAGACAATATACAGATGGGCAATAACTACGTGAAATGGTGCTCAGCATCACCAGTCATCAGGGAAGCACAATTAAAACATGAGATAGCACTCTCCTCCATTAAAATAGCTAAAAATTAAAAGACTGACAATATCAAATGTTAGTGAGGATATGGAACTTCTGGAACTGTCATACATTGCTGGGGGGAATGTAGAATGGCACAGTCACTTTGGAAAACAGTTTGACAAGTACCTATAAAAGTAGACATTGGGCTTCCCTGGTGGCGCAGTGGTTGGGAGTCCGCCTGCCGATGCAGGGGGCACGGGTTTGTGCCCCGGTCCGGGAGGATCCCGCATGCCGCGGAGCGGCTGGGCCCGTGAGCCATGGCCGCTGAGCCTGCGCGTCCGGAGCCTGTGCTCCGCGACGGGAGAGGCCACAGCAGTGAGAGGTCTGCGTACCACAAAAAAAAAAAAAAAAAAAAAAGTAGACATTTACCTGCCATGTAACCCAACAATTCCACTCCCAGGTATTTACCCAAAAAAAAAATGGAAGCTCATGTCCACACAAAAGATTGTCCCTGAATGCTCATGGCAGGTTTATTCAAAATAGTTAAAAAGAACTCTAATGCCCATTCAGAGATGAATGGATAAGGAAATTATGGTCAGTGGAATGATACTTGGTGAGAAAAGGCATGAACTAACAATATGATGAATCTCAACTCTCCTGAGGGAAAGAAGCCACACACACATGTACTATGTGACTGGATGTATGTGGAACTCTAGAAAAGACATGTCTCCGGTGACAGAAAGCAAGTCCTTGATTGCCAGGTTGTGGGAGGTGACTGGCGACAGCAGGGCATGAAGGCGATAGAAACATTCCCTATCTTTTGGGGGTGATGGAAGTGTCCCAATTCTTGGTAGTGCTGGTGGTCATAGGACTTCACAGATTTGTCAGAGTTCAGCACAGTGTTCGTGCAGCACGGGTGCCTCTCACTGTACACAACGTACACTGCAGTAAATCGCCCACAGATCATCACAAAAAAGGCACAAAAGGAAAGGCACATGGCAATAATCAATCTGTTTGTTATTTCTTTTAATTCTATGAGCATGGCATTTTAGGTACTCGAATTGTATTTCTTAGTCATAAAGAAAAAGCCGTCTCATGCTCTTCTCTGACAGCTATTTATTTATATTTTTCTTTACATTTACCTTCTGATATGCTGTCTCCATAAATTTCATTATTAAAGTGGTATTCTCCTATAAATTCTCCTGAAAATTAGTCACCTAATATTAAGTAGCTTTTAGGGTCCTGAACTAAGTTTTTTTTTTAACTATTCTTTACCAAATTCAAAAATAATACTTTTAGAAAAAGTCTTGGTGGTTCCTATGACTTGCTGTTGACATGATCTTAAAGACATTGTGGAGCTGGGGGAAGGCAGTAAACCTCAGTGAAGCTCGAGGTACCCAGGGTCAGAGAACGTTAAGTATACGAAAATGAAACACCGCTTGTGCAGACTTCAATTAATTCCTTCTGTGAACCTTGAGTCCGTCGCCAAATGTTGTGCTAAGTCACTTACTGTATCTCAACCAAGTTCAACGGGACTGGTTTTGGTTAAATTGGGCAATTGCCAAGGGAATCTAAAAAATTACAGCAAAATTGTGGTCATTAAAGGAAATTTTGTCTTAATTTTATCTTTTTTTCTCTGAAATTCCTAGGTTTGATTCACTTTGACACTGTCTGATTATTTTCTATTTCTGTGTGCTATTAAACATTTGAAATTGTGTATATGACAACAGAAATCTCTTTCAAAAGCAGAAGAATTGACAGGGTTTCCTGAACATTTCAACTGTAGTTTTTATAGCTTCACAGATGACTCATACACAATGTAAAACGTTCAGGGCTGAGCTCCTTTTGAACTTACTTTTGCAACGGTGATTGGTGGGAAACTCCTCTGTGAGCTCTCACAAATGCCACATTAACTCTCCTTACAGAGGCAAAACAAAAACTCACACTCGCCTCTTGACTTTGGCATCCAGTTTCAGACGACCTCAGATGTGTGTGGGTGAGATGCGTGCACCACACAGCTTTGCGAGATGTGCAGTTGCCCCGAAGATGAACCGCAATCTGTTCTTCTGTGTATTTTACTAAAGGATGTCAGCTGAACTCGTGGGGAAGGGGAAGTGCTGATATGTCCTCCCCTGTCTTCAGGACACAGATGGCCCAGACGTGTCTGTGGCTCAGGGAATGTGAGGGAGCTGCTGAGCTGCCAGTCAGCAAAGATTGATGAAGTCCGGGAAGTTGGGAGGACAGAGCTGGCCTGGCACCAAGGGCATTAGCATACGAAACCATTGTCGGATGCTCGCTTTCGGATAACTGACACATTAATGTTCAGTTAGACTGTTCTAGTTTATTTAATTACCTACGTGGAACAATCCAAATAAATCATGGGAAGGTTACATTTTGTGAAGCTAGGAAGCCAATGCCACATAGATGGACACCTGGGGACCAGAACCTGGGGGAAGTGGAAGAGACTCCAGCTGTGTGAACAGCGTGGCTGTTTTTCTGCACCCCCTTCAGTTTGGGTTCGTTCAGTGGGGTGCAGGGCCTTCAGACATCAAGTGGTTCTGTTTTTAACCAGCTCACCTTCTGCAAATATATTCGGTTTCTAGGACTCTGTATTTTAAATGTTTTGGCACCAGTACAGTTTAGAGAAATGTAAAATGTAGTGGCAATTAGACAATTTTGTTTTGAAGATTAGTAATCTCTCTTTTTAGTGAAAAGAATGTGAGTCACGTGTGCTCATTTTTCTATTTGAAATGGGGCGCTAGCATTATAGCATACGCGTATGTATTTTTCTTTATAATCAATAAGTATACAGTATTGGAACATGGCTATTCTTTAATGTTTTCCAACATTTATCCTCACCTTGAGGGCTTTCCATAGGTCTTATGAAGTGACCTGAGCTTTATATTCAGTGATTTCTCTGACTTTTCTGAGCCCAGTGAACCTTCACTCTGACTGTCCCTGCATCACTTAACCCACTTCATCTACTTAACCTCGCAGCTACATCCTGGACTCAGCGGTCAGTGGCTAAAATTCAGCCGGGTTCCCTCATCAGAATTCCTTGGCTCTGGTTGGCCTTGTCGTACAATTCTGAGTGAAGGATAGGTTCAGAGCTCACTTTTCTACGTGGACCTTATATTAGTTGCCACTTCCCAGCTTAGGTGGGAACCAGGGAAGCTGGGGAGGACGTCAGGGTCTTTGCCTTCTCTCCTCCTCACACCTGAACTGCCCGGGCGGTGAGGACGGAAGTGCTGCCCATTGTAGTGGTGGCTGTCATGAGGGTCGGAGGAGACGCCTTCATTTATTCACTGAAAGTTTGTTGAGCATGAAGCTGGACCCTGTTCTGATTGCCTTAGGATACGTCAGAAACGAAACAAAGATCCCTGCTTGTGGAGCCTCTGTTCTACCAGAGGGAGACAGATACTCAACAGAAGGCCTGATAAGTAAGTAAATCATGTAGTTTGTTGAAAGGTGAAGTGCTATGAAGAAAAGAGTGGAGAATGATGACAGGGTTGGGAGCTCTGGTGGTAGACTGGCTGGGGAGGGGATGGGCGGTCACAGCAGTAAATTGGGAGGTCCGGGCGGACCTTGCTGGGATGGGGACGTAGGAGCAAAGACTTGAAGAAATGGGGGGTTCTTCTTGGATCTGCCTGGCACCAGTGTTACGCACAGAGAGAATCGCCGGGGCCAGGCCAGTATAGCCAGAGCAGATGGAGGGCGGGGGAGAAGCGAGGGCAAGCTGGAGAGTCACGCGCAAAGCTGTATAAAGTCAGAGAAAGCTGTGTGAGTCACATAAGGTGCGACTCAGGCTTCCGGAGTGCTTACTTTACATAAAGGTGGGTGCTATCGCTTGAGGAAAAATTTAAGGTGCCCTGTGCATAGAGGTCTTCCATTGATCATTCAGCCATCCACATATGGAAATGACAGCTCTTGTCAGTAAGAAGCCACACGTGCTTCAGCGAATTAGTTCAGCTAATACTGACCACGTTGAGAGGTAAAGTAAACCATATATAATACATGGGGCTAGTCATTCTTTAGTCTACAGTCATTTCTTGAAAATTAATTGTTTGCAGCATTCTATACGAGGTGCTCTCTTGAGTACAAAACTAAATAAAACGTGGTCCATGTCCATGGATAAAATGTTTACGTAAATAAATAAAAACTAAATGGAAGAAGCCTTCCACCTCTGCCCCTGAAGGCGTAAGTGGTGTAGCGTGTGCCCTCACACCGTCGGAACAAAATGGAAAACTGGGTGAAATAAAGGAGGCAGCTGTTTCCAGACCCTGGAGAACGGCGGTGAGGACAGTGGTTTCTAAGAACAGAGAAATGGAGGGAGCTTGCAGTCGCACAGCTTTTCTTCCTGAAGGTAGCTTCCTCCCTGCATTTCAGAGGGAAGGCGTCCAAGCAGGGCCCGGTGGGCTCACTCAGCCAAGGAGCTTTGGAGACTCAAGTGGCTGGAATTTGCAAAGCAGGGAGCCCCAAGAAAAGGAAGGAGCTATGCAGATAAAGCGCTCCACAAATCTGCCCGGCTTTCTTGGGGTCTTAGCTGAACGCTGACGCATCTACACACGCGCTGTGAAGCTCCAGGAGGGCAGAGAACAACTCCCGGAGAACCGCCACCTGCAGAGCCCACGCCGGACCAGGCGCTTTACGTTCCTGCAGCCACACCCAGAGGACCTGTCTCAGTGGGCCCGCAGCAGCCCACGAGCGGGGGCTGTGCCGGATCTACCCTGACAAACCCGAAAGCAGGCCTCGGGAGGCTGGAGCCGACCCCCAGGCAGAGGGAACGCCCTGTCAGAAGAGTCCGCACACTCTAAGGGCAGACAGAAAAACCTAAACACCCGGCATTGTGACGTCACTGATGGCCGTCACCCAATAAAAAGTGAGCAGACATGCTGAGAGGTAGCGCAGTGTGTCCTACAATCAGGAGAAAAAGTAGTCAGCAGAAGCAGACCAAAAAAGAATAGCGATGATGCAATTAGCATATAAGAACTTGAAACAAGCAATTATTAGCGTGTGCAAGGATTTAAAGAAAAATAGGAACAAAATGTGAAGAGAGATGGGAAAATATGAGAAAGAACCAGCAGAAGTTCTAGTACTGAAAAATACACGCAATGAAAAGTCCACTGGATTGGCTTAACAGGATATTATACACTGTTTAAAAAAAAAAAGTGTGGTGAATTTGAGCACACAGCACGAAAAGCTATCCAAGCAGAAGCTCAGAGAGAAGACTGGGGGAAACAAAAAGAATGGGGCCTCAGTGACGCAGGGACAATATTTAAAAGCCTCACATTTGCATTTGGAGCCCAGAGGGAAAGGAAAGAAGGGAGGGGCAGAAAAAATGTTTGAGGAAATACTGGCTGAATATTTTCCAAATTTGATGGACACTATAAACCCAGAGATACAGACTGGAAAGAAATAAGGAAAACTATGGTATTCGCATTTTACTATAAGGAACTTATGAAGTTGAGTTGTAGAATTAATAACTGAATTAACCAAATCTCACACTAGAAGCTCAGTGTGCGAAATTCAGCTATGTTTCTATATACTAGTAATGACCGATGGCAACTGATTTTTTAAATTTTATTATAAATTTATTATTAATTTTGTGGATTATAATTTATTGTAACATTAAAATGTTATCTTTAGGGATAAATTTATCAATGCACGACCTGGACACTGAGAGCCACAAAACATTGCTGAGAACGAGAAAAGAAGACCCAAGTAAATGGAGAGACACCACAACATGTCTTCATGGGTAGGAAGGTTCAGTGTTGTTACAGTGTCACTTCTCCCCCAAATGATCTGTAGGTCCAGCATAATCCCAGTCAAAATTCTGCAGGCCTTTTTGGGTAGTAATTTCCAGGCTGTTTCTAAAACTTATGTGCCACTGCAAAAGATCTAGAATAGTCAAAACAATTTTGAAAAAGAACAAAATATTGAATGCTTGCACACTGATTTCTAGACTTAATTTGAAGCTACAGTCATCAAATAGGATGGTTTTGGTATAAGGATAGAAATAAAGCCACACAGCCACAGCTGATTTTCTACAAAAATACAAAGCAGAAAAGGATAGTCTTTTCAACAAATCATGGGAATATTTGTGTATCCATACAGTAAAATCAAAAGATGAACCATGACCCGTACCTCACATTGTTCACAAAACTTAACCTGAAGTGGATTATAGACCCAGTGTAAAAGCTAAAACTGTAAAACTTCTAAGAGAAAACATTGGAGAAGATATTTTTGACCTTCACGTAAACAAAGTTTCCTTGCTACGACACAGATAGCCCAGCTCATAAAAGGAAATAGTGATCAATGTGACTTCATCAAATTTGATAACTTCCGCTCTTCAAAAATATAACCTAAACTCAGGTTTAAGAAGACGAAGAACGGAATAAAAATTTTGTAAGAGAAGATACTCAAATGGCCAGAAAGCCCATGAAATGACACTAAACATCACCAGTTATCAGGAAACGCAAATTAAAGCCATAATGGCATGCCACTGTACGGCCACTAGGATGGCTAAAATTAAAAACGACTGAGAATGCCAAATGTCAGTGAAGATGTGGAGCGTCTGGAATTGTCATGCGTTGCCGGTGGTAATGTAACATGGCACAGCCAGTTTGGAAAAGAGTTTAACAGTTTCTTATAAAATTAAATATATACTTGCTAACCGAGTGACCCAGCAATTCCACTCCTAGGAATTTATCCGAGAGGAATAAAAGCATATGTCCATGCAAAGATTTATATGTGAATGTTTATAGTAGCTCTGTTCATGATAGCCAAAAGCTAAAAATAACCCCTACGATGGCCATCAACAGATGAATGGAAAGGCAAAATGACACCAGACCCAAAAAAATTAAAAAAATTTTTAAAAAGTAAGTACTGTATGATTCCATTTAAAGTCCTTTATAGGCAATTCTAATGGATAGTGATGTACACCAGATCTGGGGTTTCCTGGGGCTGGGATGGAGGCATGTAGAAACCCTTTTGCATAATGGAAATATTCTATCTATATCTCATTTTTTGTGGTGGCTACAGGGCTGTGTAAATTTGTCAGACTCATTGAACTACACACTTAAAATGTGTCTAGTTTATTGATTATAAGTTATTCCTCAATAAAGTTGGTTTTAAGAGATGAGATGGAATCTGGAATATTAAACAGTGAAACACAAAATACTCAGCAAGTTAGTAGCAGTGAACAGGTATTCCCTAATCAAGAAAGCTCTCTGGAAAAATATAATTTGAGCTGGGTTTTAAAAGCTTGAGATGAGTGGAAAATGCTTCATAGTTATAGGATGTAAAAACAGTTTGAATCAGGTAAACTCACATACAGGAACATTCTACTCAGTGACTGGTCAGGACTTTTAATAAATGACAAGAGCATAGTGTGATCAGGAGATTTGGGGACCACGCCAGCAGAACGGGAACGATCAGGCCTGACGTTTAGTGCAGCGCACGGGCTGGGTGGACCCTCGACCAGAAGTTTTGTCTTTTCTTTTCTTCCCTTCCCTTCCCTTCCCTTCTCTTTTCTTTTCTTTGTTCATTTTGAGTTTTGGCTCAAATTACTGGAACGTTTGATGGAATTTGAAGAGGAAGTCCTTGTCCTTAGGAAGTTCACAGTGAAATATTTAGAAGTAAAAGGGTGTCAGTTCTACCACTTAGTCTCAAGTGGTTCATAAAAGAAAAAATAATGTATGTAAATATAGAGAGAGTAGATAAAGCAAATGTTATAAAACGTTTACAGCCAGGAGCCAGACAAAAGTGTAGGGGAGTTCTTTGTACCATCCTTGTAAACTGTACGTTTGAAATTATTTCTGATTAAAAAGTTACAAAAAATAAACAAAATAACCAAGTTGGGTCAAGGTACTGTTTGCTGAAAATCCTGCAAGTTTCCTATGAAGGAATAACTGAGAAGAACCACATAATGTTTTAAAATAAAAATTTTTAGAGACATGTTGGGAATCCTGCACTCGGAAGGAAAGTGCTTGGGAAAGGGCAGGGCAGAAGTTACAGGAAGTGTGGGTTCTTACTGCTGGATGCCCGGTTCCTATGTAGATTTCAAAGGGTGGAGCTGCCGCATGGCCGGTCACCTTTGACAGGTGTCCCCCATCAGGAAGCCATTTACAGAAGGTGGCAGTAGCATTCCGGACTGAGTATAAAGGGCCATCAGAGAAGGGGGTCACTGAGGAGCCTTCATGAGTGCAAGTGCAGGCTGTCAGCAGAGACTTTGGACAAAACTCTGGGAGTGATTTTGATGACAAAGTATTGATAGTTTTTTATGAGTGATAAGGAAAAAAAAAAAGTTGATGACTGGTCTATCGACTACCCAGACATAAAGGCAGTGAAATTCCCAGGAGACTGACTGGTATTCATATGTTATAGGAATGATGAGCTGTGGCTCTGTGTCCATGTCCTTTTTAAGAACTTGTTAGAAATCTTATTTATTTGATGCATGTATTTGCTTTGTCTGACTTCTTTTGGGAAGAGTAGTTTGGGACTGTGAATTTACTCACTTTCCAAATATTCTGTTGGCTGGGTATTTTTTTCAGGCCAACTTTTTTTTTAATATTATTAATTTTTATTGGAGTATAGTTGCTTTACAATGTTTTGTTAGTTTCTGCTGTACAGCAAAGTGAATCAGCTATACGTATACATATATCCTCTCTTTTTTGGATTTCCTTCCCATTTAGGTCACCACAGAGCATTGGGTGGAGTTCCCTGTGCTCTACAGTAGGTTCTCATTAGTTACCTATTTTATGCATAGTAGTGTATATATGTCAATCCCAATCTCCCAGTTCATCCCTCCCCCGCTTCCCCCCTTGGTAACCATAAGTTTGTTCTCTACATCTGTGACGCTGTTTCTGCTTTGCTCATCATCTTTGTTCATCTGTACCGTTTTTCTAGATTCCCATGTAAGCAATATACGATACTTGTCTTTCTCTTTCTGACTCACTTCACTCTGTATGAATCTCTAGGTCCTAGAGACCGTCAGGCCGACTTTAAAGAAGGACCCTGCAGCCGGATCTTGGGTGAATGGAGAGAAGTGTGAAAGGAGGTCAGGGCTTCTAGGGCCTTGGCAGTGGGAGCTGGAGTGGCATCCCGGTTTCCTTGGGAGGCAGGTGGGAAGATCACAAAGGGGGACCCGAGGCTGGTCAGGAAGCTTCTGCACTAATTGGGCCAGAGTGACAGTCTTGGGCCAGTCGAGGTTTGGGTGGGTGAGTTGTAAAGTGGGCAGTGCAAGGTAAAGCATCAGATGTTACACTGTCAGGACAACTGAGCACACAGGTCCTCAGTGAAAAGAGTGTTTTACTTCAATTCCTCAGTTGTTTTGCCGACAGTACGTGTGGAGCTCTGGGTCATTCTGCTTTGTATCCCACTGTACGTTAGCTGTATTTCTGTTTTCTCTCTGTTTTTTCTAGATGAGATCCCTCTGTACTAGCTCTGCCAACTGCTTTGCAAATATAAAACTATTCTAACATTTAAAATTTATTTTAAAATACTCAGTAATATGCCAATATATAGAATTAAACAGTAAAGTGGAAAGAATTATTTAGGGTATGAAATAACATATAAAAACATTTTTATAATGTTCTTCATTGTCTATGATTTATAAAACTGGATTTCCACTAACGTTCATTGTTTTTCTCAGGTTTCCTACTTAAAATTTGGAAAATAGATCTGTAGAATTTGGAACTGTAAAAAAAAAATTCGAAGATATAATCAATGAATTCTGCATTCTTTCTTAAAGAGAACATTCAGGAAGAGGGCTGGGTGGGAGATGCCAGAAGGGAAGGTGATAACGCTTTATCTTTTCACCACCATTTTTGGGCAGTTCACTGGATAGACTGGGGGTACCTAGCCTAAGGGATGCTGGGGGCTTTCTTTTTCTTTTCTCTCTTCTCTTTTTTTCTTCCTCCTTTTTCCTTAAAAACCTCTGTGTTAGATCAGAGAAATCCACGTGCATTTTAAGTGAGTGATTGTGTTATTTATTTTTATCTTGAGATGTACACCTCAAAAATTAATTTTTAAAGAGTTTTTTTTTAAGTTTAGGAGTATAAAGCCATTTATTCTTACTGTGTTAAAATTCCATTTTTAACTACTGTGATATAAATAGTTATGGTCTTTGGGTGGTTTTAAAGTAAATTCTTTTGAAATAACATCACATGATATGTTCAATGTGAGAAATAGTATTTGGAAAAGTACTTAAGTTCATTTTAAACACTAAATAAGTATCGTTCAGCATTAAAACGTTTACAGATTTAATGATCTTATTTTACGTTGATCAGCCTGTGTAAAATCTGTGCTGTAAGGTTTCTGTAGGAAAGGCAGGCCAACGACCATTATTTTAGTTCTTAAGTTATAGCTTTTGAGGCTGTAAATTGATGAGTGTGGCCCCCTGTGTAAACGTTAGAGCATTTGAAGAGGAGGGGGATTTGGGACTTCAGTTACTCACCTTCCCTGATTTCAGAAACACTTATCACTTATTATAGCAATAAAAATGATTAGTCACTTCGAGTTCTGTGACATTCCTTACCTCTGTTGTTCTGGCATCCTGGATGTTTTTATTTTAAAATTGATTTAGGGAAAGGAAAGGAAATCAGGAGGTTACCAGAAATGTCTTTAATCGTCTCTTGCACAAAAGGCAGGTGTTCTGATTTCATTACTCAGTCTCAGAACATGAAGCAAGGATAGCTTGGAAAATGACTCTTTTAATATGGGATTTAGAATTAGGTTACAGCTTCTGCTGATGGAGAAAATGTGAAGTTCCAAGTGAACATTAGACATTTTAGATTAGAAAGAGGAAGGAAAGTAATGAGTCCTATTTCTAAATGGATTTTAAAAGCCATCTGATTTTACTTCTAGCAATGCACAGAAAATAAAATAAAAACTATATCGTACCTTATTTACTAACCAATGAATTGAATTGTCTGCCTTTTATTACAGATATAAAGTAAAGACTATGAAGAGACATTTTGTAGCTATCAGACTTTCAGGAACATATCTCTTGTGGCTTAAATAACATAGTTTAAGTGTTTTTCCATTACCTTTGTGTAAATGAAAAATGCATAAAATATTTTAACAAGGTGTAAAGTAATCCAAGGAGATTGTTATTTTGCATTACAAATTAGGTTATTTCTGTCATAAAATTAAAGGGAAAAAAATCAATGTTAGGCCATTTCAGCTTAATATCATTTACTAGAAGGAACATGTAACAGATTTAATGAGCTAGCAGGTCACCTGAATCCAGCTGTTTCCGACCAGCTTTATGAAACAGAGAATGCAGCTAGCAGTGGGAGGTAAGCATTATTACAAGCTCTCTAGGAGTTACAAAATCGATTTCTGCTTGAATGAATTAATTTAGATTATCAATTTATAACCAGCTACACGAATCCCATCAACTCAACAATTTGGGGAATGATCAGGTTCAACCCTTCTAAGAGCTTCACAATTAGAGGCCCCTACCAGCCCTGCAGTTTCTGCCTGTCCTATGGCGCGGCTAACAAAGTTACTCAGCTGAACAAAAGGAAAAGGGAAGTGTTTGCTTAGGAAAATTTCAGAGGTAAAGTGTAGCATCCTAAAGAAGAAAGCAGAATAATGCCGTGCATGTGTGAGTTCAGGGGTTTTTCCCTTGGAATCCTTAGGATCCCAGGAAAGGGTAATTTTGACCATTCCAACTGAATTTTTGAATCACCACGGTTTGTACCTTGGAACATTAGGGACTTAACTATTGACCGAGGCCTCATTAGAAAATGGTGTGACAGCTGTGGCTGTCTTCTTCTCCCCCCAAAACTGTGAAGGTTGGGGCTGTGAGCGTTTGTTCACTGTGGACAACTGGACGCAGTTTACTTGTCTTCTTCCCAAAGTAACTTTCTTTACCTCTACCCCCGCCTTACCCACCTCCCCGAAGAAAAGAGCTCATTTTGGTCCAAAATACAAGTTGTTTAAGCTCAAAATTTCGGTATCCTATTATTCTAGTCACTTCAGCCCCCAGATTCTGTGAGCTGTCTGTTTCCTCTGCACGCCTGAAATGTTCTCCTCTCCTTCAATGAAGAAGTCTTGCTTTTCCGCCCCGTTTCTGCTGCTGTGTGCTATCACAGATCTGATAGACTGGCTCACCTTTTTCCTGCCAACCGCTAGAATGAGTGTGTAACTATTAAAATTGTGCAAATGCTCCGTGATCACCTAAACTCGCTGTATTCTCCCTGTCTGGGCAGCACGAGCTCACGGCCCCTGTGCTCTTGCCCCAGCCCGTGTCTGACTGGCCGGCCAGCCGCTGACCTTGGACACGGTGGCTCTGCTTCTCCAAGGGGCTTCCTAAGCACTGGAGGCTTCAGATGAGACACGACTGAAGTTGCTTGGCTCCGAGCCCCAGGGCCCTCCTGCGCGCGCCCCTCAAGTCCAGACGCCCCAGCCTTCAGGGCCAGTTCCCTGCTCGCGTCTGCCCTGAAGCTTCACTTTTCCTAAGACGTGTTCCTCCCAGATCTTAGCTGGATCCCCGTACTCTGTGCTGTTCTCCATTGTTCCCTGTGATCCTGACACCTTACGTATTTGTCCAGCATCTCCTGGCGAGAGCGCCTGTACACGTCACCTCCTGTCACCTCTGCCGTACGGGAGGGATTTGCGAGTTATTATCTTCATCTTCCAGATGAGGATCCTGGGCCAGCTGTCTGATGGGACTGTCCCCACGGCCTCGCCGCCCACCTGGGCCGAGCTGGAATCGGAGAGCAGGCCTCTAACGGCGGAGATGAGACTCTTTGTCTTCTGTGGGGCAGTGGTTCTTGTCAGTAAGGTCTCACTCTCCCCAGGGCAGGGACACTTTCCTTCCTTTTCCTTCCTTTACCCACCTAGCTCATCAAAGGCAAAGTGAAAGCACCAAGTACAGGTACTTTCTGAATTAAAGGAAGCTCCTGTAGCCCCTTCCTTCTCTGTCTGTCAGCCCTGCCTCTGCCTCTTGCCTCCTGCAGCAGGGAAGTTCCCTTGTCCTTCTACCAGAGGACCCTGCTGCATCAAAGTACCTTTGTGCCCTCCAGTCCATTTTTCCGTAAAATTCTTTCCTCCTTTTTTAGGCATTATATGTAGATTATCACTGATTTTTACTCTATTCTCTTAGGTTTATTTTTACTGAATACTCGCCTGTACCTTTTGAGTTTTGAACTTGGTGAATGTATTGCCTATTCAGAAATAATTTTAAATGGCATGATACAGTCCTAGCCCAAGATTCTTAGGAGAATAAAAAGAGAAAATGGTTGTACAAGTGCTTTGCAATTCGTAAAGTTATTACAGTTGCAAAGAGTGAAGGTTATTCCACTGTCACAGTACATCCTGTTGTCACCAGGTGACCAGGTCAGTCAAGGCACGGTCTCTTTTTCTTGGTATTCTTCAAGTATCATCAACCTCGTATGATTTAGACCAGCATGGTTTTCAGAAATAAAAGCTGTGCGTGTGTCAACGCTCTCATTAGTTACCTTTTCCCTTGAGAAGAAGTATGGCAAATCTTCAGATGGCTAAAGTAGTGACTATACTAAGAATTAACCATTGGGTTTAAGTTCATGAAAGAGCTATGCATTTTTGCTCTTTCATTATTACTCCCTTTTTTCTGCATAAAATTTTATCTGTTTCATTAATGTGAATATTTTATTCACTATCAAATTATAATTATTAATACTTGCCTGCTTTGTACTCAACCTTACGCTAAGAGTATTATGGATACTAGGAAGTATGAACTAATTGTGCTTCAGCTGGAAAGATAACACGTGTGCACGTAAAATGCTTGGAGGTTGATTGTAATAATCAGACGATGATGACACGGACACCAGGGTAACATGCTCGGAGCCTCCCATGGGGGCCGGTAAGCTGTGCTTCCAGCTTCTGTCTCCCCGCTCCCCTGCCCCCAGAGTGAGTGGTCCATTAGTCATCACTTCCAGAGTTGGCTTTTTGAAGCTCCCTGCTAAAAGTGGGTCTTTTCTGTTCAGAATCATCAATGCCCATGAAATGAGGTCCCACCAGATCCTGAGCTCCTCGGGAGCAGGGACCAGGCCTTGGTCATGCTTGTTTCTCCAGTTCCTAGCACGGGAGGGAAAAGGGAAGGGTAGGTAAGGGCAGATAGCTCGGAGATGTTGACTGTCAGTGACACTAGGAGTTCAGCACGGCAAGACCAGCGTGGTTGGATCAGTTAGGAAGGTTCTATGAAGGAAGCGAAGCATGACGTCATTAACATTTGTCATATAATGTAGAACAGAACAGAACTCCAGAAACCTTGTAATATTCCATTTTCCTTATAGAAGTATAAACCTTGTGTGTGTGTGTGTGTGTGTGTGTATGTGTACGTACATACACACATATCTGTTAGTGGGTCTGCATATGTGCATAGTTCTTAAGGGAGACGTATCTTTTCCACTGCATGTGTCTGTATGCTTGAGTTATTTTAGTGTTGTGTTTTCATGTGTGGCTTTTTTTTTTTAAGTGGGAGAGAGGGAAAAATTGACGTTGACTTAAGAAGATGAAGTTTGAGAAGATAGGTGAATGAAATGGGGAATAAATTAAGCAAAACTCTAGGCAGTTTGTGGTTTTCTGGGAATAATGAAGCTACCATTAAAGTACAAGAAGATTTGGGAGAGCAGTAAATGGGACATAACATTACAAGTAGAGTATTGTGAGGTTATGAAACGCTTCCGAGTTGGCATTGGACTGAGAACCTTTAAGGTCTTACCGTAAATTTTGAGCCAGAAAGATATATCTTTAATGGATATCTGTTAAAGATAGGAGACTTTTTTTTTTTTTTAATTACAGACCATTGTTAGACAACAGTTGGCAGCTTCTCTGGGCAAGGAACGCAATTTTAGGTTAAATAGAAATGAAGAGTACCAGGTGTTAAGGAAATAACAAATACTACTGTAGGTTAGTATTTGTTACTAATATATGCAAAAGGAAAACAATACATTTAACACACGTAATAAAATTCTTTCTCAAAAGTTAACTGAAATGCAAAATTTGTGTCTCCAACACTGATTTTCTATCCATTAACATGTAAACATGAGGGGAGATTCCGTTTTTCCCAACCCTGTATGTGGGGTCACCAGACTTAGCAAATAAGATCAGGACACCCGGATCAATTTGAATTTCAGATAAATAACAAATAGTGCAATATTTGAGACATAACACTAAAAAATTTATTTGTTGTTTATCTGAAATTCAAATTAAACTGAAGTCCTGTATTTTACCTGGAAACCTAACTCTACTGCTGTTGCTTCTGCCAATGTGAGGGACCCGGACCCAGACATGAGATGCAGTAGCAACAGAGAATTCAAAATTTTGCCAGTGTATTTGGTAAAGATGGAGCAGAGAATAGAAATGGAAGTGAGGTAGACTGTGTAGTTCCTGGGTCAGGGGTTCTCAACCCGAGGTGATTTTGCCCCCCAGGGACACCTAGCGATGTCTGGAGACATTCTGGGACATCACGGCTGGGTGGGGGGCGGCCGCTGACGCCCCTCAGTGCCCAGGACGGCCCCCAGCAGGTCACGCAGTCCGACACCCTGCTCCCTACTGATGAGGACGGTGCGCTGGAGGAGGGGCGGGCTCGCAGGCTCTGGAGGCAGGCGTAAAACTGGGCTCACGTCTCAGCTCTGTGCGGGGTTTGCAAGTCACCTCGCTCTTCTGAGCCTGTTTCCTGAAACCTGAACTGGAGATGTTTCTCTGCAGGAAATTTTCAGGAATAAAAGAGCCCAGAGTTGGCCTTGATTCTGGTTTTTCACCTCACAGGGCTTGTGTGCGAAAGCGTGAACTTGTTCTTCCTGATGTGTATCCCTTTGTGTAGTTTGACTACGGAGTCCTCCCGATTGAAATAATGTAAGAAAGAGAGGTCTGACCAGAGGTTTCTGAGTGCAGGTGTTGGCACTTTTCCTCAGGCAAAGCCACTCTCGGCGACAGAGTTTCCTTTTCCTTCTCCTTCTTCCTCCCCGTCGTCCTCCCATGTCGCCTGCCCGGAGCCCGGAGCCCCTGCAGTCTTCAGGGTTCTGTCAGTGTTGGGAGGAGGAGAGGGGAGGAAGGCGCACAGCCTGGTGAGGGTGTCAGCGTCACCTATAAGCCACATGACCTTGGATCGCCACCACCCTCCAGGCCTCATCCACCCCTGTCCTTAGAAAGGGGCCTAATCCCGGCCTCATGGGTTGAGACGCTTCTGAAATGGAATCACAGATAAAGATGGCCTTGTCCCGCTCGCTTTCTTTTAGCAATTCATTGGAAATTCAGTGAAATATGTTGACTTCAGCTTGAACATAGAAGTTCGTGCTTTGTTCTTGGGACACAAACCTCCAGATTCTTTTGTTTCTATCTGAAAGTCGTAGCCATGTTCCATTTATTGAGCAACATCAACTCAATATTTTTGAACAAACATGGCTTTCCCAACTGAAGCATGTTCCGATTATTTCAAATAATTGTTTTGAAAGTCTGAAGATACTGTGTCATCATATTGTTCACTTTCAAGGAGTGACTTGGCTGGCAGATGTATGAAGAGCTGTATTTTCAGTCTCACTTCTCGAGCTGGGGTTAGACGCTTTCTCTCCAACTACGCCTCTGACTCGGTCTGCTTGACGGCCCGGGACAGTGCCCAGAACTGGAGAAACAGCTCCCGAGCCTATTTTTGTATTATCAAAAATACACCTGCGCAGGTTCTGGTAGCCTTGGGCGGGGCTCTGTTCAGAATTTGTTTCAGAAGAGCGCTGGGAAGAGCAGAGAAATGAAATTGTTTAAGGGAACCCCTTTCCTCCCCCCCACCCCGTGATTTGTTGTCACATTTCCACAGGAAAAAGTAGACTTCTATCATTTCACCCATTTTTGGTAGCGTTGAATTTAGGCATTCCAGGAAAACTACTTAAAAGTTACTTTTTCACGTCCAAACCAGTAGTTTAAATAGAGTGCAGGTGATAACATCGTACACTTCTAGCCTAGCACTCGCTTTGTATTTTTCCACTCCAAGTACAGACACTGTTTTCTGTGTTGTACATTATTTTGTTGAGCCAAACTTGAGTAGGAGCCGCCTTAGTACTTGAGGTGGCCACAGTTCTGAGAATCATCAAGTCACCTGGTCTGGAGTCAGGCTCCGCTCGCGCCCTGGAATATGTCTGAGCAGGTTACGGCAGGACGGGGAGTGGTGCCCGGGGGCTGTCAGAATTCTGGCAGCTCCTCAGCCCCTCTCACCCCACAGGGGCAGGATGGGAACAGAGCAGTGAAGCTGTGAGGCAGATCTCACAAGTGTGCCTTTCTGTTCATGTTGAGGAACTAAAGCAAATGTTTAACAGCCCCTTTTTTTGCAATTTTTGCCCACCCTGTGCCACCAAAATGTACCATTGTGGTGTTGGTCTGACTGGTGGTCTCATGGTCGACTCCTGGGCTTCTCGGCCTTTCCATGGCTCATGTCACAGCACCAGCATGGAACTGCAGTGGTAGAACACACTTCTTCGTAGAACGAGGGCATTGCCAGTAAGTGCTACGCTTTTGCTGTCGCTGACTAGTTCCCAGGACTAATTTAGGCTGGGAGACTGCAGTTTTCATTGCTCCCAAAGCTGAAAAATAAGAATACATTTTCCTTTTGCTGTAAATTATCTCAGGGGTCACTCAGCGGTTTCCACTCTTCTCCATGAGCCCCCTGTGTTGGGGAGAGTGACAGAGGATGGAAGGCTAATCCACTAAAGAGAAATGCTTCCTCATGAGTAAAACACGAGCAGTATTAGGAGGGATGGAGGCAAGTCACGTTGCTTCATAAAGCAGATTCCTCACCTTCCGAGAGAAGGTCTCATCCCATCTCATTCAGAGTGGGAGTTTCAGCAGGGATAGGCTGTTGTCATGGTTTTCAAGCATTCGTGTTATCAGCCTTAACTACTGCTTTGTGTGTAAAATAAAAGATGAAGTATCTACTGTTATTTTTGTTTTACTTCAGCCGTAATCAACCATCATTTTTCAAGCATATGTTTCCATTTTACTTTATGTTGCAAATCCTCGGAGGGCAGTCCCAAGCGCTTCCTTTAACTGCCCCTCATGGAGGTGGTAAATGGCCTCCTTCAGCTGCGCTGAGCTTAGAGACGGCTTCCGGCGGCGGCTGGGATGGGCTGGTGACCTCGGCTCCTGCGGTCTCTATCAGCGGTGGGCCACGTTATTGATAGAAGCCAAGATATTGACAGTCTGTGCTTGGAAGGAAACTAGGAGTTTGATATGACATATTGTGTGTCTCAGCAAGACTCATAAATAATTTTGACAAGTTTTTGTATGCATGGGAAAGTCCTTGATTCAGCCTCCCGTAAAAATAAACTTCTATTATGGAATGTATTTGTCAAGTGGCTGCTTGATGGATGGGACTGCGTTTACCCCTTGGCAGTTCGATGAGTTTTAGACGCACAGCTTACCGGAGAGGATTTACAGGCAGTACAGAAATAATTATTCAGTATGAAATGCATAATTCTGGTACCTGAATTTTCATTTTTTTATTATATCTTGTTTCTGTTGCATTTGTGGCCTCTAAAACAAAAGAACTTGCTTTTTTTTTTTCTTCTTTTTGAGCTATTGTTTATTGAGGTTTTATGTTGAACAATCTGATCCAGCCCCGATCCTGTTCCGAACTTAGCTGGTATATTTTCGTTAAATTGGTAATTTTAGGGGTTTTTCCTTAAGAAAGACTTACTCTTTTTTAAATTATAAGCTATTTAGAAAATTCAATTTTATTAACAAGATCGAAAACCTGGACATAGATCGTCTTATTTTTTTCTGAGGTTATCACAGCTATCTGTTTATTCGAACATAATTGCAGGTCCACCCACATAATCTGCTCCAGAAAGCAGAATTTTAAACTTAAGCTCTTGTCTCTTCGAAGTAAAGCTTTAAAATGTCTTTTTTTCCCCCTATATTATACTTAGAATTGCTTTCTCATCAGCCATACACACTCTGGCTAAGTCAGTGCCCTTGAATAAGTGGGACACTTTAGTGAAGTCTTAAGTCCCCATACTCCTGTGACGTCATCCAGCTTATTGCACTAGATGAGCTGCGACATGGTATCTGGTAGGGTAGATGTGCCTCTCGCTTGGGGGGGGCGGGTGTATATTCGAGAAAACCAACGTGAATGGTGGGTCCATAGGAGTTGTGATTCTTCATTAGGACGTGGTACTGACATTTTCAGAATTCGCATTGGTTGAATCTCTATTAAATAAAGTCTGGGATCCTCACAGGAAGCTGTGGTGAAGGCCTTCCCTGAGAGTGGCATGAAGGATAAATAAGAAGTTTCATTATATTCTTTATTCTTAGAAATAATTTGTTAAAATGTCTGATATTAACAAATCCTTTCTGATCGGTTGCTCTGTGTCGGACGCTTTGCTATGAGCCAGGGTGTACGTAGAGCAGAAAAGCAGCTGCTGCCTTCAAGGAGCCCTTAATCTAGTCCAGGAGAAACATGTGGACAGGTAATCACGCAAGACACAGGAAGTGCTCGGGGCAGATTGTATCCAGTGCCTCAGGGTTCAGACAGGCTCACTCAGCTTGCTGCAGTCGGGATGTGTGTGGAGCCAGGAGCTCGGTTTTGAAGGTGTTTTCTAGACAAAGTGGGGGACCTGCATTCGAGGCAGGTGGAGTCATCACTGCAAAAAGCAGGGGCTCAGAGTGGGTACATGTGGCGTGGCTCGTCAAAGGCCCTGTGTTTGCAAGTGGCTGACAGGAGGCTGGAAAGGCAACTTGGGAACAAATCGTGAAGGTCGTTGTCTGCCCTGCTTAGGGGTTCAGACACGAGCCTTGGGCAGCGGGGAGCCTGTGGAGACTTTATTCATCACCTCTCACGAGTCACTGAAAGGACGCAGCGAATGTCTATTGGATAGATGCCTGACGTGTTTCAGGCACTGTCCCGCGCGCTGCGGGCACAGCGCTGACAAAGGTCAGAACTGTCCGTGGGCCTTACAGCCTAGTGGAGGAGCAGGGCACTAAAGCCCTATTCAGATGACCCTGTGAGTGCAGTCGTGAGGCAGGCCCTGGGGGACAGCACGGGCTGTGGGGCTAGAGCTGCGCCGTCACCCCGTGCCAGTGGCCAGGAGAGCCTTCGCGAGGGGTGTCCCCTCCACGCGTCCCAGCAGAGCTGCCAGGTGACAGAGCCCATGGAGGGCCGCCTCGGAGAGTATGGGCCTCCTTGTGTCCATTCCCAGCTCCTCAAGATGACTTCCTACAACAAGGACCCAAGAGTCCACGAGCTCTTGATTCAAGTCCTTTGGTGACTGGTGCCCAGAGGCCCTCCAGGTAGCATCTGCAGCTCCCGGTTTCCCGTGACTTCTCCCCACTTTCTCCTACATGTTCATGTCAACAACATCCCAATATGTGCAGCAGAAAAGCTCTTATGGTTACTAGTGACATGGAACGTTCTTTCATGTGTTTATTCGTCATTTGTGTTTTTTACTATGTGAATTCTTATTCCTCTTTTAACTTTATTTAATGATTTTCTTTTGTTTTTAAGATAAATATATATGTGTGATTTCTGACTTTAGTGTCATACCTCTCTACTTCAGGGTTATAGGAACATTTCTACTACAGTCTGGTATTGTTGTTGTTTCAGTTTTTACAAATCTAAACCTTTAATCTATTTGGTGGAACATATTTTGGTATAAAGTCTGACATAAAGCTCTAACTTCATTTTTTTCCCCACATAGTTATTTTCCCAATGTATTTATTGAACGGTCCGTACTTTCCCTCTTTGATTTTAAATGCCACCTTTATCTCCTGTTCAGTTCCCACATGTATTTTATTTGCTCCACAGTTTCTTTATTCTGTTCCATACACTTACCTCTCTTCTCTTATATCAGTGACCCACACTCTTCCTTATGCATTTCGGTTTTAATATTGAATAAGACAGATTCCTTCATTTCTCCTTTGTTTCTACATTCTTCCAGGGTAAACTCTAAGTAAATTGTCGTCTTTATAATTTTAAAACTTCCTTTACAGAAACACTATTTCTCACAAGTTACTCAAGTTATTAGTCCTTCAACCAATTATTTTTCCTGTGTAGTTAATATTTTTGTAGCAGTTGTGTGTAGAATTTTTCAGTTATATTTTATTTATCATTTTTTATTGGTATAGAGAAAAGCTCTTTATTTTTGTCTGTTTTTCTTATATCAAGCCACTGTATCTTGTCCTTTTGATTCACAGCTGATTATCTTACACCTTATAGATAGTCGCACATATTTTAATCCACTGGCAATAAGTGATAGATGGGTACGTAAACAAACTGTAAGGTCTAGTAGGTGTAGTCAAGTAAACGAAAATCCCCCAGCTCAAAGGCATCAGCCCTATGTATTCCACTACTTAAGGATACGTATTTGTTAACAAACTTTTTTTTATTTATTTGGCTGCACCAGGTTATTTTTAAATGTAAATGCTCAAGGAAAATTGAACCATGTGTCCCCTTGTTCAGTGGCTCAGTTCCTAGTTAAGTGCTGATAACATTGAAATAACTGTTCCGTGAGGGTGGATTAGGGAAGAGAAATAAGGAATTGTGTGCCAATGGCAAGCTGGAATAATAGCACTTGTTAACACTGTGCTAAGCTTTTCACACCTATGAAAGCACTTGATCTTCATAAACCCTGTAAGAGTGGAATTACTCTTGTTTCACAGTAAAGCAAGTCCAGACACAGATAGTTTAAGTAACTTGTTCAAGGTACAAGTGGCAGAGCCTGGGTTTGAACCCTTCAATTTGAGGTCAGAACCCAACTCTTAAGTACTGTGCTGTACTGTGGAGAAAGGAGACATGTCCTATTGCAACACTCAACATTGCTTTTACCTTATATTTTTTCTAAAAAGAGAAATCCCAGGTAATTTGTTCTTTTTTTTCTTAATTTTTAAATTTTTATGCAGTTTTTAAAGGTTACTTTCTACCTACAGTTATTACCAAACATTGGCTCTGTTCCCCGTTTCGTACAGTACGTCCTTGAGCCCGTCTTAGACACAGTAGTTTGTGCCCTCCCCCTCCCCCCACTGGTATCCAGTTTTTCGTTCTCTGTGTCTGTGAGTCTGCTCCTTTTTGTTACAGTCGCTAGGTTGTTGTATGTCTTAGATTCCACACGTAAGTGATAGCGCACAGTATTTGTCTTTCTCTGCCTGCCTGACTTCGCTTAGCATAGTGCCCTCCAGGTCCATCCATGTAGCTGCAAATGGCAAAATTTTGTTCTTTTTTATGGCTGAGTAGTATTTCATTGTCCAGGTAATTTGTTCTAATCAGAATTGCATCTTACATCAGTGATATCTTGAACTTATAGAAATGAAGTAGAACGTCTTGAATTGTAAAGTCAGGAAAGGAACAGCACAAGACAGTGACATGACATGGGAGAAGCCTTTAGAGGGGACATCTCGCAGATTTTGTTGTTGTTTTGCCTGAGACCTTTGTGCCAGCCATTCTACCCTGAAAACCACCATCGTAGCTGTCCGTTTCTTCTTTAAAACTTAGTCAGAAGAACTACTAATATATTCCACAGCACAATCACAGCCATTAGGCTGAACAAGTGAAACCATACCCAGAAAACTGTGAGTCCTGTCTTCATCAATTTGTATGAAATTCTAGAATAGGCAAAACTAATCAAAGGCTAAAAAAAAGAAAGCCACAACAATGGTTGCCTCTGAGTGGGGAGGGGAGAAGGGGCAGGAACCAGGGAACTGTCTGCAGTGATGGAAATGTTCTGTCCAGAGACAGCAGGTGGGTTACATGGTGTGTCCACTTGTCTAAACTGGACAGATAAGATTTGCACATTTCCATGCATGCAAATTTTACCTTAAAAACTGTAAAAATAAATAATAATAATTGAGTGGAGTTCAGGTGAGAGTAGAATATGAGAATGTTGATAATTGTGGAAAGTGGGTGATGTTTCACAAGAGTTTATTATTTAGTTTAATATCTTGGAAATTTTTTATAATAAAAAAGCTTTAATGAAAGATAATGGGACTAGTTTGTAGGGCTGTATAGTTCACCACTTCTCCCAGGTGAACTTGGCACCAGCATCAAGGCTAACCCATTCCATTCTGCCCAGTGTCCCCTTGCTCTGAGTTTCGAATCTCTACATTGAAGAAGGAAGGAGGAAATGAAAGAAGCTGGCCTTGAAACGGACCTCAGGGCATTTCATAAACTTAGGTTTGTGAAGAGAGTGATCTGTGTGATCTGTTTCTTAGTGGGGAAAGGCATGGGTGATAAGGCCCAGGTAATGTAAACAAATAATTACTGTTGATTGAGTAGCTAACGTGCCCGGATCAGACTCAAGCCTTCTGCATGCTTGTAGATTTATGCTGCCTTCAGAGATGGTCCTCTCGCCGGCTCCATCCCCGGGTGCCGACGCGTACTTCCTGATCACGGGAGTCCTCCGGGTGTCCTCTCCCTGAGAGCCACCTGTTGAATGACCGAGTGCTCAAGTTCTCCAGCAACCCCGGCCTCAGCTGCTTGCTGCGCCATGGAGAATCTGACTCCAAGATGGGCAGACTCACCTGCAGGTTGTTAGCCTGGAGCCTGATTCCCAGTGGCCTCACCCCTGCCAGGGCGGCCCTTACTTTTATAAGGACCCATGGCCAAAAAAAAAAAGTTAAGTGGATTTCGGAGTGAAACTAGGTGACACAAAAGTAAGAAGCCAAAGTTTTTATCCAGATGGACTCTACAAACGGGACTTTTTAATTTTTACTTGAAAATTGCTTTCTGGAGACACATGGGAATTTGGATAGTTAACAGTGGGGACCAGCGGGGGAGGGGGACAGTGACCAGGACTGTGTGTGTGTGTGTGCAGAAGAAAGAGGTCACTCTCTAAGGAGGGTACCCCAATCCACTTGGCTTACTTTGGCCAAAGCAGCCAAAAAACTGTGAAAAATGTACTCTTTCATTGGGAGAAAGGCCCTAAATGAAATATAGACAGCAGAATCCAGGAGTCTAGAGAAGAACTGAGCTCCTGGGGCAGGAAGACTTTCCGAAGGATACTTCTCTGAACTGGGCCCTTGAGAAAGAGCCCTCTAGCGAGGAATCAAAAGGAAGAAAATTGGGGGTGGGCGGGGTGGGCGGTGAGGCCGACCTGAAGGCGCACCTTCCTGGATGCAGTGCTTGTGTTGCGGTTCGTAGGAGGTGAGGGGGCAAGATTCTTGCCTGCCCGAAATTTTTAAGCAAGGAAAGGATGGCAAGAAGGTCAACGTGACTTAAGTAAGTGATTGGTAAAAAGCAGTCTTCTTGAATCTCACTTCTAAATTATCTGAACTAATTATAATCTTTGTGGCTAAAAGTTATAATTCAAGCCTGTTTGTTACCAAACACTTAGATAGAGGCTTACTTGCATTTTTGTATTCCTTTCTAATTTAAGTGTATAAATTAGCCTTGATCTATAGCTGATGAGTTCATCTAGCAAACTGACACAAAATTACAATAAAATTAAAAGTGTAATGAGTGGAAATCTTGAAGAAGAAACAGTGACTTAAAATAGACCAAATTACCTTAAATCACTTTGTGGCAGTGTTTCTTGGACTTGTCTAGAGGCTCTAGTAATTGCAGTAGCCACGTTCCAGTCGTGGGGGACCAGAGACTCATGGGGGCTGTTAGTAGAACAGGTTAGGGTGATAACTCACTGAGAGCCGTGCGCACAGCCAAACTGACAAAGCCTACAATGGTCCTGTGTCACCAGAATAAGAAGTGGGTCCCTGGGGGTGACTCGCTAGCCCTTTAGTGCCTATCTATGCTCATAGAGTTGGGAACCTCGCTTCCAGAAAGTTTGCTGTGTTTACTTAGTGGGGAACGTTTGCTTTTTGTGTCCAGACAGCTGACATGATCAGATGTGATGAATCCTGCCTGCTGAAAGTCTCAGTCTCATTGGAATCAGCAGCAGTTGCGTGAACACAGCTGTATTTAAAGCACTGTGGATGCCCAGCTGCTCCAGCTTGCAGCCGTGGTGGACCCAGAAGGAACACTCTTGCCGCTCCCCGCATTCCACCTGAGATATAGGGAGCACTGTTGCTGCCTGCATCTCTCTCCTGGGCCCTGGGCTAATCTAGGTTCCACATGCCTCCCGTTTATGGAGCCATCTAAACGAATGTTTTCCTTAAGGAAAAGCACACGTTTGGATAGCAAACAGGTCTTAACGTCTATGAAACACTGCTCTTTCATATAGCAAAGAATGGTCCCTTGTCAGGAGCAGTCAAATCCTCATAAAAATAACAGAGCACTAGGCATCCCCAAATGGCCCAAAGGAAGCTTCATTTTATCCACGTCAGGCTGTGAGTAGGAAACTTGGTGGGACGTGAGCACCCTGAAAACCTTTGTGGAATAAAGGGTTAAAATCTGAGTCTCGCTTATTAAGCCACCCTTGGCTTGTGCTTAGTTTTGGTTTTCTTTATTTTAAATTAACGAAATAATTGACTTGTAACAAGTAAAACAACTTGTTACAATAAAGAAAAAGATCATCTCCTCACATACCCACAAATCACTGTTCACAGCTCAGAGTGTACCACCCTTCTGTGAATAAGAAGTTGTGTCCCTTACAAATATTTTGGAAGGGGACGGGATACACGTAATTCTGTAATTTTCATTTTTCCTCCAGATCAATAAATATAGATCTAATTATTCATTGGAATCAGTACATAACATATAATAGGGCGGGCACCGTGGCTTAATCACCCTTCCCTTACACATGGACATACGGCAGTTTTCCTTTGCTACTGTAGACAGGGCTGTGTTAGTTATTATTGCACGCGAAAAACATCTTTGCTTACGAATGACGTGAATCCAAACGATAGAGAAAAACAGTTAGAAAATATTGATCCATTTAAATATTTTCTCTAAAGTCAGAAAATACTTGTAATTAGTAGTCAATGAATTTTTGTTAAATGAAAGAATATTGGATTCTTTCAGTATTTTAGAAAAGTCAGATAGAATCTACTTCGTCGGTACCATTTTTATAAACTGAATGTGTCTTAAACTTGCATCATACTTCCCCTTTGAAAAGGTTTATAAGAGGTAAGTGTAAATAATGGGGCAGTCGGGCATATTATGTTTGTTTGAAATACTTTCTGTGTGAATTTTGCCCGATGACAAACTTGACTTTTTCTGGCCAGTGTTTGGAAAGATTTTATAATAGCCAAATAAACTTACATAAATACCCATTGGGAATAGTGGAATTTAAATTCACATTTAGTGTTTAAATGTTTATTATATGCTATATTAAAACGCTCTTTTAAACCTGCAAACACGAGTTTCCACCTGGTTTTTGATATATTTAAATGTTAAAGTCAATCGATAACGCTAACGCTGACAGTTTGCTGTGACAGTCGAGCCCTCACGTTCTGGAGCATCGTCAGTACCTCTGCGAATGGCGTCTTTGGGCACCTGCATCGTGAGTTGGCTGAGATGAACGTCGTTGCGCTTTAAAAGCACCATCAGAGCAAATAGGATGAAGTGGCAGGCTCTGGGGGAGTCTAGAGTGTATGATGCATAAATGAGCCATAATCATTTTAACCCTCAACATTTCGTTTTCAAGTGTTACTACACTTTGCAGCAGGCTCCTAGCAGTAACCTCAACTGAAAGCATTTCTCCAAAATTATTGAAATTATTAAGGAAAGGTTGGAAGCAAATCTCCCCCATGATCTCAACTGATGAAGCATCTGGGTAGAATTTGTCCTAAAAACCTCTGCAGTCAAACAAGAATGAAGGAAAAAACTCTTAACTTTGTTGTGAATTTGCTGGTTTGCAATTCAGTTTGTTATAGAATTGTTAATCTAATTTCATAATAGCAAAGGAGGTATATAAATACTTTGTTTCATGAGTGGCTAGTTTTCTTCATTAAAATATACCTTTTTTCACTTTAGATACATGCTAGCTTCAGCTGCTAGCTCCATGGAGATTTTTTTTCCCCCAGATTAACCCAGTATCTCTAATTACAGAAGGGGGTCATTTTCTTTTACGGCTCCTAGAAGGTTCGGCACAGCCTGTGCCACTGCCGTAGTTGACAGAGAGCACCTGATTCTGTGAGGGGGAAGGACACCAGCCTGGCGCCCTGGAGTTGGAAACTTTCTCCTTAATGTTTGCTATATTTATTTATCCTATAATTGAATACACAGTCATTTTGCTGTGCTGCAGATTGCCTACGTGGGAGTCAAGATTCATATTTAATGCCTGATTTAAAAAGAAAAATAGATGCAGTGACATGTCGGCAATTTTAGGAAAGTGTGTTCCTTGTAAATTCAAGTAAAGGTCTGGGAGAAACTCGTTTTTCTCTTTCTTAGTGAAGACGTGATGTTTCACAGCAGGAATTGTTGTAGATCCGTATTTATTAAGTGATGAGTAGTTGTTCTTTTCCTTTGCACTTTTAATGACAAATTCAGATGGCAGCAGAGAGGAGAACTCCCCCACCCCCGCGCTCTTTGGAGCACACCCCTTCCTTCCGCCTCTATCCGTCTCTAATAAAAAGCTCGAAAAGGCTTTGTCTAAAAGGGAAAAATATGTGGCTTAGTTACCAGAGGAAAGAAAGCCAGCAGGCATGCTCTCTGGATTCTTGCTGGTGAAGCAAGGTGAGAACAGAAGCGTTCACATGTAGTGCGATGTGTGTTAACTGGAGAGCGTCGGTGCCGTGGTTTGAGGGGGCGTCTTCGTCCCATTGAATGGGAAGGCTGGAGGTGCAGTGTACCCCTGGCCAGCCTGCGCTCAGGCTCTCTGCAGGGCCACCAGGGACCCCTAAAAGCCCTGATGAAACAGTTTCTAAAGTGTGTATACTTTCTGAAAATAAATTAAGCAAGCGGATTGTTCGCCTTATATTATTTTCATGTTTTCTTGACTCTTGCCTTTTATAATCACAGGTAAACGACACCCAGAACGTTAGGTCGCCGGCTGGGCTCTGTGCCCGTGTGTGAAGCACTGTTTCTCTTTAGCTGAAGTTCTTGAGGAAATGTGTTCAGTTCTCGACATTTCTATTGCCAAAAAGACTTCAGATCGCAGGCCAGATCCTATAGAGACTTGTGTGTTTTCTAAGAAAAAGCCCTGGACTTCATGTAAGTGCTACCAGATGAGCAGCCGTGCTGGTTTGGGTCGTCTGGTCCTGCTTAGTTAGCATGGAGGCCAGAGGGAACAGCAAGTTTAGACGGACTGGCATGTTCACCGGATGTTTCTCCTTTTTCACGTTTTTAAACTTACCTTTTCTAAAGAAAGTAGCTAAAAGTTTTCCTCTGAGATTCAGGGGGATTAAGAAGTGAAAACTTTCATTATCATTGAGTACCTGATCACCAATTTGAGTTTTATAACGTTTGGTGCTCCAGATATGCATAACCTGTTAGTGTTTCTTTCATTCCAAGGCGGTCCTTTGTCCTTTTCCCAGCTTCTGGCTCACACCAAATGCTGCCCCCATTTTAATTTCTTCGAACCTAAGTCATTTCTGCTACCTTTTTAAAGGTCAAGCCGTCTGCTTCTTTCTTTTTTTGTCCTTTTATCTTTCTCCAAGTAACTCTGAGTTTGCTTTCAATAAAGATGCACACAGCTACACATTCTTAACCAAATCAGGGCTTTTCATTCCAGATAAATGATTCCTCTAATCTCACCACTTATGCTGTTAAGTGGTCAAATTCTTTTTTTTTTTTTTTTTTTTTGATTTTTTAAAATAATTTTTATTGGAGTATAGTTGATTTACAATGTTGTGTTAGTTTCAGGGGTACAGCAAAGTGAATCAGTTATACATATACAAATATCCACTCTTTTTTAGATTCTTTTCCCATACAGGTCATTACAGAGTATTCAGTAGAGTTCCCTGTGCTATACAGTAGGTCCTTTTTTTTTTAACATCTTTACTGGAGTATAATTGCTTTACAATGGTGTGTTAGTTTCTGCTGTATAACAAGGTGAATCAGCTCTACATATATCCCCATATCCCCTCCCTCTTGTGTCTCCCTCCCACCCTCCCTATCCCACCCCTCTAGGTGGTCACAAAGCACCGAGCTGATCTCCCTGTGCTGTGCGGCTGCTTCCCACTAGCTATCTGTTTTACATTTGGTAGTGTATATATGTCCATGCCACTCTCTCACTTTGTCCCAGCTTACCCTTCCCCCTCCCCGTGTCCTCAAGTCCATTCTCTACATCTGCATCTTTATTCCTGTCCTGCCCCTAGGTTCATCAGAACCTTTTTTATTTTTTTAGATTCCATATATATGTGTTAGCACAAATTCTTATTTCTTTTGACCATTTTTTAAACATCTTTATTGGAGTATAATTGCTTTATAATGGTGTGTTACTTTCTGTTTTATAAAAAAAGTGAATCAGCTATACATATCTTTTGACTATTTTTAAACCATCAGCCAAAACAAAATATGTGATAAAGAAGTTTAGTGTGTTGAGGGTAAGGGATATGAGTTACTTTATCTTCATTAACCTTTTTCATTGACGTTTCAAGTACTTTTACTTGTTTTTTTCATCCAAGCTGAAAGTAAAACTTGAAAATAGTTTATCTGTATTGCTACTTTTTCTTCCTTTAAAACATGTGAGAATTGAATAGGACTGTGCAGATGAACAGAAAGTTGGTTTAAGGTTGCTGTGTTCCAACAATAGTAGCTATTCCACACCAGTGAGTTGGAAATTTCATAGTAATTTAAGAAACATACATCCTGTTACCTGGTTTCAAGAACTGATATAAGTCTACGATGGAAGATGATGGAGCCTAAATAGGTTAATTGTTTTAATTGAAATAGTAAGTTACAGACTTCTTTCCCCTGTATATATAAGCAAGCCGAGTTGGGAGAGAATTGCTGACGTTTTGCTGTTAGTCAGGCTAATGTGAAAGGAGTATAACTTCCAGAATATTTCTGTGTGATCAGAAGAAATGCTAAAAAATAGACATTTAATAACACATGCTAACACATATATATGGAATCTTAAGGAAAAAAAAAAGGTTCTGAAGAACCTAAGGGCAGGACAGGAGTAAAGACACAGACATAGAGAATGGACTTGAGGACATGGGGAGGGGGAAGGGTAAGCTGGGACAAAGTGAGAGAGTGGCATGGACATATATACACTACCAAATGTAAAATAGATAGTGGGAAGCAGCCACATAGCACAGGGAGATCAGCTCGGTGCTTTGTGACCACCTAGAGGGGTGGGATAGGGAGACGCAAGAGGGAGGGGATATGGGGATATGTGTATATGTATAGCTGGTTCACTTCGTTATAAAGCAGAAGCTAACACACCATTGTAAAGCAACTATACTCCAATGAAGATGTTTAAAAAAAAGAATAGACATTTAAAGTAGGAATATAAGGCAATAAATATTTTCGCTGAAAAATCAATAACAAAATGGAGGTAACAGTTATTAGTAATTTAATTAAGGCTGTATCATGTGTAAAATTACTGTCAGCGGCCGAGGTATAGATGCTTGTACTTACTGAAATGTAACACTCACATACCATTTGGAAACAAGATGACATATAACGAGCAATAAAAACATGAAATATTCCAAGATCTCCAATCTGCTTCTGAATCAGTGAGCTGTGCTCCAGTACAGGAAAGGAAACAGCAGAGAGCTGTTGAAAGAATTATGCGAAGATAATGGAGAGTTGATACATATTTTCTTTGTTGAGCATTCACAGAACTTGGGGCTTTCCAGCTAGACTGACAGCTGAGTTATTTGCCCATCCCTAGTGACTGACAAGCAGTGGAGAGGCTTTTACCATATGATATAACAGCACAGAGTAGTCCCTAATCTACTACTGTAGTTCTCATCAAAAGCACCCTGGCAAAAACACTAGATTGATCACTTCAGTTACTGGAATTTCACATTTGGTTTAAGGAGACATGTTTCTATAATGTGACAGGCTTTACAGATCCTGAACTTCTTCAGACGTTGCAGTTGTCAGGGTAATTGGAGAGCGATGTAAAGGAAAGCAATTGTTATAGTTTTATAACTTTTAACGGTGACTGCTGGCAAGAAATAAAACAGACCGTAAACTGATGATCTTGGCTATGTGTATTTTAAAAAGCTTTTTTGTTTTAATCAGCTTAATGTTATTTTCTAATCTGAAAATGGACAGCAACTACATTTAAACCATTGTAATATTATGCATAAACAGATTTGTTTGGTATTATCATTTTGAGTAGTGCCAGAAATCGCACGTAAGGACAAATATTAGAAGTCATATATTTTTGAATGTTAAAGTGGTGAATGTTGATTTGCTTCAGCATACAAAGCTAGAGATCTGTTCTGTGAGTCAAAAATTTATCTGTTCCTGGCTCACCTACTTGATACCTGGAATCTTGCTTTTCTCATTTCCTCATTTGGGACTCATTTTTTTTTTAAATGAAGTATAGTTGATTTACAGTGTTGTGTTAGTTTCCGATATAAGCGACTAATTTCTAACTTCTAAAAATTAGTTACTTAAATACATGGTAACAAGTACATGTTATTTTGAACTGAAAGCACTATGTATTATAGTTTCAACATATTTCAGTATTAGAATCATCACAATTTTTACAACTGCTTCTGTTATGAATGAACCTTACTCCTGCTGTATGATGAGCTTATGATAGGGTACATTTCAGAGGCAAGGTATTATATTATACTGATGCCAAACTGAACTGAACTACCCCGACTCTGACTTACATTTGGGATGACTTTTCTTACATGGCAGGTAAGGTTTAATGGCATGGTAAAATTAACAGTGCTGTACTATAGTAATTAACAACCTGTCCCACCAGAGATAAGGAATTTAGGATAAGGATATTGGTAATAATTAAGGTTCAACCAAATCTGTTATAATTGTGAGTAGTTTTCATCCTATGAGTTTTCTCTTGATCCAGTTATAGTAAAATTACATCTTTGCCTTCTCTTTCTGATTTTTTGCCCTAGAATGGCATCAACTTTCTTTCATCCTAGCATTTTTTTATCTAGTGTCACTACTGTTAATACCCCTGTGTTTTATCAAAGTGTGTCAGAATAGTTGAAGACAGAGAAGAAGCAGTGGCATTTGCAGCCACTGTTAGCACAGTTGCCCTGAAGGCCATGAAAAAGGATTTTATTTTAACTTACCCATTCATTCACCAGGTTCCAGGCAAAGCACCTCTCTCCAACATATTTACCACCTGGAGACTTGGGGACTCAACAGTAATCCTAATATAAAACTGAGGCATAGTAGGAATCAATTCATTCGGTTTCTTTTTCTTTCCACAAGTATTTACTGAGCATCTGTCATGTTTTAGGAACAGAAAAGAAAATGTATAGCTCTATCTGAAATCTTGGTAAAATAATATGTTAAGTAATTTAACAGTACTAATTAAGACAAATAATAGCAAGCAGTTGTAAAGGACTTTGCAGTTGGCAAAGTGCTTTTCAATTACAGACTCACTCAATTAGGTGGATGTAATCACTTCACCTAGATTTTCTATACCTGGTAAAAGGATACTTTGTAACCTTGCCGGAGGTTAATTGCTCAGCTTTTTAAGGGTTAATAATTCATGTACTATGCGCCAACTTAAGGAAAGTTTGAAAGTTTTTTCCCATTGCCACATGACCCTGCTTTGTTAGAAGGATTAGAGACCCACTTATTTTAGGGAGGGAGAAAAAAAAATGATAGGGCTGAAATTTTCCATTTTTTGTATTGAGTAGCCAACATGCCAGTTCTGTTCAATAGCTACTCAATTTGTGCCATTCCTTGAGGTGATTACATGGTGGTTGATGGAATCCAGCTGATACGTAATACTTGATTTTTGAAGAACTGAGCAATAGCTCCACATCCAGACTGTCAGCAAATGCTCAAGGGCAGCCTTCAGCATCCATCTCAGATGAGGTCACTTCTCCCTCCTCCTCCATTCACTCTGGTCCAAGAGGCCACCGTCTCTCATCAGTAGCCCCCCAGCTGTTCTCCCTGCAGCCCCCCTTGCTCTGCTACCGTCGGCTTCCAGTATGGCAGCCAGAGTCATCCTCCTGAAAGAGGGCTGCCCAGGGGTGTTCTCTGTGATGGAGGAAATGCTCTGTATTTGCACCGTCCAGTAGCAGCCACTCACCACATGTGGCTTTTGAGCACTTAAATTGTGGCTTGTGCAACCGAGGACTTTTTTAAATTTTCAATTTCATTTTTATTTTAATGTAATTTTTATCAATTCAAATTAAAATAACCACAAGTGGCTAGTGGCTGTCATATTGGACAGTGCAGTCCTGAAACATAAGTCAATTCATGTTTCCTTTCTGCTGAAAACCGTCTGTGGTGTAACTTTGCACTCACAACAAAAACCAAATTTTTCACAGTATGTGACATAGCTCCTAAGCATCATGTGTGGCAGTCCTCCCCTTGACCACTCTGCTCCAGCCGCACCGGCCCCCTTGACCACTCTGCTCCAGCCGCACCGGCCCCCTTGACCACTCTGCTCCAGCCGCACCGGCCCCCTTGACCACTCTGCTCCAGCCGCACCGGCCCCCTTGACCACTCTGCTCCAGCCGCACCGGCCCCCTTGACCACTCTGCTCCAGCTGCACCGGCCTCCTTGCTGTTGCTCAGACCTAACAGGAATGCTCCAACCTCAGGGCCTTTGCACTTACTCTTCCTCCTCTAATTCCTCTCTTTGCTCAATGTCAGCTTTTCATCAAGGCCATTTCTGGCTGTCCTATTTAAAACTGCGGCCCTCCCCTACCCCTGCATTGCCAACAAGTTCCGTATGATGCTGTTCCTCCAGGTGATTCCTCAGAGGTCAGTGCACACACTTCATTGGATCCATAATCAGGCTGTCAGCAAAGACTCTTAGCTAATCTTCGAAACATATCTGAAATCATCTAAAACACTTTTTTGTTTTACTTATTTACTTAATTTATATTATTTTCCTCTCCTTCTAGAGTAGAAGCCCCATAGGATGGGGTTGTTCACAGCTGCATCCCCAGATCCCAGAAATGTATCTGACACGTCATATGTGTTTAACGAAGTTGTGATGATTAAATGAACAGACGAAGATATGGCATTATGAATAATCCAGCAAAAGTATAATCCACTAGGCAAAGTATAATTGAATTGAAAAATAAAATGCTATAAACAGTTGAGGTGGGAGCATTTAGTCCATAGCAGTCTATGGTAGATCAAAAAAGAAGAAAAATCAAACAGAACATTTGAAGAATATAATGAATAAGATGGAATTAATAAATATATGTATTTAACTTGGAATTGTTAAACACAGCATTAACTTTATGATCAAGTGTCTGTGGAAAATGTATGGAACTTATAATTAGCTTTAAAGGGAATTACAGTAAATTTTAGAAACCAGGAATTACCAAGTCATATTCTCTGATTGCAGTATGATAAATGATAAAAATTTAAATGGAAACACAGCCAATCACCTATAAATATTAAAGTACTTTTGGACAAAAAACAAGTAAATCAAATACAGTTACAAACTATTTAAAAGGTAATAAAAAATGTCATTAGAATCTACTGATGTTGAACTCAGAAATAAATGCACAGTCTTAAATGCTTTTATAAATGCAAAAGAAAGATGTAAATTAAATTACTTAGAACAGGGCTTCCCTGGTGGCGCAGTGGTTGAGAGTCCACCTGCTGATGCAGGGGACACGGGTTCGTGCCCCGGTCCGGGAAGACCCCACATGCCACGGAGCGGCTGGGCCCATGAGCCATGGCCGCTGAGCCTGCACATCTGGAGCCTGTGCTCCGCAACGGGAGAGGCCCCAACAGTGAGAGGCCCGTGTACCCCACCTCAAAAAAAAAAAAAAATTACTTAGAACAATTCAAAAATGTCAGAGCAAAAAAAGGAGTAATAAAATAATTGAATAAAAGCAGTAATAAGTGAGCTAGAAAAACAAAAATGACTAAATCAAGATAATTCAGATAGAAGTTCGATAAACCTGAAAAACCAAGAAAAAACTCATTATAACAATTGATAAAAAGACAATGCCTTAAAGAAAATAAGGTATATAATAATGTAAGGTTGACAGATTTTGAAAATGTCAACAAATTGGTTGGTACAATAGTAAATGGAGACTTTTTTTCTTTTCTAGAAAGTTTTATGACATGGGAATTGTATGTTTTACAGGTTTGAAAACTTAGAGAGTAACTTTTGGAGCGCACAGTCTTGTACAACACACTCTTGTCTAAACATCGTTAAACACGCCCCATCCCCTTCTCAGTTACCAGTCTCGTAAACCTCACTTAGAATATAGACCTGAACATCGTCAATGGAACATAGTAAATAAAATTAATCATAATCTTTTCATGCACATTTAACAGTCTTGAGAGTATTAGAAAATCCCTCAGTTACATCATAGATTATATTAGAAAATCAAATGATTATCTCAAAGGATGCCCAAAGGGGGCATTTAGTATAAAATCATTTTCTAATGAATAAAAATTGAACAAAATGAATAGATTGTGTTTGTATATTTTTCTTATCCCACAGAAAATTGAGGTAGTTTACATAAAATATATAAATACCACAGAATACATAAAATAAAATCCAATAATATAAAATAAAGGTAAAATTTTTGTAAAGATAAGGAACCCAGCCGGGGATGAGAAAATGATTTCCTTTACTTAGTATAAACTGCCAACATCACTGAAAACTCTGTAATATGAAACATTCCCTTTGAAAGCAAGAGCAAAACAAGGTTGCATTTGATGACAAAACCAGAATTCAAAGCTAAGTACATCTGATTTCAAAGCTCTAAGAAAGGTATAAGAAAGCAAGAGATCAAATAGATTAATCAAAAGCTGAGTCTGTTTTATATAATTAATTAATATATATGTATTTGTGTGTGTGTGTGTGTACACATTCTTGGAGGACTCGCAAATCAACGTAGAAGGGATATATTATTTAATATTTAATAAATTGTGTGAGACTTATCAGGATAGCAGATGACCAGTGTAGAGCTTTATTGGACACAGTTCACAAAGGCAAATGTTGATGCACTAAAAAGTTAAATATGATGCAAATAAAATCATAAAAGTTTATACAGGAATAGAATTGAAGAGATAGCAAAATCTCGATGAGAAAACTTTCCCAGAATTTTAACAAATAAAAGAAATAACAAAGGAACAGATTGATAGATTTAGCTATTTGATAAGCTAAAATTTTTATGTCCAAAGTTCCCAAAGGAAAACGGCAACTAGAGGACTAAGAAAAAATCTTTTCATCAAATAACACATCAAAGTTTTATATCCCTTTATATAAAGACCTCATACAAATCAGTAGGAAAAACACTGCAAACTCAATAAATAGGCAAAAAAGATGACAGAACAAGCATTGGGAAAGGTGTTTGCCATCGCTAGTAGTTAAACAAATCCAAAGTTCTGTTTTAAAAGAAAGCAACTGTTAGATACCTTTTCTTTATCAAATTATCAAAAGAAAAACATAGTTTGGTGTAAGGTACATCTACTGCAGGTGATAGATTAATTGGTTCTGATTGTTTAGAAAATAACTTGATGATATGAAACAGGTGCCTTAAAATTCTTCTTATCCTTTGATGTAAGAAGGCCGGGGAAGAGGGCCGGGAACATTTCAACAGTGCATTTGTTAAACGTAGCCTAGATGTCAGGATACGTGAACCTCATACAGTCACTTCGGGGACTGTACCACGGGGCAGTTTGCAGCACTTGTCTGGAGTCAGACCAGGGTTTACAGTCTGTATATATCATTAGTAGCTACATGGCCCAGGACAGCAGCCTAACCTCTCTAAACTTGAATTTACTCATCTGTCAGATGGGGATAATACTCGATGTGCCACCTATGAGCATGTGAATAAAATAATCCCTGTAAAAGTTAGCTTACGTCACATAACGAGCCTTGAATTGTTAACTGTTAGTTTGCTATCATTAATTATTATAATTAACAGATACTAATTATTATGCTTAGCTTATATTAATTATATTTTTCATTATCGTTAGTAATAGTATATAACATAATTAATAATGTATCATATAGGTATAATTAATAATGAAAAGTGGCAAATTTTAATAACCCCTTGGCTAGTAATTGAAGGAGTAAAGCGGTGAAGTGAACCAACTGCATCCTTTGGGTCCGCCTCTTCAGAGCCACCTCTGACAGCTGACCACTTGCTCCGGCTTCACCTTCTTCCCCCCAGAGCAAGCAGAAGTCGACTTTCTCAGATTAATAATCACTTCTAGTCTGAGAGCTGTCTGCAATGGCGGAGCTTTCGAGGTGCTCACAGCCAAGGCACCCTCGTTGTGAAATGTCGTTAGCTGCTCCAGCTACCTGAGCACCTGTGAATGCAGGTATTGGTGGTAGAGGAGTTCATCTAATCAGTCTCCACATTAGATAGAACCTGCTGTCAAACGGGAAACTATTGGGTTACCTTATTTAGCTCATTTGATGGACTACTGTTGCGGTGGGATTAGTTAACGACTGTGAGGCACTAGTGTTTTGATGGTTGGTTTTGGTCAGTGTGCAGCATACGTTGAGCACCTGTTTGGAAAGCATTGTGCTAAATCATTCAGCCAGTTTTGTTTCAGAGGTCTGGGTTTGAGGAAGAAGAAGAAAAGAAAAAGGGGAGGGGTATTAGGAATCACAAACCTTCCCTCGAAATTTATTATCGAACCTGGAACTGAAGACTGTTACCCAAATGCAGTCCGTTCTATAAAAGAAGATGTGAATTTATGATTAAGTTTGAAAATAAGGTTTTGTTTGTGGGCTTTAGTGCGATTGTTACCTTGAAGAAGTACCGTGAGCCACTTGGAGGGTTTTTCTGTTTAAATTGTGTTTTCAACCACTCCTGTTTGGGTCTCTGAAAAACGACCTAAAAGCGGTGTGCTGGTTTCAGGTGTGTTTGAAGCTCTGCTCGCTTGTTGATGGGACCAAGCACTTGAGCAGTAGTGCTTAGGAAGAACTCAATTAGGGATGATCAACTCTCTTGCAGGTAACATCCCTTTATCACCTGCATCTTTTGATTAATTCATCATGTATCCGTGTCTTTAATTGCATCCCACAGAGAATTTACCTGAAGGATACAGAAAGAAATGTAGTTAATTTTTCTGTGTGAAGTTGCAGTTGTGAAAAAGTATAGTGTGGAATTCCACTGTGGTATCTCCAAAGGAGCCAACACTTCTTGTGATCTGTTAACCGTGTTCATTTTCACATGTGCCATCTCATCCTCATTTTGCTTTTTATTAAACGTTCAGACTAGTAATTCTAAAGATTTAATTTAAAGGGTGATAAGTTAAAAGCTGTGTAATCGTGTGTATTTCTAAAGGAATAATCTCAATTTCATTTCATAGGCATGTACTGTAGCAGATGTTTGCAAATCTTGGTTTAAAACTGATTGAAGTATTTTAAGAAAACTGAAATAATGTCAGTGGTAAAAGTTACTTTACCAAGTGCAGATGTAAGGCATCAAGTTCTCAGACTGATGGCAGAATTAACAAAAAACACCATCTGGTTCAATAATTATCTGAAAATACCCATACTCTTGGATTTGTTTAATACCACTTAGTTCCCAGCTTTATTTTATCTGGGTTTGCACACCAACCAGACTAGGTTGTACAAAATGGAGACTATTTCCATCTGATCATTTTTTAAAATGTGTGTTTGCATGAATAATGAATCTTTGAATTGTTACTAAACAAGCAAATTATTTGCGTATGTGTCACATCGGTTATCAAGTTTGCACATGTGACAGCTTCAACAGCCGTCACGTAAAATGCATAAAGCTTGTAACCATATGTTTTTGCTTGACAGAAAGCTAAAACTCAAGATCAATTTTCAGTATGGAATGCACAAATTAACACTTTAAAATGCACCACAATATGTACAGCTTGGCAAAATTTGCAGAAATAGCACGTTTCTAGATATTAACTGATATCTTTGGATTCGACCTTAAGGTATTCAATCATTTTGATTAAAAGACTGATTTCTCATAAAACCACAGTCTGTTTGGAGGCACAAAGCCAATGACATTTGAGCATTCATATATTTTCATAAACTTTGAACAATGTCAGTGAGACACCTCTTCAATCTTGGCCACACAACAGCAAGGTATTCAATCTTTCTTTAGCTTAAGACAGAAAATTTGAATATCAGCATAGGGTTATAAATGTGGCCGTCCGTGTGGCGTGCTCCGTGTGGATTGGAAGGGGCAGCCTGTGCAGCGCGTCACGTAGCACGGCTCGCTCTGCGCCCCTGACCACTGGTCTCCCTCCCCTTTCCCACCACTGCCCCTCCCCCTACCCAGAGGCAATCTGGGAAGGGGTTTGAGTTTGGTTCTATAAGACAATTCCTTTGAAGGTTTTCTTTGGGGTGGGAGGGGTGGGGGGCTTTTAAAAATGGCTTCCCCTAGTATCAAATATGGCTTGTGATAATTACTCAGAGCGCCCTGAGGATACAGACTCCCCAGTATTTCTTCGGTACTTTTCCATGTTTTGAACATAACAGTCGTTACACTGCCAAGGTTATCTGCTTCCCTTTGGCCTCCTAAACGAGGTCGTAGTGAAAACTGGATGCTCGTCAGATACTGCCTCTTTTGATCGTGTTGCTCAGTGCAGAGTGATTATCCTATATGGTAGGTGAGATGTGTAAGGTTTCAGTTTGTTGTCAGTAACACTGCGTTAAGTGTATTAACATCTACTACAAGGAGCACGTCTCTCTCTTTAGTGTTGTCTCACAAGCAGCTTGGGCAAAAACCAGATGGGCCGCGAGGAGAGATGAGCAGTTGTTTCTTGCCCAAACAGAAAATGCAGCAACATTCTGTTAAGTAAAGAGACAGTGAAGGCACATTTTAATACGTTGTAATATGCGACAGATGTCTAAAATTTTTTACCTAAAATCCCTTTAATCTTGCTAATCTTTGCATTCAGCACGTGCTTTAATATTAGAATGAAAAGCATTACTAGTACTTTTGACAAAGGTTGCCATAATCCCACAGAATTACTGCTTTATAACTAAGTCTCCTGAGTCATTGCCAACAGTCCAGGCTTTTGTATTTCTGGTTATTACCTGATTACACATCCCCCATCCCTAACGAAGATCAAATGACAGTCTTACGTTGGTGAAGGAAGACTCCATTAGTAATGCCATATCAGGAGAGATGGTCGTTAATTGTGTCCATTTTAATAAAATTTGCCATGTGAAACAAAGGAGTAAATTGTTGATGAGTCAATTTGCATCTCTTCTAGACTGCCACAGCTTGACTCAATAACTCATTGATCTAAGATAGTTTAGGGATGTGCAACTCTTGCAAACCAGTTTGAAGTGTAGTTCAAGAGGGAGTGATGTTGATTCCGCTGCTGTGTTTTCCAAGTGACTGCAGCGTGTCCCAATCATACGTGACTGGCCACATGCACGCCCCCGGGAGGTATTTTGAGTGCAGATCGTCTCTGGTGATAAAAGAATCCTCTCGCCTCGGTAGATGGCTGTCTCTGCAGAGACTCCTGTTCCTCGCTGGCAGCTCTGATTAAGTGGGGCTACATTGCTTCATTCATTAATTCGCAAGTGTTTATCGAGCATCTACTGGGAGTCAGGCACTGTGCTGTGTGCAGGGCTGCATCAGGAAGCACCCGGGGCTCGCATTCTAGATCTAAATAAGTAACAACATAACTGCAGGTTAGGAGAAAACGCCACGAGTGAAAGAGTGGGCGGTGTGTGATGCAGACTAACAGACACTTGAGCAGGCCTGCATTGTGCCTTCACCGGGGAGCAGAAGGGGCCAGCTCTTCAGGGGGACGAGGGCTTGAAAGCATCCTAGGCCTGCTGAGGGAGCGAGCCGAGCGGCGCAGGCCCATCAGGGCACCGGGAGACCAGCCACTGGGGCTGCGTGTGCTGAGGACTTGTGGCGTGTGGCTGGTGAGGAGACCTGATGCTCCAGGGAAGGGCTTTGGATTTTCATCACAGGAATCCCAGGATCAAATTTCAATTTAAGAATTCATCTTTCCTCCTTTGTGGAGGGTGGGTGGAGAGACCAAGGGAGAATTAGGAGAGTAGTTTAGGGGACAGTGTGGCTTAAGGTTGCAACCATGGAGACAGAAGATACCTTTGGACGTAGAACTGAAGGAACTTGCCCACGGACCGAATATGGGAGGTGGGGCAGGTTTCCATCTTGGATTTTTCTGATCCGGAGCAGACAGTAGATTTAGGAGGAGACCGCCTCGGGGTGGGGTGCAGGGAGACAAGAAGTGGCGCCAGGGTGGAACTCTGGGAGACTAGTGAGCCAGCACAGGAAGTTGAGTGGTCGGTGAACAGGAGGGGTGACAAGGAGCTGTTGACAGAAGCCAGGAAGACAGCGGGCGGAAGAAACAGTCCTCTGCACCTACTGCTCATGAGATCGAGGAAGAATGTCCTCGTGGGGCTTGTCTTTGGACCCTGCCCTGTGGGACCCACAGTGGGACACGCATTGCACACAGTTCCGGAGGCCAGAAGATGAGGTCAGGGTGTCGGGAGGGTGCTTTCTCCTCGGGCCTCTCTCCTCGGCTTACAGATGGCCATCTTCCCCCGTGTCCTTACATGCTTTTCCCAGTGCCTGTGTCTGTGTCCCAGTTGTCTCTTCTTGTAAGGACCGCAGTCAGGTTGGATTAGGGCCCACCTGGATGACCTCATTTGACCTTGATTACCTCTTTAAAGGGCCTGTTTCCAAGTGCAGCCACGTTCTGAGACCCTGGGAGTTAGGATTTCAACATGAATTTGGGTATACTCAGCCCAGAACAGGCCCCAAATATGCATTTTTAGCAAATGCCCCAATGACTCTGATGCCATTGGGCCTCAAACCACCCTTCCAGAAACACTGCTAAGCTGCAGTGTGCAGGACACTCCACCAGGCACTGAGCTGGGAGGACCCCCTGACCCCTGCCCTTCAGGGGCTGGTGTTTTCACAGGAGAACGATGAAAACGGAGAGACATGGCCCTGCATCCCTTTGAGAACTTATTCTTCTGTGTCGCATGTTCAGATCGTTAAGTCACATCTTTACCTTCGTATCCATCACCCAAAGTGGGCAAAACAGAGAGTGCTACATCTGTGAGCACAAGTGCACGCAGAAGGTTAGACAGCTCATCCTGTAGAACAACTGGAAATCCGTGTCAGGATGTTTTGCCCACAAAAAGATGAATCGGTCAGTTTGTTTCTGCTGCTGTATTCTCCGGTGTATTTGTTGCAGTTTGACTAATAATATTAGCACAGCTCGCACCTCAAACAGCAGAATAAAGATGGGCCCTTTTAATCTAAATACGCATAATATAGACGTCCTTTCAGTTTGATGCATAAAATCCGTTGCTAAAATTTTATTCTTGCCATGTTCTGGTTTGCTCCCATGGACACATGTATATGTACACATATGTGAATAAGGTAGAGGAAAGTTCAGAAGATGTTTCATTAAACTGTTACCCTGCAAAGATAAAAGTTCTGAAACAGTATATTATTATATCTCAAACACAGTGTATTATTGTTTTGTACAGCCTTGTTAACTTCCTTTTAAATTAGCCCAAAAGCAGTGGCACCTCCGTTTGGTTGTGGAGGGCAAATGTTGTCAGTACCCATGCGTCTGGGGAGCGCAGGGAGCTTGTAACCATTCATCAGGGCAGAGTGGCGGCTCTTCTCACTGCTCAGATTTCATGCTGTGCTAAGGGTGGGTGTGGGAACACGCTTGCCACCTTAATTTAGGATACTGTGTGTGCATGCATCTGTGTGTGCAGGGACGTGTGTGAGTGTGCAGAGGCTGTGTTTCCTGTTTCAGCATGTGGTTTATTGCCTGGTTCTGTGATTTGTTACATTTTTGTGTGAACTGTTGTCAGATACTTTAAAATGTCATAGAGCTGCAATTGTCCTAACAAGAAATAGCTTTGAACTCAAAGTAGGCAAAATGTAAAAGTTAAGGATGAATTCTTGCCACAAAGACTGCTTCAAAAACAGGAAGAATATATGTGACCTCCAAGTCGTGAGGAGAACATTAAAAAATACATAGTGTCAGTGTAAACAAAAGGCAGCAATGAAATATTGAAAGTATTTCTAAAAGTATGTATGTCAGATAGTTTTGCAAAACAAGTATTTCTGGGGGAAAAGTTAATTTTGAAAGTCATGTGATCTTTGGGGGGGTCAGTCGTAGACCTGAAGGAGAAATGGTCTGAATGTGAGCATGCCAGGTTCATTAGCACACCTGAACTGTGACTTTCCGAGGTGGAAATGTACAAGTTTTAACTGTGAGCCCCACGGGATTCAATAGCTCCCAGCAAGAGCAGTCCGAGCTTACACGAGATTTCACTTCTGTCCTTGGGAAAGTATTATACGTTATTATTATACATTATTATCTAAAGGATTGAGATTATATCTCCACACATCACATTGCAGATTAAATTAAGGCTTTCACAGATTCTGTCTGAAATAGAATTGGGAATTATCTGCATAATTTGGATTGCTTTCAAAATGTGAATTATTGAAAACATGAACTGCTGGCTTGGCATTTAGAATATACGCTACATCTCTCTAACTTCTGTAGCCTGATGAGCTATTGAAAGGAAATGCTTTAGAAATAGATTGAAGTCTGCACGCCTTCATACGTGCGTCCTTCTGGCCGGGGAACATACTAGATGCCAGGTTAACAGTAAAGTGAGTGCGAGCCAGGAGCTCCCACGGGGGTGGTGACCCCAGAAGAGGGTCTGCGTGGAGGACCCCCAGGCCCCACCCTTCTCCTGGTGAGGGGGCTGGGGAGAAGCCTCTCAGAAGACAGTGTGGGGCGGGCACGGGAGCCGCCCAGTGAGCCCCAGGCCTCGCGCTGCTGCTCCCGGGGAGACCTGGCCACCCGGCTCAGTCCTCTGCCCTGTCCTTCCGTGTGTGTCCCTGCTCCCACTAAGCCACAGGGACTTGTCTTCTCTTTAGCAATTTGCCATCATTAATAAACACTCATTAATCCAAGGTCAGCTTGACCTTCTGGAATCACGGGTTTGCTGACCTGAAAGCTGTCATTCCTTCATACAGATAGCGGTTCACTCAGCTGCGAGGCCCCAGCGCATGTCCCAACAACACAGATTGTAGGTCTCATATATCACCTGTTAAGGGCCAGCTTGGACCAATGAATAAAGGAAGTTCAGCTTTCCATGCTATTAAATAATGTAATGGTCATTATTTTTAAAAATAGCTTTAAGTAATATGAAAACAATCATTATATTGAATAGTGCAGTGAGGTAATAAAATCAATGGATTCTCATAATATTTTCTATTCTTTAACTAATTTTTGCATAACCTAATTTTACAATGATTCTGTACTTTTCTCTTCCTTACCTATTTCCCATGGAATAGAAAATAGATCAAAAAAAATTTTAAGGATATCGATAGTCTTTGGAGTGTGGAGAAAATTGATCAAAATATTAATTAGACTTTTGTCTTTTGCTAGTTTGCATCAGACAGATGGGGTTCTGATCTTTAACAACACCATGACTTACGAAACTGCTTGTGTACTAAAATGCCATTATTACACAACAGTTTTCAGCAGTTGGTAATTATTGGCGTAATTAAACATTTATCAAGAAACGAGTATTTATCATTCATTAAACTTTCATTAAAAATCCATCTTAGCACAGGCTAGATTAGCCAGTGATTTTCAAGTGATAACTTCTTAACTTCTGGCAGGAATCTAGAACCTTTTCATAATAACTGAAGTTGTACACAAGGTAACGTGCCAGGAATGGTGGGCGATTATAGGATTTCAGATTCATTTTGTATTAAGTGTTTTTTAAGACTTGGACCCAGAGTGAGAAGGTACTTGGCATATCCTTTAGGGTTTACAGCATTTGGCACTTTTTAGCAGCCTGTCTAGCAAAACATGTCACCCTTGGCAGAGAAAAGCTACTGGTAAGCAAGGTCTGTAATGATCTTTACACAATTTAATTTCCCCAAACATGGAGTGTTTACATATTTTAAGACATGAAAGTTTCTATTGGACACGGAAGCCGGAAGAGAGGTAGATATGGACAGAATCACACTAATGCCTGCCTCGAAAGTCGTGCCAGACCAACGGGTCATCTTCCGGTTCACAGGCCACTTTCCGAGCTTCCAAAGGCTGTCTTGTCAAACAAGGGCTTTGTCACATAGCACCTGTCACTTGTGAGCAAACTACAATCCAGGGGTCATGTTCAGATTTATTGACTTATTTAGACAACATGCTCATTCCCAGAATTGGCAACGAGGAACTAAATAGTACAGAATTTGATGTGTAGAGAACTGCATCTGATGGTTGCTCTCAACTCCCTTATTCTAATTTTACTTGTTTTTCTGTATTGACTACATACCGCTGTCACCTCTCCAGTCTGATGCTCCACGGAGCCATGCTTTTGTTTTGTTCACAAGTTGAAATCTGATCGCATCGTAACTCTATAGCCTTCCAACCTTCTCTCCTCTCGCCATTAAGATAGGTGTAGGTGTCCCAGCCTATGGTTTCCACAGTCTCAGATTTACCCCAGACACTAATTGGACAGCTTCACATGCATTTACATGCTGGGTGTCCTCGTGAGACTGCACACACAGGAAGAAAATGGTAGTAGATAACTAAGACTTCCCAGAAAGCTTCTTCACCTATATGCTAGGGCCTCAAATCTTATTTGATATTCAGCTACTTTGTTTTTGTTTTCTCTTGGGCAAAAAATTTACTGTATCAGTGCTTTTGTGTCACAAGAATGAATTGAATTTGTACCCTTTAGTGCAAACAACAATAGACAGAGTGGTAACCTAGTGGAAAACAAATAGACACCCCGTCCCTTTTGGGGATTCAGAGAGGTTCAGAAAGATGGAGCTGACGGTGGAGAGGTGGCAGATAAAAAGAGGCCAAAGCAGGAAAGAATCCGGCGGTCATTTATTACCATGCCATCTTCATAGTGTTTGCTGAACCAAGGTGGAGAGTAATGATTCAGACAAATGACGTTAATCATAATAGCTGGCCCTTTGGCAAAAACGGAATACCTAACATTGCAGCAGGAGACCTAATCAGATTCTCTAAAACTTGCTTCAGAAGGAGAGAATTTTCTGCCTTTAGTTTTTCTGTCAGTGGCTTCCCGTGGGAGATATCATCCTTAAAAGAAGCAGAGGGATAAGAAATTGTGCCCGCTTCCCTTTTCCTTTCCCTGACCCCCTTGGAGATAATCACATTAAACTTGATGATTAATATTTATAGTGAAACCATATTATTTTTATGTCTTCTTCATACTTATCTAATGTGATAAGATGGCAGGAGCTATAGTGACCAGTCGAGTCATATTTTCCATAATCCTGATAATCAGAGTTTAGCTGTACTTCCTTAGAAGTGATTTTAAATGGCCTTGTGCATCATGAAGCCAAGCCATGTCACCCACATGGTTGCGCCTTCTCTGATCCTGTGTGGAAAGGTTTGCGGATCTCTTTAGACGTCGACTGATCATTCAGCATATCTAAGTGCACTTGCGAAGCATCCACTCAGAGAGTGGGCTTAATGTCCTTGATCTTTAATATATGTTAAAAGCTAGGGAAGTAATTTCATTTGTCTTTTGCCCTGTGTTGGATTTTTAAAAATTAGCCTCAGAATATATTAGTTATTTTTTGTAGATACAGTTTCGTTAACAACTAAACCAAAATTCCTTTGGTCCTAAATACTTTCAGATGTATTAATGAGGTACATTTTGTCATCACTACATCACACATACTTTGGCACCTGGACCCTCAGATCATAATGCTATTGTGTAGAAGGAAAAACAATTTAGAAACTCAGTTATATATCATCTCTAGGGGGAAATTATGTTGACACGTGGGAGGTTAATGTACACACTGTAGATTTCTTTGCTTGATTTGCTGTTTTCTTCTTCATAACTCTGGGTGTACAGTTCGTGCTGCCATTTAATGCACAGGTTAAGTGTAGTTGCAGGCTGTTATACATCATTAAAGTAAGTGATACACAGCCACGGAAGAAAGATGGAAGCTTTTCACTTGTGGCTGCTTGGACATTTCATTTGTCATCTAGTACAGCAGCACAAAAATTAGTTGTGGCCACCTTTGTGTAATTTATAGCCTGGTGCCATGAAATTAAGCAACGAGTCGCACCATTTGGGCTGATTGCTGTTAATGTGTTTTGCATCCGCCTGCCCCCCACCCCCATGTCAGTGACAAATTTGGTAAAAAAAAAAAAGACGGTGCTGTTCAATCAAAACTTACTTTCTGGTGCCCTGTTGTTGTTATCCAGTTCAATCAAATACTGGATTCATCTTTGAACACAGAGGTTCTTTCGACAGTTATGGAAAAGGCAGACATCTGTTATATTACGTGGCATCTTGCATTCCGCCATCATTTTATTATAATACTTCCGGCCCTCAAATAAGGAAACAAAGCTAATAATGGTTTAGTTATTTTGACTGAAGTACGATGTGGCCGATGGAACAGATAGAAACCGATAGATAGCGCCTCAGACCCCAGCCCTCTATATCTGATCAGTAACCAATTTATTACTAATCACAACCAACAGATAGAATGCTGTAGACATTTGTTTTCATCTGGCAGCCAGCAGGCATGGAATAACTTTTTTAGAAATAAACCACGCACAAGAAGGTACATGACTGATGCGTCCTGCACATAAAGCTGCTGCGCTGTGCATTGTAGCCAGACAGCTCTTCCCAGGCAAATCTTGCGCATATCTGATTACCAATGGGCATCGCATCCCACTCACCTCTGGAATACATTACAAGTGCCGGCTCTTGACTTCTGAGGATTCTGTTAGCTGAGATATCTTGTGATAGGGAGAGGTATCACACCAGAATAGGATCTATAGGTATTAGTGTCAAGAAGAATAATGTCTTTCCTGCCCTTTCTCCTGGGTTATTGCATGGGTTATACAAAGATTGGGACGAGTTAATAGAAAACAAAGAAACTAGAGGCGGCAGGAAGGGGTGAGGGGCGGGGGAAGAAGCAACAGCACCGCAGAAATACATGACTTTTGCTGGTGCCAAAAGTAACGTGGCCCTTTTTTCTCCCAAAGCAGCAGCTTGCGTGGAAGTGCCTGACATAATCATTATAGGCATCTTACACTATGTAAAACTGAGGCTAAACAGACCACACCTAATGCGGAGGTGATGATGAGAGTTCCAAAAACCCATTCTAAGTTTCAGCAAGAGCATATCAGCCTTTGCAGCTGGATTACAGTGGTGATGAGAAAAAGACTGTAATTCTTGGATTTCACTTTCATTGTGATTTCCGTAGAAGAAAACAATGTTAATAAGGAAAAATAAATAAATAAAGACGTGTGATATGAAAGGAGGTAGTATCACGTAGCACTTCCTTTCCGAGTGAGGGGCCTTTATTGTTCCACCGGAGAGAATTTATCCCACTTGCCGTTGAAACGACATACCTGAATGAATCGGATCTACCTTGTTCACGCCCAAGATGAGGGGAGTGATTTACTGTCTGTCCCTTGAATTTCTCCGAGCATTCTGTCTAAACTTTAAAAGAGGATTACATTTGCGATGAAATCGTAACAAATGTTGTTTTAACTAGACTGCGAAATATGTTATTGACAAGCGACTTTTCTTCTCAAAATAACATTGGTGCTTAGGCATGCAATTTACAAAAATGACAAGAAAGGGTGGTACTTTTCCCAAGGTGAATGTGAGTTGACTGATTAGCTGGTATTTTAACTTAGATTCTTGCAAATTACAGACATCAGAAACCCTGCAATTTATATGTACTTTAGAAGTGAAAGCTTTAATCCCATGATTCATGAAAGTAAAGTGGTAATAATTTAAGTACCATATTTTATTTATCCCTCAGACTTGTCAGCTGATAGCAGAAGTATTCGTACTATTTTGGGGTTGCTGCCTTTGGCCACCTAATTGCTTCTTAGGAAATAAGAGGGAAATTGCTTATATAACTACACGGATTGTCTTTGGCAACGTGGAGCCAAGGCATCAATCAGTCCATCTGGGTAAAATCACAAGCTGACTCCGATATCGCTAAATATTTATACTGTCAAGTACACACAGACATCCACATGAAAGGAGGCATTCATTAGGAATTCCCCAGCTTGTCAGCTTAAAGATGGAGATGAGAGCAAAACCTCCCACTATGGTACTGAGTGCTCAAGAAAAGTCTATATTTAGCCATTCTGAGCAATAAATATCATCGTATTGCCTCATTTAGGTAAATAGAGAATAAATATTGTCAAGATGGTCTGGAGATAATGTAAACAGATCCCTGTTCAGAGAACGTGTTTCGGGGGAAATTCCAGGACAGGGATGTGCCAATGATGCTTTTTGACTTAACCCTTTTCCTTGATCACATTGCCCTCCCCTTTTTGGTAACAGAGATTGTGTTGCTGACAGATGAGGGGGAAAAGATGAAGAGGAAAAAAAATTTTTTTAACCACCAAGGTGATTTAAAGTTATGTGCATTAGAACACTAATTAGCGCTTGCGCCACAGTATTTTCTCGATAGTTGCAAAAGCTGCCGCTGCGGAAAGTAAAGCTCTCTGCAGCAACGGTGAGGTTCACTCAGGGTTTGAGAGAGCTGACGGAGCCCGTCCATCTCAAGGGCAGGTTGCTGCTCGAAGGCTAAGGCATGATCGGCCCGCGGGCTGGATTTCTCTTGTAGCACGTTGTTCTGAGACAAGGTCTTTCACACTGTGAGAACCTACCATGAAGACGGAGATCTGCAGCCTGACACACACAGTTCAGCTCTGCGCTGGGGCCTGGCAAAGCTGTCCGCGACAGTGCAGGTCCAGCACGTTCTCCGGGAGCAGAGGACGTGTCCCGCCGCAGGGCACGTGCTCCTTGCCCTTCCCGGTAATTGATAATCTTAGAAGTTATACTCACTGGGAATTTTAACTGATGTCAAAGTTTTAGTTAATTACACTAGATGATTTTTTTGAGATTAATAATTAACATCTGTCTTTATAACTAAATATCCATAATTAATCAGCAAATCATAACGTGAAGACTAATTAACTTCCAACTCAAATCTTAACAGAAAATCCATATTACTCTCCAACATCATTAATTACCAGAGTAATCAAAGTGATCCCTCGTGGGATAAAACATAAAGCTTTGTGGGTTTATCAGCTAAACTGTTAGCGTAGAAGAATTTGCAGAGTAACTTCAAATGGCATTACCGGTGACAGAATTACCAGGTTGTCCCAGCGCATCTTCATTGGCTGCATGCTCCATCACCAGTAAGCCGCCCCGGCAGCTGGCTGGGCGGCCAGCAGAGCAGAAGCTCCTCCAGAGTGTCTGGGTTTCCCCCCAGGAGGTTGGTTCAGCCTTTTCTGGCAAGCGGGTAATCTGGTTGACTGTCACCACAACTGCACTGTGTCCCTTTATTTCTTTTCCTCTGCCCCCCAGAACGCTAGTTACCTGGTTTAGAAAGATTAGTAACAAGCCAAAGTATACACCCAACATTGTTCACAAATGGGGAGTTTTTTTTCAATAATAAAAAATTGAAATGTTGTCTCTGTCAGTTAAGTGTTAAAGAGAACTTAAGAATTAGAGGGATATTGCGTAAAAGAAGGAAGTACTGTGCAAGACAAAAGAAAAAAATTAACATGGACATGGCAGGAACTGAAATGGGGCCATTCTCCTTTCTAAGAAACAGAGTAGCACTGCTGTTAAAAACTGAAAAGTGTCTCTTTTCAGGTTTTCACTTAGGTACTTAGGAGTTAAAAGTGTATTTAAAATCCAAGTTTCAATTATTGTATCACCTGATCTTCCAAGTACACACATCGAATACCGTTCTTTTGTGTGGCAGCTGTAAAACCCTAAGCAAATTTACTGTCAAGAAAACTCTGGATAAATAGGGGCTGTTCACTTAGGCAGATATCTGAGGTTATTTGGTGGCAATCAAAAACTCACAGCACTTCAACTAATGGGTTATGATCAGAAACTGTTCCTAATAGCCAGCTAGAGGGTTCTGAATATGAAGATTTCTATAATTTTGTTGTCAGCTTGTGATGCACTCTAGTGCTAATTATTTGGAACAATTATGTTTTTCTAATAACAAAAGAAGCAGCGGTGAATTAAGCAGACTTACCTTCAGATCTTTAGATAACAGTTTAAATACACTTGCCATTAAGAAATAACATTTCTTTTTGCTTTAGGGAGCCCTAATTATTGAAGATGCTTGTCTTTTAAAATCTACTGCTTCCACTTCTTTTAAACCTGTTCAATGTGTCAGTTTACACTGATGATTCAGTAACTAGTATTTTCTCAGTCTTAGGTTTATGCCTGTACCTCCCATAGGCTGCTTACTTCAGTTAGTTATTCAGAAAACCATAATTAGTGCGGTAATGAACGTGTGCATCCTTCAGAGGAAGACTGCTGGAATCATGGGACGCCTCTCCTCACTCTTACTGATGTGCAGATGCTGAAGAGACTTAGGGCGGTATGACGACGGGATTTGTATTACTGCACAGGAACTGTGCTGCAGGGACCTTCAGACAGGACCTTGGTCCACAGAGCCCTACGTTTGAAAAAAGTAATTATCCACACTGTTTCTATAATTCAGCTAGGTGTTATCCTGCATTTGCAGCTGTCAAATCATTTGTTTTAAATTTTTTTTTTAAATCTTATGAATACTTGAAGTTTTGAGTTTTGCACATTATCTCTTAACCGGTTTCCAAACAGAGGTGCCAAGGTTTCTTCCTGTTTCTTTTCTTTTTTTTTTCACTTTTTTTTTTTTAATGCATTATGGAGAGAGTCTTTCTTGACAATTGATTTCAGGCATTTGATGGTAGTTTGAGTTGATGCAGGTTACAGTTTCAAAATCATAGTCATAAAGAAAAGGCTCGATTTCCTACATTTCCCCAGGGAAATTTTTTGGGTTAAATCTCAGTTTTCTCATAAACTGAGTCTGTTGTTTCAAGCCACAGTGAATGAGTTGTGTACAATTAAATTTGGGGGCCACGACTCGGAGGCACAGTCACGGTTTTCTGTGTTCACAGCCATCCAGTTGGCCTCCTCTCTGTGGTTACTTCAATTGGAACGTTTGCCCTTTAACTTCCTGTAAGCAATGGCCCCTTTTCCACACTTGTCATTCATTGACCTCTGCTCCCCAAATTCCATACTGTGTTTCATCCCTCAGGTAGCTCACGTGAACTGGGGTGAAGCAGCTGTTGTACCGGGGGGCTGCCCTTACCAACCAGAGGGAGGCCTGAGCACCGTGCTGTGTGTTGCCTTCCTCAAAACCTGAAGTCCAGGCTGGAGTGGGAGTAGGGTGTCGGATCCTGGATCCTGGACATTGGATATTCATTGGTAGGGAACAATCACATTTTTTAAAAAACCTTATTTAAACTGAATGGTTATGAACTGATTCCCCATGTTTAGTATGTTAAGAAAAAAAGATTATGGGTATTGATCTTTATTCAAAATAGGGTGAAAGACTACATTCCTTTAAATCTCATCGGTTGGGTTTACATCAAAGGTAGGTATATCCTTCCTACCTTGTCAGTTGTTCTGAGTTCACAGTACCACTTCACATATTACCTTAGTTTCGGGGTCAGGAGTTGCTTGTACTTGGTTTCAACCACAAGGTAAACCATTAAATATCATAAACTCATCAGTAACTTGTAGCTGAGTACGTGCATTTAATAGTCTGCAGATGGACCCTCTTTGCCAATCAGAACACAAAGTTCTGCTGTATAATGCTTCTCCCCAAACATGCACTGTTGAAATCGACCAGTATTGATGCTGCTGCAATTAACTGTAAATTCATTAACTTTTTTACGCTCTTTCTAACACACAGCCTTCTGAACACCATCCTAACTTGTGAAAAGCAGCTTTGAAAGCTGCCGTGGCAGAGCACGTGGGGAGCAGCATAGCTCCACGTGTGATACCACCAAGCACTGTTATAAATATTGGGTCAGACTCATGGTATAGGAGGTTTTTTTCAGAAGCGATAATGACTTCTGAAGTCAGCAGTTCTGGAAGGAATCAGGAACAAGGGTGTCCGCCATGTATGAAGCACCACAGGCCCAGCATGTGCTGCCTGGTGCTTTGCACACTGTTCCCAATACTTAAAATACCCTGCAAGCTGCTCTTACCCCATCCAAAGACAGAAACTGAAGCTTAGAAAGGTTAAATAAGCTGCTCGGCACATATAGCTAGTTAGTAGCCGAGCTTGGATTTTAACCTGTAGCTACCTGAGTCTTGAAGTCTACCTAAAATCACATTATTAAGGAAAAGAGAGCAGTGTGGCCAGGTTAAAAAAAAGCCTTATCATGTTTGTAAGTGGCCGTCAGTATTATTAGTATAAAAGAGAAGCCCCTAATGACCGTTGGAACAGCTGTGGGATGTCCCCCCTTTCTTTAGCAATATTGGAGCACACTCACTCTCGCGCTCTCTACGCACACACAAATCCATCTAAACTAGCAACAGCTTGACGTTCTTCTCACACTGTCACTGGAACCGCGAGATCACTCAGGGCTGGTGAGGGAGCACCGTGGGTCTCTCACATATGGCTTCCGCTGGAGCATACCAAAAACAAACAAGCAAAACAACAACGAAACGAAGCAGAAAGCCAACGTTCAGTACAAGTATAACTAAATAAAGGATAAATGGAGAATAAAACACAATGTTAATTGACCACAGTTACAGCCATATGGTAGATAGGCACATCCCCATTTTTATATAAAGCCACTTTCACTTAAGATATGGCCTTTCCTTAATTAAACAGAGTGTAACGTACATTCACAAATGTCAATACAAATAGCAGGGGAAACTTCCTGGTATCTCCTACAGACATAACGCTAAGCCTTCCTGATAAGAGTCCATCTTCAGCCTTAGATAATTTGCATCTCCTCTTTTTAGGTATCTAATTTATACATATTTGGCTTCTGTGTATATTCATTGCCCTTTGAATCAGCCTTGCCCATTTCTGTATCATCGATAAGATAAAAAAAAAAAGTAAATGATAATTCAGCCTAGTGATTCTTGTAATTGTTAGACTTCAGAAGGTTATATGAACCATAGGATTTGCATTGTCTGTAGAAAATACATACGACACTGGACAGAGCAGATTTGTTTTCAGCTGCTAAAAGTAAGTCTTTGAGTTGCTCTAAACAACTGGAGATGTTTGAGGAAAAGAAAAGTCATGGTGAAAAGAAAAGAAAGGAAAAGAAAGTCATGGTGTTGTATAGCTATCAGCTCCTAAGTTCCTTAGATGCAAAAGGATCAATTGGCCACGGAATGCGGGAGCATGACCCGGAACCCCTGTGACGGGAAGTCATCCAGATGCTGCTCAAGAACTTTTCGTGACAAGGAACTCAAGTGTCTATATGTAGAGCATTGACTTTGAAAAGAAAACTGAGGTTCAGTTTACAAACAGTAAATTTAATCCCTTTTAGGTTTGCAGCTGGATGAGTTTTGACCAATGTGTGCAGTCATGTAACCATTGCCACAGTCAAGTTAAGAGCTTTTCCATCACCCCTGATGTCTCCTGGTGTCCCTTTATGGTAACTGTCTTCACCCAACACCCAGTTCTTGGCTGTCCCTGTAGTAGTGTCTTTTCCAGAATGTCACATAAATGAGATTGTACAGTATGTAGCCTTTTTTCCGCTTAATGCTTTTGAGGTTCATTCCTGCTGTTGCGCCCAGCAGCCATTTGTTTTATTACTGAGCGTTACTCCATTGTATGGATATACCGCAGTGTGCTTTTCGGTTTTCCGGTTGATGGGCATTTGGATTGTTTCCAGTTGTGGGTGATAATGAGTACAGGTACTGTAAACATTTGGGCACAGGTCTTTGTGTGGACATACGCTTTCATTTCCTTAGGAACGGGATTTCGAGGTCATGTGTTGAGAGATTGCCTAACTGGTTCCCACAGTGGCTGTACCATTTCGCATTCCCAGTAACAACGCACGAGAGCTCCCGTTGCTCCACGTCCTCCCAGCACTTGGCGTTATCAGTCTTTTTAACTTTAGCCCTTCTAGTCAGTGTGTAGTGGTATCTTGTGTGGTTTTAATTGGCATTTTCCTAGTGACTAATGACGTTGAGCATCTTTCCACGTGTGTATCCATGAGTGAATTGCTCTAATTTTTAGAAAATTCTCATGGTGAGAGAGCTACACGGGGATGTGCAACCCCTCTTCTCCATGGCAGCTTGCCAGATACTTGCAGACTGTTTTTATGTCCGTAATTCCACCCACCAAATCTAGATTTGCCAAGGCAGCCTGCTCAGTCCCTCCCTCCCTCCCTCCTTTGTTCCTATGGTGAGGTTTCTGGACAGGGAGCCTTTGCCTCCTGCGTCACCGCCATGTGGGCGTGTTGCAGTCTGTGCCCCTCCATTAAAACACAGTTCCTGGCACTGAATGCAGTGCCCTCCTCTGCAAATCCTGTGTTTTCTTAAAGTGGCCAGAGATGGGGCTCCCTTCCGTGGCAGCCGTAACATTCTGTTGTGGTCAGGTTTGATAAGCTGCCCCTGTGGCTCTATCTAAGCGGTTGGTTAAAATGAGTAACTTGCCAGGTCAGGTGCCCTGCATCTTGATGTGAGTCCAACCTCCGACTAAGTATATATATACTTGAAGATTAGTACAGAGAAATATTTGCAGGGAGCCAGCTGATTTAATAATCAATGACAGAAGTTTTAAATTTGCTAAACTGCTAGGTTTATTTGGGGCATTAAGAGGTGCTAAGCAGTTGTGAATTATTTTGATTACTTTCAACCTTTGGTGTCTACTCTGTGCTTCTGTAAAAAGGTACTGAGAGATATGGAAATATGGTCAGCATAAGATTTTGATCTTTGGGGCCAAAATATAAAACGCTACTGGAAATGTTCTAGTCGATGAGAGCAGTTGGCCTTTTCTGACATCCTTAGAACATCCTTAAAAATTATGAAAACGTCTGTAAAAAGTTTTCATAATTCACGGAAGTGGCATTAGATCAGTTTTTAGGAATATATAGTAGCATTTTAGGGAAAATATGTCTTGCCCTTTGAACAAGCGCACAAAATTAACTTGTTTACATAAAATTTCATGAAAGGGTATTTTGTTTTTATAAGGAGACAAAGCCTCTCCAACTAGATTCCTTAATAGCTCTGGCTTTGACTTCAAGAAGCCACTAGAAGATTCCATATTGTTCACGGATCCTGTTACCTCAGGCTTTGTTCAGACTGGTTTGGGTTGTTTGGCTTAGAGTTTGCTGGTGGTGTGTCTTCCTTTCCTATCCTTCCAGTATTAGGAACAACCCTCAGTAATCCTTCTGATGGGGAAGTGGGTCTGAGTTTAAAATAGCCTTGTTCCTATCTCATATATATGGCCTTTTTCTAAAACGTGACAGTTGGTAGTGACAAATGAGATTTTCGTTGATATGTTTAAGCTAGGTGGCATGAAATAAATATATTAGTTGTATATTAATTTTATTGTGAGTAAATCATATAAATATGCCAGATATGACTAAAACCATATGATATTTGATTGGTTTTGGGGGGGGGGAAAAGCTATCGCTTATTGTACCTGTGGTGTTGTTTAAAATTTCTTACTTTCTACTAAAGATCACCACATACCTAATGTTTTGGGCCAAGACTAAAGATGTTTTTGTATATCAGTCTTCTGGGTTCTTACCCTAGTTACTGCTGCAGTCACCTCAGGCTAAACATACTGGTGCAAATTCCATTGTAGCCAAGACTTTCTTCTAGGATATTATTGTAAAGTAAAAGAATGCAGTATCAGCAATATTTGTCTGAATGAGGACTGTTTTTATCAGCTAGATTAGGAAAAAAGTATGTATGCATGTAAAATGTAGAGCTGTGATCATCTCAACAGAAAGTTTTATGTCTAACTGGGAATTAAAAGTTACTCATTTTAATTAAAATGCATGTTAATAACTAAATCATTCAAGTTTACATTGTTATATAGGATTATCAGTACTCAACCTATCTGAGTGTCTAAATTCCTTTTTCTGGCTTAAGTTGGGGCATTCAGCAAAATCATTGGCAAGCCGTTGGCCTCCTGCACAGGGACCCTTTGCCTGCAAACAGTGGAAATGTTGCCCTGGAAATGTGGCTGAAGTTTCATGAAAATGAAACATGAAGGCTGCCAGGCCCGTCTGTGCCAGCCTTATAAAACAAAAGCACCAATTTTATCATCATCGTCTTTTGTTCTCCGCGGTGCTGTTCATGTGGCTCTTTCATGAGCGCCAGAGTCGGGGGGCATCCACTGCTCTGCTGCTTTCTTTGCTGCACTGTTTGTTCTCGGCTGTGATACTTGTCACCCCTGCACCCTCTTCTTTTTAAAAAATGGAAACTTGAATGTCGAGAATCTTGAGTCATTTTATAAGGTTTTGTGCTAACAGACCACAGGGCTTTGTTTTTGGACTGCAGATCAGATATGAATTGGGGTGGGGTTGGATGAACATGCTTTTAAGTAGAAGGAGCAAATCTACTGCTTACGTAGGTCTCAGAGTCTGTAAACCGGGTATTTTATTATATTCATGTCCATTTTCATTATCTTCATGAATGGGTATTTCCCATCTTAATGTGCAGTACTTGCATGTGATGAACCAGCCAGTTTTAACATGGCTTCTTTTCATCTTTCTGAATTTCCACTCAAACAATCAGAAGTAATTCTTATTTGAAATCACACTGGGCCAAATACGATGACTGTAAATCCACTTGAGCTGTAATGCTGCCATCAGCCCATTAATTTCCAAATCTAAATAACACAGTCAGCTACTGTATTGTGGAGGTGGAGGTGTGTTAAGATATTTAAGAGAATGTTTATTATTCATATCTTAACAGGAAAGGATCTGACTACACCACCTCATTTTTTAAAGGTAACAATATGAGACCAATGATTAGATGATGTTTTCTGTAGACTAGGCAGTGGTGGGGGTCAGGTTGATCAGCTATCCCCGGGAGTACCGGCATTATCCTGGAATCGCAGAACTCTCCAGCGAGGAGAAGCTGAGAGCACCTGACCCGATGGGTTTTAAACGAGGTACCGAGAGGCCTGGGCCTTCTCAGAAAGGCGGATGGGACGCCGGGCAGCTCTGGAGCCTCTGCCCACTCAGCCCGCACTGTTTCACCTCCCGTCTGTCTCGTATTTGGGTGTTCCGGGGGAAAGGTTTCATCATTCTGATGCATAAGGTAAATGCGCTCATCATCCAATAGGTAGAAAGCCGAGCCAGTCCGCGGCAAGACCGTGGCCATCAGCACCGCGGAGGCCTGTCCCCGCCGGTCCAGTCTCGGGATCTGTCACGGGCAGAACCAGGAGCACGGCTCAGCCCCTTTCAGTGGCCGTGCAAAGAATCCGTGCGCTAATGGCCTCTCTTCCTTGATATTTTCTTTTCATAGTGTTGAATTTAAGCCTAAAAAAAAAAAAAACTTCCTCTCTCTAGATCCACATGATGTTCTGTGAAGGTTCAAGCCGAAAAGTCTCTTACCGGGATTTGGTGTTTTCCTCCCAAATGCCCCTTGCCCTCTGACCTTCAGTATGACCAAGCTAAGTTTGGGCCAGATAAGTTACGTTCGTGACATTTTCTTTGTAGATTGAAAAGGAATGAAGCCTTCTCTATTAATAACGCTGTATCCAAAACCCAAGCTAATTTTGAGCATGTCAGTTAGGATGTTTCGTATTCTGATTCGACACATAAATTCAAAAAGTGGGACAATAAAACCAAAAATTGAATAATAAAAGTGTATTTTTAAGAAAGAACCAAGCTCAGTGAGGTGGGCTGGCTAAGTTATAATTTTCAGGGTTGTTTGTCTGTTGGATAGGGAAAACTGGCATACAAGGTTGATCTGTGGTTGTTTAATCACCAGCCAGGACAGTGTCAAAAATAAGAGCAGAAAAAGCAAACAGTGTTTATTCCAGCCAGTAGGAGTCACTAGTCAGAGGGAGGCCCAGACGACAGAAGTTACTCAAAGCACCTGAAAAAAAAGCAGGTGAGGCTGGATTTTCCACCGCTGGAGGCACAGCGCAGGAGGTCCAGGGGAGGCTCCTGTGGGAGCACCCTGGCCCCTGGGCGGGCTGCAGTCCCAGGCCAGCTTTTCTAAGGCGCATTTAATGGAACCTTTCCTAGGAGGTATTTTTTTCCTTCCTTTTATGTCTGTGATTTATCCACTGGACTTCCTGGAATTTCTATTAAGAATTCCAGTTATTTAGTAGTACTTTTCACAGCTTAGTTACTACTAATAGATACCTTGGCACTCTGTAAATGAGGTAAGACAACAGCTGTTAGACCAGCAAGATAATACAGACATACAAGCGCAGTAATCAAATGGACATATATAAAAGCTGAGATGTATGGTGTCACTCTCTCTAGTCTGCCCTTTGGCAATTCAGCTTCGAGTTTCTTTCAGCCAGCAAATGAGGAATTAATTCAGTACTGTCATTCTGATTGTCTTGCTACTCCAAGAAAGAGTGGGACATTTTTGTTCAGAAAAACACTTGATGACATTTAATAGTGAATAGAGGTGAAGGAAAACGTATGAATTTCCATATTTCTGTAAATGTTATTCCAAGTTTTGAATGCCTTCCTTTTCTCCTTTCTATTAATGAAGCCACTAATCAGGCAGTGTTGTATTCTGATTAACGCCGTGTGTGGGTGTTCACAACTCAGTACCAACGTGCTCTAAAGGAAAAACGCCAGGATCGCTGTACCATGTTAGTCGTGGAACCTAGGCCAACATATGTCCTGGTTTATCTACAACGGTGTGACGTCTGCGCCCCGTTTCATGTTCTGACCAATCACTGCCCTTGCTTCTCTCAACAGTATTCAGGTTGGGGGATAAATGCCGTGGTCTTCCTGGTAACACATTACCTGTTCGAGACCTACTTCCAGTCTTGATGGTGTTTCTTTCTGACCTTTCACACGGTTGATCACCCTCTTCTTTCCCGCCTTCCGCCAGGGTCTTGACTGCCTAGTCGTCTCTCTGGCTCTGACTCTTCTCCAGTCACCAGTGTGCCCTCAGTCTCTTTCCCTAACTGAGATCTTTCAGCCTCCCACGCACTGCCTGGGGGAGGTCACCCCTCGTTATTTGGGGCCCCCATCTCGATGCTGGTAGCAGCAAACGTGCAGTTGCCGGCCAAGCCCAACCTTTCCCTTGGCCCAAAGCACGATGCCAAAAAATAAGCAACTAGGTACTTGGTTCTCGCACGGGAATCTGATTCTCAGCTTGACTTCTAAACTGAGAGCTGCACTCTTGAGCGATGCTGGAATCCTTGACATTTTCTGCCTTTAAAAAAAACTCAACTGGAGTATTTTCATACATTTTTATAATTACGTTTAAAATGTTTGCTTTGCTTTGAAATGACAAGGTAAGAGAGCCTGCTATTTGCAAGCACTCATTTGCAAATAACATATTTTGCCTGTGCAGCGTCATTATTCTTGAAAAATTAAATTGATATGTTTTCTTTCTCTTCGGGATATGATATTGTACGTATATGGATGTAATAGTCCCCCTTTTTAATTGGCTTTTAAAGTAGCAGAGATAACTCTATGTGCTATATAAGAAGCTTGATCAAATGAATACAAGAATCATTCTGGAAGTCCATCTGAGGCAGATTTGCAGAATTCGTATCATAGCACTTTCCCCCTTGACTTACATTTTACTGATCGCCGCTCTGACGCTCCCAGTCATTAAGCTGCAGTCTAAGGGCGTAAGTTAACTAGTACATGGCCGAGGATAGAAACACGTTAAAATTCTATAATGGGCAGAGCCGCCAGGCCCGTGTCACACTGACAGCCCCGCGGCTGTGTGTCCTGAGCAGCCTCCGTCCAGGCTCATGGAGCAGAAACTGGAGTCTCAGGCTTTTCTCCTGTTACAGGAGAAAATGTTTAAGTTCTTGCTTGACTGATTTCCTTGAAGTCAGAGTGGAAACAGTTGCTCCTGCTGTCCCAAATGCCCCGCGTCCCCCATAGCACCACAGTGCACCGCTTGCTGGAGGGTCAGAAGGCACCCGGGACCTCGTCCTTGTCTGGGGACCTTGCAGCCCAGACAGTGGCGAGGGGAGGAGGGGGAGCGGCTCAGGACGTGAACTAAAGCAGAGGGGTGCTGTGCTCCGTACGAGGGCAGAGTCCACAGGGAAAGCCCGGGGCTGTTCCACGTGAACCTTTCACCTCTGCCTCCGCCTGGGCCCGGGACCTCTGCCCCACGGGCACCGCTTCCTTCTCTTCCTTGTGTGGAAACCCCTGGTGCCGTCGGGCTAGGTGCTGGCGCAACACGGAGCCTCGAGGTCCCTTCCCACGCTAGGTGGATGTTCGGGGGGAGGAAGCAGAGCTGAACAGGAACAGGGGAGCGAGCACAGGGTCACAGCGCGCGTGCGGGAACGAGCAGCAGAGGCGTGCAGAGCGCGTGTGCGGGAACGAGCGGCAGAGGCGGTGTGCGGGAACGAGTGGCAGAGGCGTGCAGAGCGCGTGTGTGGGAACGAGCGGCAGAGGCGTGCAGGGAGCGCGTGTGTGGGAACGAGCGGCAGAGGCGTGCAAGCTGCATCTCCCTTTGACAGGTCTGTCCAGGCCCCCGCAGCATCCCCCAGGCCCTCCCCATTTTCTGTCCCCACTGAAACCACGCACGTGCCCTGCCCTCACCTCTTAGTCTCTTGCACCTCGGCCCCTGCGAGGCCTCCAGGTGAGGCTCCTTGCATTGAACACCTTTGCCAGAGACAGTCCTGCAGCCTCACCAGCCTCCTGTATTCGTTCCCAAGAATACAAATGCGAACATGTCATTTCCTTGCTTCACTTGCTTCAGTGCCTTCCTGTCACTATCCGATACCCAAATTCACACGCTTGGGCCTCGCGGGATCTGACGAGTCCCGCCTTTTCACTCTGTCCCTCCGTCGTCCTGCCATGCTAGGATTTTGTAGCCAAGCCACACCACTTGCTGGCTTTGACGTATGCTTAGAACGGCGTGGGGTCCTCACCACTCTTTTTTTCACTCCCTGACAAATTCCTACTCAGCCTTCAAGGCCCAGGTGTCAGTGAGTACTTTCCTGATCCCTAGCCTAGACCAAGTGAGTTCTTTCTTTGAAGGCATAGCTATTTGTATGTTATCTAGTTACTTTATATTTTATTTATTGTAATTATTATTATTGTAATTATCTGTCATACCAGTATCTTCAAATAGATTATTCATTCCTGAAAAAGTTCACGTTTACCTTACTGATGTAAGGGATTAAATACAGGAATTTAGCCTCAACGTTAATATTTATATTAATAGTATTGTTGCATAAATAATTAAGAAAATGATCTGAAATACCCAAGTTCCTGAATTGGAGCATCCAGCAAATTTAAGTTAGTAATGTAAGTGGAACTAAAACCTTAGAATACCTAGAGATTTAAGGATTAGTCTTACTGGATAAGTGAGAATTTACCACGAAACACTTTGTTTCTTCGCTGGTTTTGAATTCTCTTGAAGGGTTTCACCTGCTCTGCTGTGCCTTTCTGTCCTGGTAAAATCAAGGGTGAGTAATCGCCCATCTTCCTTTGATGACTCAGCATCTTTCAATGCCCAGGTCTGTTATTTGGGAGATGATTTCTTGCTGTCCAGTTCAGTTCGTAATGATGTGGAAATTGTGCTGAAAGTATGCTCACCCTAGAGCTTTTTGAGAAATGTCTGTTAGGGATTGGTGTTAGGTCCCTGACATCGTTTGTCTGGTGGCTGTGTGTCTGCCCATCGGAGAGCAACCTCGAACTCTCCTTAACAGGGCTGCCCACTTAAAGCCTTTCAGCCCCTTGGCGAACCAGTAATATTTCAGAGAGATGGTTTTCAGGTTCTCCTCCGGATGCAGCCCAAAGGAATCGTGTGATGCTGTGTGCATCCCTGTCCCCCTGGCTGGACTCTCGCCTCACTGGATATTGAATCCTGGTTCAGAACCTGCACCACGGAGATTTGCTGGAGGACTTTACAGGTGGCGTGCGCCACTGCTGAGACCCCGGGGCACAAAGCGCTACCTCTAGACACGTGACAGCAGCTACGTGTCCTGCTGCGGTGCTGGCGTCCCACCGTGCACACATCCGCTCAGCTGTCCTGTGCTTTCAAAGGGTCCCTGACCCCTCCCTGCCCCTCGGGAGCACCGCCCGGCAGGAGCAGGGCAGCTGCTGGCGCCTGGCATGTCCATGTCATGGACCTGAGATTTCAATGGCTGGCATTTCAGCCAGTGTTTCAATTTGTAAGTTTATTTTCATTCATTCCACTCATTTCAAAGCGAGGGTTCAAGCCTCAAAATTTGTCTTTTGTTTGATATTTTAAAATCAGTTTTAACTTTTCTTCTCCCAGGCATATAAATATTCTGCAATTTTAACAGAGGAGTTTAACTTAGGTATTTAGGAAGATGTTCAAAATAAAGATGGTGGAATTCACTGGCTCAGAAGAAAATATATCATTGTTTTCCACCTTGACCAGTAGTCTCCCCAACCCCGACCCTGCCTCTGTCCTGTCCTCACTGCAGAGAAGGCCGAGTGCCGGGCGGACCAGCCTTAGATCAGGACAGCACCCAGCGCCCCCCGACTCAGCCTGGTGGACCCCGGGAAGGACAGGCCAACAACCACTACTCACTCGAACTTTCACGGACTCGAGTCAGCGTTGACTCTGCTTGTCTTAGAGCTCAGTGGTCAGGTCCTCACTGCCGGACCTTCCTCGGCACCTGCCGCCCACACCTGGGCGCCGGCGCCCCGTGCTCTCACTCTCCAGACTCAGGGTGTCTGCTGTCGTCAGAGCCCATCCTCGGGGGCAGGTCCCAGCCACGAGATGCTCAGGGCGCCCTCACCCACAGCAGCCTAACAGGAAGGCAGCAGCCGCGTGCCCAGAGTGGATGATTCGTGTAGTACGTGGAGAAGATGCGCGCGTTGTTCTGAGTGTACCAGCGCTGCTGCCGCTCGGCCGTGAACGGTGCGGGACCTCCGAAAGCCCTGCCAATGATTAAAATACTAACAGCGAGCTCTGCCCGGCTGCAGGTCCCGCATACTGTAAGTTTGATTTTAATGGTGCCTCTGTGCTGTGACTGAGGAGTGGTTTGCTTTTTACCTTCATACAAAAGTGTCTACGATGGAGACAGACGTCAGCCTGCTCTCATTTCCTCAGCAAAGATAGGAAGGTACTATGAAACATGGGAAATCTGAACCTGCCTCCAAAAGTGAATGTGATTTTTTTATAGGGTTTGCCAGAGAAACAAAGGAGGCCAGTTTAATCTGCTCTTGGCCTGTGAAGTCAGCCTTGTTAGCGGAGGCCCACTAACGGCTTGGCTGGGCTTCTTAGTTGCATAATTTTACCTTTTAAGTGCGCGTAACAGTTACAACTTTTGAAAACTAGGCCTTGTCTCCTAATATTGCATTATCTGTATGGGGAGTTTTATAAGTGGTCAGAGCACATTTAGGAAAAGATCGTCGGGCTTCCTAACTTTCTGATTCCATAACTCCAAAAAGAATGTCAGTGCTAGTCTAAGTTAACATCTTTTAAGTCAAACGGAGGCAGCCTTGCAGTAAACAGACAGGGCTGCTGTTTATCTGGAGTCTTCGAAGGCCTTCAGAAATGCTGCTGGCCTAAAACTCCACTGCTTGTTCAAGCCCCCAAGCTCCCCAAATGCAAGCGTGTGGGGCGCAGTTTACTTTTCATCAGCTGGTACCACGAGCATGAGACAGGTGAGGTCGGAGGCGCAGGGTGAGAGCCGCACTGGGGAAGCACACGAGTGTCCCAGATGGGCTCCCCCATGGTGGCCAGGGCCCACCGTGACCCCCAGAATGAATGCAGGATGCCAAGTGCACTGACACACACAGCCCCCACCCTCCCTGCCTTGTTCAAGGCATCTGAGCGCTTTCTGCTAGTAAACCACCTGGCTGTTTTAAGAAGTGCTCTTTGAGGGTAAATGACGAGATCAGGGCACCTTACCTTCTAATTTTAGTCCCATTTTGTCACATTCGTGAAGCATGATGACACTATTTCTGTCACGAGTCAAATTTCCAAAGTTCTGTGGTCACATCCTGATGGACAGGCCTCGGCAGGAGCAGAGAAGCAGTTAACATGCCCTCCCCGCAGCATCCGTGCCCAGAAGCCTGTCAAGATGACCTTAAAGGACTCATCTTCCTGAGGGAGATTTGTGTGTGTGATTCCCATTAGATCTTCATGCAGGGGAGTGATAGTATATACCTAAGGGTCTGATATAATACAAAATTGCTTAGGGTTTGTGACTTTAAAGGTAAAATATTGTCTTTTACTCTTTGTCACTCTTCAGTGCCCATGGAAATACCGAGGCCCGTGGAGACCCTCCACGCAAAGTTAGAAACCTGGCCGGTTCTGCATTTCCAACCTAACGTTAAATTTATTCTTGGTTTTTCCTGGATATCTTAGAATTTCTTTCAGGGGTCTTATCTGGTTACCTTTGATCGCTGCCAGTCCTAAGGGTACTACTAGTGATAATTGAGGAAAAAAGGACTAAGGCTTTTGTTACCTAAATCTGGCTCCTGCCTTATTGTACATCTTCCTTCAGTAAAACTCGCACGGCGTGTCTTATAAAACTGTATGTTTGAACCTATGTGAAAGCTTCTGAGAAATGATGTGGACTTCAGTTAATTTTTCACAGAAAAATAATTTTCCTCATCTCTTCCTATAACATAATGGCCTTCATGAAATTAAGGACAGAGCGATGACTTTAACTATAACTCTCTAACACAGACCGTTGTGCTTATTTGCGGCATAAAGCAGATACTTACCAAAATTATTTATCGGGTTGTCATGTATTTAACACATCCTTAGGCCAGTGCACAGCAGTGTAGGTTTCAGAACGACCAGCACTAAGCCTGTGCTCTGAAATAGGTCTCACTTGTATGGCCATCACACTCAACAAGCATGCCAGAATCTGAAGAGAATTTTAATTTTGTTCTCCAGTAACCTCAATATTTCTAATTTGTGTGTGAATTTTATTAACATTGGCCAGAATGCATTTCTAACCCTTGAAAATAATAGGCATAAGGTACTGACCGTCCTTTGTTACCTCTCAAAAAAAAAAAGAAAAAGATGGTGAAATTGTCATTTTGGTCCACAGCCCACTACGATCCTGGACCACACTGGCTGTGATCGTCTTTCCTGAACGACTTGGTCGGGGTTTTCTGCAGGGATGCCAGGATGCAGAGCATTCTGTGTGGGGAGCATCGGGCACTTATTCAAGCCTGGGCTGCAGGGGGCGCTCGTGGGGGGCTTCCTGCAGGAATACCGGAATACCGGTTATTTTTATTGTCCAAGAAAATAAATACATTATAGAGCAGTTATTGATATCAATTTGACTGGCTATACTATTGGTGGCTGCCATTATAAGGATAATTTATTACCTGCTTTGAAATTTCTAAAAGATTATATTTCATTGAATTTTAATTTGTCATTTTTCCTGCTTTCACTTGAGAAACGTAGAAGCTTTTTTGACGTTAAAATACGGCTCTAATTTATTAGCCTAATCTGTTAATATTGTTTCATTTTAATAGACATTAAGTGTGATTTCGTAACAAACATTCTTGTTAAAATTACATCTTAAAACTGAAGTTGAGGAAAACTGTATGTGGCTTAAGAATCACAGTGTCATGTGTGCCCCAAATTTTTATATAAAAGGCGTTACTTTCTTACTTGCGTCATATTTGAGGTGCTTTAATTATGACGGTGAGGCAGCCTAGCGTTTTCAAGCTTAGGGCGCTCCCTAAATATAAAATCTAAAACACACACGGTGTCTGAGACGTAACCTAGCAGTGTATAAACATGTAATACCGTTTCAGAAGTAGCTTAGAAATGTAAAATCAATGCTGGCTGCTGGCAGCAAAGTGGCTCACATCGGATGTTAGCACAGGCTTCCCTGGCGCGGTCGGCATTTCAGCCACACAAGTCCTTTTAATGCCATCTTTATCTGCTAGGCGATGCATGAAATCTACTTTCGGTTTTAGAACTGCTCATGACCTTTGACCCCTTTAGTGGAGACACAATGTGACCTTTCTATTGTCATCAGCTTTCATTCTCCTGAAAACTCTATGAATTTTTATTACAAGTTTTTTTTTAAGCCAAGCTGAGTCTTCAACAAATTACTTGACACAGATGAGATGAAGCGGTTGAGGTGAGCCAAGGTTTGCAGCCCGCGTGCGCGCCCAGCCTCTGTCCTGCGGCGCCGCACATCAGTAACTGCTGAGCTTACTACTGGATAAATACATCATTTTATGGAACATTGATTGTTCTATAAACCCAATGGAGTATTATGCTCTATGAGCAGACCATTTAGATTGTGTGTAGAGCACAGAAAATGCCATATTCAGGATGGTGCTAAAAGTGCCATTTGTGTATTTTATGGATGTCATTACAGGGGAAACTTCTCTCTGTAGGCCCTGTTTACTGCAAAATTTTTTAGTCTGTAATGACATTTTTCATTCACAACGTATGCCTTCAAGAGAGGGGGCCTTGTTTTATTTGTTTCATTTGAGCTTACTGCACAAATTCTGTACGTTTTAATTAAATGTAAGCTTAACAAAAGCATAAGGTATTTATTCTGTGAGAAAAAACGATGACAGTAACGAAAGAATAACACACACAAAAAGGAAGTAGTCAGGTAGTAAACCCTATTTGTAGCTTCCCAGCAGCTCGGCAGACAGCAGAACAGAGCCATTAGCGTGGTTCCGGGGAGCATGAGTCTGCAGCCTAACCCCTCTGCTCCTGCGTGACGGAGCTCGTGTTTTCAGCTCTGGAGATGTCCTCTTCAAAGGGGACAGGTGAGAAGGCACTGAGCTCCACAATAATCTTCTGGAGAAGGGAGCCTAATTAGAAAGCACCTCCCTGAAAACAGCTCCTCAAACCGCGCCCCCCCCCCCGAAAAGAACTCTTCTCATTTCAACCGAGTTGTAAACTTCCAATGCGTTGAGCTATGGGAAGGCAGTAAAATACCTCTGTGCTCACGAAAGAAAGCAAACAAACAGTGAGTTGGGATCTCATACACGGGCGCAAGGCTGCATTTCACCCGCATTTGCACCTTCTACACGAAGCTACTTATTGTCCTATTGGAAACAGATCCAAAAAAGGCTGATTTAGACACCCTATTTGATCAGCTACTGTTAGCATACTGAAGTCCTACGTTGTCTTTGAAAGCTGTCAAGTGTAATGTAAATAATATGTTGATTATCGTGCTTCATTAAAGATTTGCGCAGTTTTGGAGCAATAACAGTGACTAAGCGGTTAAGGATAAAATCTGTACAAACTTGCTGTGTTCCAGATACTGTATCCATCTGGCCATTTGCATCAGTGAGCATTACAGTTCATAGTTACTAGAAAGATCTCAAAAATTGAAGTTGATGTGCCCAGTAAATTCTTGGTCATAGCCCAGTCAGAATGTAAAGTTACAGAAGAGATTCACATTAGTTTAAATGACACTTGAACTTCTGCATAGCTCAACATGAATTCATTATGGGCGAAATGGAAGAGTCTTCAGTGGGTGAATCTTTTTCAATCTGATCGAGGCTGTTACATTTTATAGGTGCTATTTTTCAAAGCAGTAGTGACAGCTCTCGAAGTTATTCAATTGCTGAATCAAAGATAGACCTGCACTCACGTTTGTGAGCCGCGATGGGCTCACTGGGCTCGGGCTGAGCCGAGGTGAAGATGTTGCTGATCATGAGCTTTGTCACACCCCACAGTGACAGCAGTATTTACCCACGTAGCTCACTTAATGGTCTGGACGTGGCTTAACCCACCTCCGGATTCAGATACAGTCAGTAAGTAGTTCAGAATGGCGTAATTATCAGTGCCACACGGGATCCAGAGGATAATTCTGCACCCAAGAGGCTTCGCGTCCAGTTGCAGACTGAAGAAGGGAATTGCCTGGACTCAAGCCTGCAGCATTTCCCTCAGAGAATACCAAAGAGCAGGGTATCTGTTCTCTCCCAGCTACAGTAGTTCCTCCTCTTTTAATGTAAGGGCAGTAATCAGGTAGGGACGGGGGAGGGTGATTTGAAGGATGCCTTATTTATGTCTTGTATCCATATTTCTTTTTTTCTCCCAAACTCTAAACTGAAAATGACCTTGGATTTAGAGAATGGGCAGAAACAAACTGGATCAGGTTCAGAGTGTAAGGAAGGCACGGGCAGTGTTCCATCCACGGGAGAAACGTAGAGGCAAGGGGAGGAGTTGCAGGCCTAGCAGAGGAAGACGTTGGCAAGTATGGTAGACAGGAGATCTTGGGGTCCTAGCAGGTGGCAACTTGAGCAGAGATGGCGACACCCACCAGGTGAGACCCAGGCCTACGTGGAGGGGTGAACTCAGAGCCCGTGGGGTGCCTCACCCATCGGGCAGGGCTTCTGCTCCTACGCTGAGCCCCGTTCTGACCTCTTTGACGAGAGATAGTTCAGGAAGATTAAAGTTCAGAAAATGCCCACACGATTAGGTTAAAGCATACGGACCACAGGTGATTCAGCCCTTTTCTTCTAGGGTCTGAGTGGTTTAACCTGATTTCATGCTTATCTTCTGAGCTCTAATCCTCCTGAGGGTCCCATGGTGAAGGGTGTGTTTTCCTTTTGTAAAGCAGAGGGTCACGGGGAGGTGGAGGGGATATCTCTAAGGCAGGCACATCCCTGGGCAGGTGAGTTTAGACACACTGGGCTGATTCCCTAAAACTCTCCATCTGCTCACATAACCTTGGGCCAGCCTGCAGAGACCCTGGGGTAGGATTCCCAGTGTGGGGACTGCTGCCCTGTGCTATGACCGCCTGGCACCCCGCAGTGGGTGCTCGGTGGCTGCTTGCCACTGAACACCTCAGTCAGAGCTGGCTGGGAGCCTGCTTGTGTGGTCCCCGTTGTCCCCCCCTTTCCTAGGAGGGTAAACAAGAGAAAGCCATAGTTAGGGAGATCATTTAGCTGGAATCGGCGACATTTGGGACCGTCCTCTAGGAAGGTTTGAACAGCTTTTAAGATGTGATGGTAGGGACTTCCCTGGTGGTCCAGTGGTTAAGACTCCAAGCTTCCACTGCAGGGCGCATGGGTTCGATCCCTGGATGGGGAACTAAGATCCCACACGCTGCAGCCAGAAAAAAAAAAAGATGGTTTATGTTGGCCTGGTTGGTGAGGGCACGGCTGGACCTGGTTCACCTGCCGCTGACTGCCCAGCCCCGAGCAGCGTCCGCTGGGCCCAGTGTTCCGCATTCTCTGAATGAGCAAACAGGATTTTCTGCTCCTGGGGACGGTCCCATTGACCCACAGGTCTTTTCCTGACCACGGAGTCTATGGTTCCATGAGCTTTCTAAGATTCGCACTATAGAGAGTTCTCTGAGAAAGAATAAATGTTAATCGTTCCTAATCTTTGCTTACAAAAATGGATTACTTACACATTTCACTTCCTCACTAGGAATCAGAGCCTCGGAGGCTGAAAGTACATGGTGTATGGAAAATCAGTCCCGAGGACGCACCCCAAGCTTGCCCCCACTGACCCCGCAGCACAGGGCCCCGGGAGACCCCGTGGCTCCCTCACCCCGACCCAGTGGGAGGCTGCCTCTGGCCTCAAGAGTTAAGGGGGATGCGGTGGCTTGACTTCCTGAGACTTCTGACCTGTGAACCTGTGGACGCAGAACATGAAACGTCCCAGCACACACAGAATGGGCCAGGAGTTTGCATTTTTATAACTTCACATATGATTCGCAATCCGGGACTATTGCCTGCAGTCTGGATGTGAGCCCGCTGTGTCCTCTTGGTAAATATGATTTAACAGCTTCTGTGGTTCCTGCCTGAGATGCTGTACCTGCTGAAAGGCAGGCCTTGTCTGGGTCTTTGCTTAAAGTGGACTCTGTATTGAAAGAAATGCTTTCATACGGACTGGCACCAACACAGTAAGCAAAATTGTTGTCTTATGTTTAAGGGATGTTAGCAATAATAATCTAATAAGTCTTAATCCTTTTTTCTCCTTTGGTAAGGGTAAAGTGTGCTTTTCTTTAAAAAAGGACCTACATGAGGGAGACTAAAGTGGAATATTTTTAAAAAGTGGTTTGCCATTGAGATAAAGAAATACTATAGATCATTTAGAGATCATTCTCTTACTTAGGAGGGAAGGAGGCTGTAATAAAAAACTGATAGAAAATTAAGGACTTGAGGGAGAAAATAGGAACTCCGTTTAAACTCTTTTTTATGAAGACAGAGACAACAATTTTCACTCATACTTTCCCTGTCGAGTTACTAAACAAGCGTCGCCTGTGTCACAGGTGGCACTGGGGGCCGGGTGTGCACACACCCTGCCGTCCTCAGCACCCGCCCCTGCCTCTCACCCTCCCCGCATCCTTCCTCCTCCACCCTCGGTTCTGCGGCCAGAGCCTCCTTTCTGTAACGGGAGACCAGCTCAGGCCTGCAGCCCCGGGATCTGTTAGATGGGCTTGAAACTCTCAGTGTGGCGGCAGCCGCAGGCCTCTCGGGGCTGCTCTGCCTTCCTGGGCGGGCAGATGTCCAGACTTCAGATGCAGACTGAGAGGGACAGTTGCTGTCTGATGGGACCGACCATCGGGCTGAGGCCAGCAGCCTGCAGGCGCTCTCTCCCCAGTCCTGCCCTCCTCTGGGCTCTCCTGACCCCTGCATTTTGCATATGCCTTTGTCCCAAGGGCTTATCTCTGCATTTTCTGAAACAGTCACAGTGTTTTCACTAAGAGGAATTTGGGGCTCGTATTTATGATAATAAATGCTGTACCCTCTGTCACAGTTCTAAAACAGATGCACTCGTTTTACTTTCCTGCTTAAAAACATTCAACAGGTGTCTTCTCTCCACAGACTGTGGTCCAGATGTCTTAGTGCCTCCTGTCAGAAGAGGCCCGGAGAGCCTGGCGGGGGCCGAGCTATCTAATCCCCTAAAAGCCAGCCCAGCCCAAGCCCCCGGCCCCCCAGACTCACCTCTGCTTGGCCCTGGGCTGCTCTGTCTCCAGGCTCTTCCCCTTCCCAGCCCCAAGGGAGAGCTTGAATATTCCTTTCCCTCCGGCTGGCTGTGAGCCTGAGTGTGTTTATTCTCTGCTGTAGTGCTTCTCACCTTACACGATAGTTAAGTCATTCAACAAACGCATCTTTGCTGAATGGTGGCTGCATGCCAGGCGCTTGGCCAAACGTCACAGCGACAGCGTGGCATCGGCTCTCGTGGCTGACGCGGCTGCGCACTCAGTTCTGGCCTGTCCACCGCCCCTGAGCCCCGGCGGCAGAGCCCCTGCATCTGGGCTGGGCGCCCGGGGCTCTGCCCACAGGCCTCCGGGGAAAGGGGGGGGGGGGCACGCCTGGCGGGCCAGCCGCCTTTGCCCCCAGCTTAGCGCCCGACACAGAAGGTGAAACTCATAGAGCTGTGTTTATCCAGGGCTTATTTATAAATTTAATATGCAGAGCTTTCATTCTTTTTGTTGAAGAAACAAATGTACTGTAGCTAATATTTGGACGCTAAAAAAAAGATTTTTCCTTTGGGTTAGGAGCTACTGCTACTGACTGTTACTGGACTGCACTCACCACCACCGACTGAGTATCTTGTTAGAAATGACCGTAATTGAGAGGACTCGACCGTATCCCTTCCCCAGGAGCTGAAAAGCGAAGGGAGGCCGATGAGATTGTATCCGGACAGTAGACCAGAGGTGTGGGCATCGCCCACTCACAGCACAGACGTCCTCTGTGACCGCTCTTAGCCGGGAGCACCCGTGTCAGATTCCTTCGAGCGCCCAGCGCCAGCCCGAGGCCCCGAGGCTGGGAGCCGGCTGCTCTGAGCAGCTGAGGTTCTAAAGCTTCTACGGAAGAGCTGTCTTACTTTTAAGCCTGAAAGTCATTTTTCTGGACTCTAACTGGTCCCTGTCTCCCCTAGGCATTGTGTCCAAGTCCTACGAATGCCGTCTGAAGGGCCAGGGGGCCACGTTCGTGGAGACGGACAGCCCCTTCACGGCGGCCGCGCTGGCGGAGGAGTCTCCGGTCAAGGACAGGCCCCTGCAGGGCAGCAGGAGGCCGGCGGCGCCGCCGGAGCCGGTGCAGCAGGTCATCATCATCCAGGGCTACGACGGGGACTTCGCCCTGGACGCCTCCGTGGAGGAGACGGCCGCGGCCACGCTGCAGACGCTGGCACTGGCCGGCCAGGTGGCCCGGGTGGTGCACATCACGGAGGACGGGCAGGTCATCGCTGCGGGGCAGAGCGGGGCGCCCGTGGGCGGCGGGGCGCCCGGGCCTGGGGTGCCGGAGCAGCTGGCAGACGGAGCCACGCAGGTGGTGGTCGTGGGGGCCCCGATGGAAGGCCATGGCATGGACGCACCCCTCAGCCCCAGCGGGGCTGCAATTCAGCAGGTGACCAAGCAGGGGATTCTAGACCTGGCCGAGGCCGGCATCCCCCCGCCGGACACGGCCTCGGCCTTGGACGCCCTGCTGTGCGCGGTCACCGAGCTGGGAGGGGCGGAGGGCCGGGCCGCGGCCGAGGAGAAGGGCAGGGCCGGCCCCAGAGACGTGCTGGTCCCGCTGCCAGGGCAGGCGGCGGACCCCGCCGCAACCCCGGCCGAGGCCCACGAGATCCACGTGTGCCACGACGTGCAGGACGGTGGCACCGCCCTGGAGCCCGCGGGGGCGCTGAGCCGCGCGGTCCGGCCCGCGGCCCTGATCGCGTCGCAGGAGCGCGCCCAGCTGGCCTTCAGGAAGGTGGTGCAGGGCGTGCTGCAGTTCACAGTCTGCGACCCGGCCGCGGCCGGCCAGCTCATGAAGGACGGTGTCACGCAGGTCATCGTGAACGAGGAGGGCACCGTGCATATGCTGGCCCGGGAAGGCTCCCAGATCATCATGCAGGAAGCCCAGGCCCACGGCCAGCGCGTGGACCTGGCAGAGTCGGATGGCGAGATCTCGCAGATAATCGTGACCGAGGAGCTGGTCCAGGCCATGGTCCAGGAGTCCGGCGGCGGCTTTCCCGAGGGGGCGACTCATTACATCGTGACAGAACTGCCCCCGGGGGCGCAGGACGAGACGGGCGTGTACTCGCACACCGTGATAGAGACGGCCGGCTCTCAGGAGATCCTGCAGGCCGGGGCCGCACTCAGCGCCGAGGCCGTGGTCCCCGGCGAAACAGAGCAGCTGACGAGCATGGTCATATACACCCAGGAGGGCTCCCCGGCGGCCGCGGTAATCCAGAGCCATAGAGAGAGCAGCGAGCTCCACGAGGCCTGAGCCCGGAGCCTTGCCCCACCCCCGGCACCGGGCGGACGCGGAGCGACCAGCACCCAAGACGCGTGCTCCCTGCGCTCCGTTTGCAAAGCCTTCGCGACAGTGACGGCTGCCGCCCGGGAGCGCACACAGGCTCTGGGCCGGGTGACGCCCCTGCCGACCGCGCGCACGGGGCACGTGGACGCGCAGGGCGGGAGCCCGGCGCGTGTGGGGCGGGGCCGCCGGAGGCAGGTCTGTCTACTGTTTGGTTCTTCTCTGGATGCTCTTCCCTCTGTTCTGTCCGCTGTGCTGACGAGAAGCCAAGTTGTTTTCTCTTTCGTTCCCCCCACAAATGTTTTCCCGTTTCAGTTGTGGAAGGACTGTGCCCCAGCAGTAGAAGAGTGACAACAGTGTGTCTCATGGCTTGAGACACAGCTGCCCTTGCAGTCCAGCATGTCGCTGTTTTAACATTTTATTACACGTTTGGTTAAAAATTGCAGCTACACGTATTACCATGTCGAAGCGGTCGGCTCCTCTTCATTTTTCTGGAAATTTTAGGATCGCAGCGTCCCCAAACCAAAGGCAGCCTGTTCATTTCATGTATGGATTTCCTCCCTTCAGGCATCGTAGGTGTGGTCATCGCCCTGGTTGCTTCTGCTTAAAAGATTCCTTCTTAAGCCTACGGTTAAGAAAAGCCTTGGCGTTTATATTCAGTTAAAATAAACCTTGGTTAAGAAAACCCAATGCTTCTAATTTTGACTTAGTTTCATACAATAAAGTCTATATGAAATGTGCACTCTGGAAAATATTGTTTGTATCAATATTTTGCTTTTATAGCAAATGTTTCTTAGTGTCGATATCATATTCGCAGGATTTCTCTGTGGTTTCTGTCCACGTGAAAGAGCTGACATCAAACATTAGTGGTAGAGAGCCGTGCCCCGCAGCCTCGGCCCCGGCAGGACTGTCTGTGCTTCACTGTGGGATCATCGCAACTGTGGACGCGAGTTCATAGCCGGGTGACTCGTGTCTTGATACGACTGCTCCTTTTCCTTTTCCAAAATTGTAAAATCATCCCCTCCCCCAAATGCAAAGGTTGTTTCTGTTCTGTTTCTCTTTTCTTTGAAATAAAAATTATAGCATTAAAAGATAATGATGACATTTTCTTTCCAGCAGCCAACCCATCAATGGGCAGCTGTAAAAACTGAAGAGAACTGGCCTGCGTCTGACACTCATTTCCCTTCCCCATCTGCCCACGTCGAGTGTGCTGGGTTCCGCCGGCCATCTCTGCAGCCCAGTGCCGTTTTCTCAATGTTTGGCACGTGGCCCAGTTAGATTCTGGTGACAGTAACGTAGTCTGTCATGCTTAGTATCTAAAACTTGAGACGATCAGAAGGGAGAGAAGAAAGAGAAAATGGCACCTTTTTGGTCTAAATGAAAGTCCCGTTTACACCTTCCCTGAGAGGTGAGCTTGGAAACGAGCCTGGCTGGGTTGCTCAGCCGGCTACCCCTCCCCTGACCTCGTCCTCAGAGCCCTGAGTCCCGCCCATCCGAGGGCACCTCCCTTGATACAGCTGCCCCTCCAAAAAAATAAAAGGGAAAATTTCAGGTTTGACACCGTGATTCAGAACTAGCTGGGTTCGACTTGCTCCAGATGCTTAAAAACGGCCGGGCAGTTCCGCTGCTGTTCAACACCGTCTTAGGCAAACAGTGACAGCAGCAACTCCCGCGTGCTGTCGGAATGAAGGTGACCTTTACAAAATGATGCCCCTCGCCAAGCTTCTCATACACGTTTAAAAAAAAGGGGGGGGGGGCGCGTATGTTTTTCAGTGAGAATATTTCTTCTTGATCATTCCTCCCTTAGCTGTAGCCTGCGGCCCTTGGCTTGGACGCTAATCCCTAGCCGCGCTGAGTGCTGTACGGCTAACCTTTCTGCCGCAGTCCTGGGTGTTGACACTGACATGCTGCAGTTTACCGTTTGTGATTTATTTAGGGTAAATATGTCTCGGGTGGCATTTAATCCTTCATGAAACCAGTGTAGCCTGCAGTGTCAAACCAGCAATCACGTTGTATGCGCTGTGAAAGGAGCAGGCCTTTGCAAAGGAAAACTGGACCGAAGGTGTTTCAAGGCTCCGAAGGACTGCAGAGGAGTCACTAAGCTCGTGTGTCCTGTAATTACCTGTAGAGCCGGGTTAACGTGGGCTCCCGTTTCTCTCTCCCTACACAGCTCCTGGAATGTGAGGGGACTGAAGCAGCACATACACAACTGTGGGCCTCGGAATGATGAGGCGCAGCCGAGGGCGATGCGGGCGCTCTCCCCGCAGCTCAATCGTCTGCAAGGGACACACGGCGAGCCTTAGCCTTCCTGGAGGTTGGGCTGGAGAAGACAGTAGAACCTTAAAGAAGTAAAAAAGCAAAGCAACAGAAATATTCACTTGGAGACTGTAATCCAAAAGGAACACCTTTTTATTAAACTACAGCCAATTAAACGATTGCGCCTCCAGGACCCGTGGCGAGGAAGCCGGGACTCCCTGCCCGGATGAATCAGCCTACGGACGTGGACAATGCCGCGTGCATGGTGGAGAGTCGCCGCAGCGCCGTCTCCGTACGAAGAAAGCTCTAGCCGCATAAGGTCACAAGGGAAGTGCGTGGCTCAGACAGGCATCCTTCCGGATGCCTCTGGCCTCACTGAACAGTAGGAGCCGAGTGGGGGAGGCTTCTCCAAATCAAGTCCTACCCCACACAACGCCCAAGCAGACAGACCCACATCACCTGAGAGGCAAAGCACACTCCTCTTGCTCCCTGATTTGCTTTGAAGAACCCGGTAAATGTGATAAGATGCTGTCAGCGTAGCACTGAAAGTTCCATTCATTTATCAACTCAACCCAGACACGTGGACCCCAAGCCCTAGAAGACAGCCCGGAGGAGCCTCAGCCCGGAGTTCTTTGCTCAGTCACCTAACAGGTCATGCAGAAGACCCCGCGGAGGTCCAGGCCTGGCTCTGGGCACGCCCACCTGCGCCGCTGGGACCCACCACGCCGCTGAGCAGCAAGGGCCCCGCTGCCTAGTAGCACCGCGTCTAGGAAATCCTGTGACCAATGGGCAGAATTTGTATCTCTCGGTTCTATCAAATCTTTTGTTATCCCGAACATGAAACAATGGCATAAGGAAGGAACTGAAGTACCAGCTTAGACTCCTAACCCAGAGTAGGTTCTAGGAAGAAAATTAGGAAAGAAGAAAGGCCCTTCATTGAGCAAACTACAAAAAGAGCTGTTAAGTTCTCACTCCTTTTACTGTTTAAGATTAGCCCATCATTTAAGAGAGCGCCCAGCGCACGTAAGCAACCGCCTCCTATTCCATCTTGCTGAAGAATACAATCCGTTTTCTGCTCCTCTAGGGCGATATCATTTTACATGAAGAAAAAAGTTCGCTCAGATGGCAGTTATACGTTTCGGAAGCACCTTCTAATCAGGGTTTGGTGATTCATTATTAGCTTCAGCGGGCGATCCATCTGACATGTAAGGGGGAAAAATTAGCAGCTGTCACTGCGTGATGAGTTAATTTCCTGATAGGCCTGACACTGAAAAGCCATTTGGAGACGTGGCAGCGGCTGACGGGAAAACCTGGCGCCGCTTTTCAATTGGAGAGAGAAAGCACGGCCGGGCCTGGGCGGTAGCGGCGGCGGCGGCAGCGGCGCGCGGTCCGAGTGTGGCCAGTGCGCAGGCGCCCTGCGCCCTCGCCCCGGGGCGGTCCCCGCATGCGCCCGCGAGAGCGCGGAAGGACCCGGCGCCGGACGTTTTCACGCAGAGGGGAGAGCGTGATGGTCTCCTGTTCGTGGTCCCTTTGGCAGTTTTCATAATTGGAGGTCGGGCTTTCAACTGTGGGATAATGGTTTGTCGCCATGAAAAGTAGCCCCGTGAAATAAATATTGTGGAGACTCTGGAGGAGGGAGTGAAGGTGAGGTGGCAGCGGGCGGCCCAGGTGGCTGGCGATCAGTGAACCTGGGACCCGGCCTCCCTCCAGTCCTGCTCGTGAACTGCGCTTCCCCAGGGGCCCCCATTTCCGGCCAACAAGTTGGGAGAAAACCCCGAACATTTTCTAATACAGGGAAGATGGAAATTAGGAACAGAGAACTCAGTATAAGACCAACTTATGTCACCAGGAGGGACGCGCATGGTCTTCGTGGAGGCAGGTGCCTGATGAAGAATTCGCGTGCAGGATTCTAGAATGGGGACCAGAGCTGTTGGCACCTGTGCCCGTCTGCGTGCCAGCAAAGCGACAAGTGCACAACGTTATGGAAATAAGGGGAAGTCACTTAAGCACTGTTTTGCCTTGGATTCTGGTCTGTAAAATCACTGAAGCAGAGGCCTCGTGAGGAATCTTCGTCTCGAGAAATAAGCATGAGATAGAGAACCTGGTGGCTCCAGCTCAGCCCAGGATTCCGGTTTCTCCAGCGCAGTTGGACGCGGAGGGTGTGGGACAGCGCAAGCCCAGCCAGGAGACGGACAGAACCACCTGTTCAATCACATGGTCACAAAGGCCCATTAGGAGAATTAAGTAAATCCATTATAAATCTCTCAGTCAAGGAATCTTTTACTTACTCCATGGCTCTGCGTTTTCAATACCTTTTAATAAATTCTTTTAAAATGACCTAATTTCAACATGACTTTCAGCATCATGAGAAGGTATTTTATCACCGGGATAAACAAGAGCACATGAAACAGTCCACACTGTCGCTGCATTTCCAGTTCGCTCCAGAATGGCTCGCGTTACTCTTCAAATGACTTTTTAAGTAGAGGGATAAAGGCAACACGAAGTAAACGTTTGTGTTTTAATTTCCAAACTGGGTTCGTGTTTGGAGATGAGGAGCTTTGTTCAGGCTTATCTGGGGCTGCCAGCTGCCCCAGGCGTGGGAAGCGGTCAGGGCAGTGTTGGCTGGGAAGGGGCCCCCTTAGCAGGATGGCCTTTGTCCTCTGGCCCTGCCCCTCCCCAAAGCCTCAGCGGACCTTCAGAGCCACTCTGACCCATCTGAAAAGGGGGCCAGAGCCCTAAGGGAGATGCATCCGCCTGGCTGGGTCCGCCTTCCGCCTCTGCCCCTGTTGCAGGTCACCGAGGCGAGGATGCTTTCGCGTCAGAGCTGCCCGATGTGGCCTGTTATGGAGCCTGGCTTTACAGCGAGGCACTTTCCTGCTAACAGTGGTGCAGTCACAGGCATCTTGCAAGCCGGTTTCTCGCCCTCATGGAGAAGAAGGCCCTGAGAGGCGAGGCTGGGCTCTGGCCACGACACGAGATGTTAACTGGAGCGCACCCCGTCCCCGAGGATGTGATTTCTGGGCAGGTGCGAAGTGAGGGCTGTCCACCTGCTCCCTGCTCTGTGCGCTTCACGGAGCTCAGATGGCTTATCCTTTGTCTCTGCTTCCCCAACAGAGCGTCAGTTCAAGGGCAGTGTCACCTTTGCCCTCAGCTATGAGCGCAGCCTGGGACACCGTGGGCCCTCAGCTGGTCATCGTGAGTGAGTGGGTAAATACACAAGTTCTCTATTCTGCAGTCTTCCTCATTTTCATCTTCGCCTTCCTTTCTGTTTTTTTAGTCATAATTTTCTCAAATAACAAAAATCTTTGGCGTGAGTTGAGCAGTAGATGCAGTGTGAACAGAATTCTTATTGGTCAAGTGGCTCAACACACATTTCTCTACTTATTTCCACCTTTTGCTGGGATTTCTTGATGAGGAAGGTCCTAAGACCAAACCTCATGACCAATACCGAGTTGAGTTCACGCGTGGTCGTGTCGTACGTGTCAAGGTGACTTTTGAGCTTTTTGTCAACGGGAGTACATGGCAGAAGATTTCCTCTTGGTTCATGATTACCGTAATCTTAAGGGAAGCATAACAGTCTGTGCCTGTGGACCCCCGGCTAATTGTGCTCTGTTCTTTTAAAATTAGAATTCTGTGCGCTTATCCCCATTGCTTGCTAGTAGCCCTGAGGTCCTGAGCCAGTGCCATTTATTCCACCCATTATTCCTTCCTTGATGCCAGGAGAAGAAATCCTGGTGTTCTTGGTGGTCTTGAATGATTATGACTTTTCCTCTTCTGGAGGGGGATCTTTGTGGTGGCAGGACATGCAGCCCCGACTGTGAGCCTGCTGTTACACACAGCTGCGTCCCTGATGCGGCCCAAGATGAAGCTGGTCCGTTAGAGACCAGAGAGAAACACCAACAGGAGGAAAGTAATACCAGGTTTCTCGATTCCAGAAAGGCACACGCTCACGCCTCAGTACCTCTGAAATCGGGAAGCTTCGATAGTGGCTTAGATCCAACCACACGTCTTTACGGAGCAGGTCTTAGGGGCAGAAGTCTTGGGGGATCCCTTGGAAAGAACAACAGGTATCCAGCAACCCCTGATGCCCAATTTCCAGTCACTTTTCATGGTCTAAGGAAGAAGGCTTATGCTCACAGCCACGGATGCATCCGGATGGGGCGGGACACATCTGGATGGATCCCTTTGCCAGGGACCCGAGGGGTCCCACAGTGCAGTCCTAAGTGGGACAGCTCCAGTGTGGGTGGTGTCACAACTAGGGGTAAGGGGTGCTACTGGCATCTAGTGAGTGGAGGCCAGGGATGCTGCCAGAGCCCTGCGGTGCTGGGACAGCCCCCCTCAGACCGCCAGCAGGGCGCTGCTGTGGCTGGGAGGGCGACCCTGCTCCACGTGCACGTGCCCTCTGCCGCTCTCTGCCCGCCAGGCCCTTGGCGTGGACCTTGGGGTAGCCTTGCCTGCAGCAGTAAGGCCTGCGCCCAGCTCTCCGGCCTGCTGGGTGAGTGTGTTCACAGGCTGGCCTGAGTCCTCCGAGGGGACAGGAGACCTGGGGTTGGACCCCTCGACACCCCCACCGCCCTCGGGCCAGCCTCTCCTCTCCCTCTTCCTGCCGCACTTTCCCGTTCCGCTGGAGCGTTCCCCGGCCTTCCCTGCCTTGTGCACCTGCACATGTCCAGGCCCCCGGCAGCGGGCTCCCTCGCCCCGCCCACAGTCTAGTGGATGGGAGCAGGCAGCAGAAGCCCTGGTTCCCGCCCCACCATCTGAAGGCAGACGGTGACTTGCTGCTTCTTCCCTGAGCAGCTCCTGGGCAGCAGGTCTTCGAGGGTTCCCTGCCCTGCATCCAGGATGCTGACGAGAGGCACAACCCTGTGTCCTGGTCCCTGAGGTCAGCGTACTGGTGTCCCTCTTGGCACGCGGCAGCAGCGAGCGGCTGTCAGGTGCTGTGTGATCCAGACACTGACCCAGGCAGGTTTCCGCTGCAGGGACAGGAGGCAGGGGACAGCTGGTTCATCTCGGCTTTCCCTAGATGCTTCTCTCCTCCATTTACTTCTCCACTTGTGAGAGCTGGGATCTGCTCACTGATGCGTGTTCCTGTGTTTTCCTCTCGTGAATGTGATTTGGGTTTTCCAGGCCCCGAGCCCACCCTGGGCCCCTCAATCCCAGAAGAAGGCCAGCCCTGAGATGCCGTCGTGGGGACTCCCCCAAGGGAGATGCAGGTGGAGCCAGTCCGGCTGGAGGCCCGGGCCCCTGGGATGGGGGCGAGGGCTGTCCAGCCTCAGCCCTGGGGAGGGCAGCTGGAGAAGCGGCCCAGACACCAGCGTCTCTCCTGAAGCGGCCTCCTCTCCCTGACCCCTCCCCTGCGGACCCTGTGGAGGGCAGGACTCCTGCTGGGAGGAGGCGCCCCCTAACCCACATGCCCCTTGAGGGCTGGGTTCTGCGCAAACCATCTTTGCAAAGGTCGTCATCGCTTTTCAGGCTTAGCAGCTGTGCCTCTGAAAGTGGAGCAGCACGCTTGGGGGTCTTGGGTTCTGACGGAGGAGTCGTCCCAGGGGGTCCCTGGGAAGATGCAGCAACGGCCCAGGAGCAGTTCTGGGGCCACCACGGGGCCTGTGGGTGGCCGTTGTGCCCCGTCCTGCCCCCTGCTCCCTTCCTCATTGTTCTGCACAGAAAGCTGGGCCCTCGCTCCTTCGGAGGCACAGCCAACCCTACACCAAGCCCCAGCGTGTGGGACCTGTGGGAGGAGGGCTCCCCAGGCGCCAGCACCCCTTGGAGGGACAGCCTTGCGGGCAGGCGCAGGCAGAGGCCCGGGGCGTCGGGCTGTGTGCCTCAGGCTGTTCACTCCCGACGTGTGCAAGTATACGCATTATCTACACATGTCGTGCACCAGTAGTGTAACTGCACAAACACGAAAATAGAGCCATTCAAGGAATGAAGGTAAACTGTGTTTTATTGCTTGGCTGACGGAAAAGGCTATATATACTATCGTTACATATTAGGGCAGAATTCCCCTTTTCAAAGAGTGGGTGTCAACGGATGTTCGATAAATTGGCCAGACCTCGAGCTACAGTGGTGTCGGCTGGCACGGAGCTCGCAGCGCGAGGAGGAAGAGGGTGGGCTCAGCCCCTGGGCCCGCGTCTCTGGGACCGTCTCCAGCCCCTGGTCTGCAGCACAGCTTGCGAGGCTTAGCTTGGTGAAGACCACGACCCCTGATCTCGAGGCCACCGGGCCGGGCACGGGGGAGCTGCAGCGTGAGGCACTGCGCTGTCTGCTCTGTGGGCCTGGCTCTGCCCTCAGCACCTGTGACCGCAGGTGACAAGCTGCCCCGGTGAGGCGGCGTCCCCGTCCACAGATTCTCTTTGATTTTTTAATAACAACACATATCAGTAGACGTTCTGGTGTTTTCTTTCTGTACCCACTGGATCGTGGGCACCCACTCTGGTGACCCCCCCCCCAGAGCGCCCCCAGGTCCAGCGCCTCCCCTTCCGCTCTCGCCGCCCTTTGACCCTCAGAAGGTGCTGAGCCAGGAGCTGAGTTCAGTCGCGCTGAACGTTCGCGGGCAGGAGAGGAGCCGGGCCTGGTGGCCTGTGGTCTTCCCCTGGCTCCCCCTGCCGCGCCACCCCACCGCCAGGCAGCCGAGCGGGGCTCGTCAGCAGGGGTCGCGGTGCACGCGGACTCCGTGAGGGGACCTGACAGCCTGGACTTCTTGGACTCAGCTGGGCATGAGGACTGAACACAGACCTGCGTGTGTCCCCTGCCCCAGACCCGCAAAAGAAAGCCGAGGACTAGCAAGGTGAGATCCTACAAAGATGCAGGGATTGAGGGCGGCGGGCAACAGCAGAGGTAAAGATGGGCTTGAGGAAGGTGGGGGTGGGAGGGTGGAGCTAACGGAGGGACGTGGAGAAAGCAGGTCCTCGGCGCCAGCAGGCGGGGCTCCCAGTCAGCAGGGGGCCGCTTGTGTTCCAGAATCAGGAGACGCTGGGGCACCCGTGCTGCAGGTGGAGTGGCCTGACCTCCACAGCCAGGCGGCGCCCCTCCCCCACTTCCTAATCCAAGGGTCGACTGGAAGCTTTTTCTGCCAGAGGAATCCAACCGGGGAAGCTCTGGAACTGGGTGCACAGCAAGGACTGGGGGTGCCGTGCGAAAAGTGGGGTCAGGGGACATTCTGTATACTGAGAACCACCTTCCCAGTCTCACCCCTGCTGGGCTCTGGCACAGTGGAAACCAAATAAGTGACCCCTGCTAGAAGACCAGAGGATTCTTTTCTGGAGAAAGAGAATCGCCCCAGAAGGAAGACCTCCATGGATAGATGTGGACGGATTTCCCAGTGAAGAAACCAACCACTGTCAGATCCCTCTGCAGCCTTCGTGCCGCACTCCAATATCGGCGAAAGGCCAAGGAGCAACGTGAATCAAAAAGAAAAAAAATAAGAAGGGGGAAAAGGAAGAAATTCAGCAGAAACATATTTAAAGGGGACGTCCAAAGCTGCCATTTGATAATAAGAGAATGCATGTTTCCATGAAATAATAACAAATGTCTGTATTTTTAAAAAGTAACAAGAAAGAACTCCAGGAACTTAAAAGCAAAGTAGATGCCATTTTTAAAGGTTCGTCAAAAGGTTGGAAGGTAACATCAAGGAAAGCTCTCAGAAAGTGAGACCAAAAGACACAGGAATTGAATATATGGGAGATCCAACAAATCAGAAAATTAAAATATCAATACGGGGGAATCTGAAACAAAGAGAAGTTCTAGAAAGGGAAAATGGGGGAAAGGAAAAGAAAGAAATTATCAAAGAATTAATCCAAGAAAATTTACCAGACTGAGGGATACGAGCTTTCAGCTTGAAAGACCCATTAAGTGCTTAGCAAAATGAATGAAGAGGACCATACTAGGCATATCAACATGGAATTTCAGAAGCCCGGAATATGCAATACTGAAAGCTGTCAGAAAAAAGTGACAGATCACACAAAGGAAGTCAAAAGAACGTCATCAGACTTCTGAAAACAGTCCTGAATACTGGAAATCAAAAAAGGGATATCTTCAAACTCTTTAGGGAAAATTTTATTATCCAAGAATTGTATATCCAGCTGAACTATCAATCAAGTATAATGGTACAATAAAGACGTGTCAGATGTGTAATCTCTCCAAAGGTCTGCCTCCCGTGTGCCTTTCTGCATGAAGCTGCTGAAACATATGCTCTTGCAGAAGGCAGATCCGTCTTGAGATTCAGGGACAGAAGATCAACCTGGGAGCAGCAAAGGGAATTTCCGGGATTCTTATTAGAGCAGATAAAAGGAGGGCTCTACGAGAAAAAGAACAGGAGTGATGGATGACTTGGTATATTCATTTGTATGGAAAATATGTTAAGAAAGTTTGGATAGTTTGGAAAGAATGAGTGACAGCATATTAAAAATCTAAGCTGGTAAAAACGATGAGGTAACATTAATGCCGGTAAAAACTAAACAAGTGTATAAGAAAGAAAATCAAATCACCTGGTTCATCAACGAACAATATTTACATAGTCATCATGCTGATACCGAAGATGAGTTTAATAAAAATGGTGCTATAATTAAGCTGGGAGGACGGAGGGAAGGAGGTGTTTAAGATGAGGGTACGAAATCCTCTGTCCTAACGGGAAGTTAACAGACTGGTGTCTCCAGTCTACACATCAGCTTGACTGTCAACAGACTGCAACAGGCTTCTCCCCCAGACGGCAAACTAGCACAGTTACTGGCTCCCTCCTCCAGATCAGCCCCGGAGAAACGGGGAAGGGCCTGAGGCGGTGGCTGCAGCCCTTTGTTGGGCTGTTTTTTGTTTGTTTATTTTTTTTTTTAACATCTTTATTGGAGTATAATTGCTTTACAATGGCGTGTTAGTTTCTGCTTTATAACAAAGTGAATCAGTTATACATATACATATATCTCCATATCTCTTCCCTCTTGTGTCCCTCCCTCCCACCCTCCCTACCCCACCCCTCTAGGTGGTCACAAAGCACCGAGCTGATCTCCCTGTGCTATGTGGCTGCTTCCCACTAGCTATCTATTTTACCTTTGGTAGTGTATATATGTCCATGCCACTCTCTCACTTCGTCCCAGCTTACCCTTCCCCCTCCCCATATCCTCAAGTCCATGCTCTAGTAGGTCTGTGTCTTTATTCCCGTCTTACCCCTAGGTTCTTCATGACCTTTTTTTTTTTTTTCTTAGATTCCATACATATGTGTTAGCATACGGTATCTGTTTTTCTCTTGAGCTGGCTGTTTGCGTGGAGAGGGCTGAGCTCGGGGTCACAGGGCCGCCACCGCCGTCGCTTGAGGAAAACTTGAGTGAAAGCCACCTCTTGCGCTGTACGCGCCTCTGACCCCTCACTGCAGGACCCCGGGCTGACCTCACACTGTGGGTGCAGAGGTGCTCAGGACGGAGGGCCCAGCCTCAGGGCCCTGCGGCTTAAACCCGGCACTTCCTGCTTCGGGGCTGCTGCTTCCTTTAGTATTTGAAGAGCTATAGTTGTCTGAATATTAAAAAAATAATAATAAGTAAATACACTTAATGATGATGTAGGAAGGGAATAGTTCTGTGTTAAAAAAAAGAAAAACTGACACTTCCTCCATCCAAGAAGCCAAGCGCACTGAATTGATTCCCATTTGACTTGACATCTGCCCTGCTGCCCCACGGGATGAGCCCAGCGAGGCCTGACGGCATCGGGAAAGTGCCAGGTCACCGGCCATGGAGCGGGATGTCCAAACAAAGAGAGTTCTTCGGTCCACAGTCTGTGGGATGAAAGCATGTCGTTTCCCCAGTTTCTGGTGTACATGTTGGAAATCCTGCCTTCCCACCCCCCTTGGCTATTGGAAAACAATTGAGTCTGTTGCTTCAAATGGATTGATGATAATTCCTACCACTTAACCGTATAATAATCACCTTGGCCATGTCTAGTTATCTGAGCAAGAGACTAAATTACATACTATTGCACACCAAATAACTTTTAGAATATGTATTTAAATAGTCAGAAACAGCCAGAAGCCACCAGTAGACTATTCACATCTCAAATGGTTTTATTGACATACTCTGCCATCTTGAGTCTATTTACACAACGCAATTAGAGGGTGTAAAAAAGGGGGAAGATGGAAAATGTATATGTGCTGTAACCAAGAAAGGAATGAATGATTCTCAGGAGGGGAGAGCTACGTGGAGTGGAAGATTTCATCAACGTCCTAACGTTGGTCAGCAGCGCTCAGGTAGCAAAATGGCGTTAGGCTCGGTCTTAAGTCTTCCGAATGCTTTGGCGTCTGACAGTGTTGTTATTGTTGCTTGTTCTTGGCTGAGTGTAGACTGGCTTCACGTGTGACCATCTCTGAATTTTGTTCCGTAGCCGGTGGCCGTGCTGTTGACCTTTGGGACTCCCCAGGGCTCTGATTCGGGTTCTGGATCCGCAGAAACATGTTGTATCAGGCGTGTGGCCTTTCGGGTCATAGTCTCCTTCTCTAGATGCAATGTGCTAACAGCAGCTTCCAGCAGCTGGCGGACCTGGCGGAGATGGGCCAGCAGGGTCGGGGCGTGGGTGGGAGGCTCTGTTTCCTTGGCGTCGTGCTTCATGGGAAGGGACCTGCACTGGCGTAAAGTCCTGGCCTCCCTTCTGCCGCAGTGCTGTGGCGCACGTCGGGGGAAAGTTTGGAGGAACTAGCGATTCACTTTCTTCTCGAACCTCTTCTATCCTAAGTGACCGTCTGCTCTGCTGCGCCAGACTTTCCCCGCGTGGGTGGGCTGCCCAAGGCCTACACTGCTTGGGAGGGGTGGGTGGGCAGGGGGCAGGCCGTCGGGCAGGCTAGTAACCCTTGTCAGCCTCGGATCCAAAGCCCAGCCCTTCGATCCGCGTGTTAGTGATAAAGCGGACTCGTCTTTGGCATCTTACTTCTCAGCTGGTTCTGAACTCGGAAGAAAAAGAAAAGGGCATTAATTTTTTTTTTTTTTTTTTTGCGGTACACAGGCCTCTCACTGTTGTGGCCTCTTCCGTTGCGGAGCACAGGCTCCAGACGCGCAGGCTCAGCGGCCGTGGCTCACGGGCCCAGCTGCTCCGCGGCATGTGTGATCTTCCCGGACCGGGGCACGAACCCGTGTCCCCTGCATCGGCAGGCGGACTCTTAACCACTGCGCCACCAGGGAAGCCCAGGGCATTAATTTTTGACGCTTTAAGTCCCCAGAGTGTAGACTTCTATTATGGACCTGAGCATTTGATTTCCTCCCCACGATAACAGCAGTAAGTGACAGGGACAGTCCTCCGATTTCCACCCCAAAGACCTGGGTCCCAACGCTGAGAAGAGTTGAGAGAGATGGAGAGAATCCTAGTGCCACCCAGACGCACCACCTGAGAGCGGACCGGCTGGGCCTGCTGGGACTCGGAGCAGGTTCAGGGAGCGTCTCTGGGCGCGGCATTAACCTGTCTTAAGAGAACAAATGCCGAGAGCCAGTCGCACAGCCTCGATAGGATGGCAACACAGGAAGCTTGCGTTCCGACCAGCAAATCCCGAGTTTAGACTCTCGGCTCTGCCCACGACAGTAGGATTCCATCTGTCTGGAATGAGACCTGAATGCTGAATATTTAAAACTATCCACCGATGGGTCATATCCATGATCAGCCTTAACAACCAACTAATCAGCCAGCTGTCCCCGCGTTTCCTAGCTTTTACCACAAGACTAAGACTGGGCCAGGTACCCTTATGAATTCAAAGGGGATTGAGGCCTTGTCCTGTCCTGAGCCCCCGGATAAGATTACGTTGAACAGAGATACACATAGAGGCTAACATTTGCATTCAGCAACTTCACATGCGCAAATGGACCGTCACTCCAACTGAGTCACCAAGAAATCACGTGAGACCTCGAGGTTTGCTTTTCCCATCTCTCAGCGATGGCCTGGGCCGTGTGGCAAGGCCCTGAAGGCCCCTTCTGGCTCCGATCTTCCTGGGTCCTTGAAGGAGAAGGGGAGCATCTGGCTTGATGGCGGTCCACCCGTGAAGAAAGGTCGCACCTCTGCAATCCCGCCCCCATGGGTGCTGACTACTAGAAGCTCACCCATTAGCAGGGGTGCACACACCTCCCCACCCACAGTGCACGGACTCAGACGTGGCCCCAGCATCCACTTCCCTCCTGGGAACAAGATTGGCCACAGGGCACCTGCTGGGGTAGACGAGGTTGTCCCGTGGCCAGAGGTTCAGGAACCAGGTCAGAGGGGAAACAGTTGAATGAACTTACCCATAACGGTAAACCCAGAGGAAAGAAGACCAAGAAGAGACTGCCTTGAGACGGGTGGAATCAAAGGTACACACGGGGGGTGGGGGGGCGCGGAGTAGACACCCTCGGACTCACTGAGTTGCTGGAGAGAGCACGCTGCCCGGGTTTTCTGTTAGGCCTGTGGTCTGGACGGTGTCTGGGAGCCTGTTCAGCCCAGGCGTGAGGCGGGTGAGCTCTTCCACTCGGATGGCTGCTAAGGTCGCCCCGTAGGGTCTGGGAGTTGATTCAGTCTAGTTGAGGAGACGAGGAGAGCGTTTAGTGGAAGGAAGCCATCACCATCTCTTGCCTGGATCAATGGAATCACTGCACAACCAGTGGCAGCACCTCTTCTCACCCTGCTCTGTCCCACTGGCTCCACTACGGCCAGACAGTCTTCTTAATGTAGGTGACATGACTCCTCTGCTCAAGCCCTACGCGGGATCCCGTTACCTACCTGAGAAAATGTGAATTCCTTAATGCACTTCACACATCCCTGGACCATGTCCACCTGGCCAGCCTCCTCTGTGTGTCCCTGCATCAAGCCTTGGAAGGCGTGGCACCTCCATGCACCACCTGCCCGTGTCCCTCCCTTCCCTCTGCCCAGGGGCCTGGCGACCCGCAGCGCCCTCCCACCCTGCTGGTCCAGCGCTGTCTTCGCAGGGAAGCTGCCCTCTCTCCCTGGGTGGTGATGGCTCCACGGCAGCCTGCAGGTCTCTCCAGGGCGGGGACTGTGTGCGTCATCTGACTCTTGAAGCCATCGTGCCTGCGGGAAGCCCGCTACATGTAAATACTCAGTGCTGGACCATTCGATGGAGGAAGAAAGATGTGAGAGTCAGAGCCAGGGCTGTGGGCAGAACCATCTGAGGGATGTAGGAGATGCGCTGGATGGAGGGGTGGGGGGCGGCGGAAGGCCAGCCGGGAGAGTCAGGCATGCTTCGTTCAGGATGGAGACCACAGAGCCTCCTCAGTGGAGGGCACGTGCGCAGACAAGAGCTGCTTGCGGCTGGGCCGGCGCAGAGCAGGGAGGGAGCGTGTGGGGTGAGGAGGGAGGACACAGCGCGGCCACGTGGGCTCCAAGGCAGACTGGGGACTCTGGGCCGGAGGGGCTCCCCTGCACTGGCTGATGTCAGTGCCATCAGCCAGGTGGCCGCAGCCCTCCTGCAGCGCCTGTGTCGAACCAGTTGTGCTGAACAGCTCTCGGGCACCTTTCTCAAAGCGTGTCCCCTTGGCCAGCGGTTTCAAAACTTTTGACGGTGAGCTACAGAGAAAAACGTGTTTCTTAGGGCACCCTCATGCCCACATACATGAATGTAGACGTAGCTGAGAGAAAAGCTTCACAAAGCAGGTCTTACCCTTACTGCTGTGATGCGCCCTGATGTTTCCTAATCTATTCCATTGTATTTTTATAAAATTGCTTGTCATACCCCCTCAGTTGATATCAAGATACCCCAGTAAGTCACCAGCCTGCATTTGGAAGTCACCGCCTTGGACCATTAGCCTCAGAAGTACTTGGTGGGGAATTGTTAAAATACAGATTTCTGGGGCTTCCCTGGTGGCACAGTGGTTGAGAGTCCGCCTGCCGATGCAGGGGACACGGGTTCATGCCCCGGTCCGGGAAGATCCCACATGCCGCGGAGCGGCTGGGCCCGTGGGCCGTGGCCGCTGGGCCTGCGTGTCCGGAGCCTGTGCTCCGCAACGGGAGAGGCCACAACAGTGAGAGGCCCGCGTACCGCAAAAAAAAAAAAAAAATACAGATTTCTGGGACTCGCCCCAGAAGGACCCAGGAATCCACATTTTAGTTGGTGCCACGGTGCAGGGGAATTTTTTTGTTTGTTTGAAAACTGATGTTTTGGGTAATACTGAAGTCTTTGCACTGGAAACCATTCATTAGCTTCAATGGGATTTTGTTTATTTAGATGTGTCTTCTAACTTCTCTTTCCTACGTTCATCCTTACAATGCTGGTAAGGTTGCAAGTAAAGCACTTTTAAGAGTGCCTGGCAAAGAATAAGCACTCCAGAATGTGAGCCATCATCATCTCCATCATCCCCATCTCCATCACCATCCCCATCTCCATCACCATCCCCATGTCCATCACCATCCCCATCTCCATCACCATCCCCATCTCCATCACCATCCCCATCGCCATCTCCATCACCATCATCATCCCCATCTCCATCACCATCATCATCTCCATCTCCATCTCCATCATCATCATCATCTCCATCTCCATCACCATCATCATCTCCATCTCCATCCCCATCACCATCATCATCTCCATCTCCGTCACCATCATCATCTCCATCTCCATCATCATCATCATCTCCATCTCCATCACCATCATCATCTGCATCTCCATCTCCATCACCATCATCATCTCCATCTCCATCACCATCATCATCCCCATCTCCATCACCATCATCATCCCCATCTCCATCATCATCATCTCCATCACCATCACCATCCCCATCTCCATCACCATCATCATCCCCATCTCCATCACCATCATCATCATCATCTCCATCACCATCATCATCTCCATCTCCATCACCATCATCATCATCATCTCCATCTCCATCACCATCATCATCTCCATCTCCATCTCCATCACCATCATCATCTCCATCTCCATCACCATCATCATCCCCATCTCCATCACCATCATCATCATCATCTCCATCACCATCATCATCTCCATCTCCATCACCATCATCATCATCATCTCCATCTCCATCACCATCATCATCTCCATCTCCATCTCCATCACCATCATCATCCCCATCTCCATCACCATCATCATCTCCATCATCATCATCATCTCCATCTCCATCACCATCATCATCTCCATCTCCATCTCCATCACCATCATCATCTCCATCTCCGTCACCATCATCATCTCCATCTCCATCATCATCATCATCATCTGCATCTCCATCACCATCATCATCTGCATCTCCATCTCCATCACCATCATCATCTCCATCTCCGTCACCATCATCATCCCCATCTCCATCACGATCATCATCCCCATCTCCATCATCATCATCATCTCCATCTCCATTACCATCATCATCCCCATCTCCATCACCATCATCATCCCCATCTCCATCACCATCATCATCATCATCTCCATCACCATCATCATCTCCATCTCCATCACCATCATCATCATCATCTCCATCTCCATCACCATCATCATCTCCATCTCCATCTCCATCATCATCATCATCCCCATCTCCATCACCATCATCATCTCCATCTCCATCTCCATCATCATCATCATCCCCATCTCCATCACCATCATCATCTCCATCTCCATCTCCATCACCATCATCATCTCCATCTCCATCTCCATCACCATCATCATCTCCATCTCCATCACCATCATCATCTCCATCCCCATCACCATCGTCATCTCCATCTCCATCCCCATCACCATCGTCATCCCCATCACCATCACCATCACCATCGTCATCCCCATCACCATCATCACCTCCATCTCCATCTCCATCTCCATCACCATCATCATCTCCATCTCCATCACCATCATCATCTCCATCTCCATCACCATCGTCATCCCCATCACCATCGTCATCCCCATCACCATGTCCCCTTCTAAACAAAACTGTTGATCCACACGCAACCTGCTCTTTCCAGAAATTTCCACATCCCACCCCAGTAAATGGAACCATGTTCCCTCAGTTGCTCAATCCAAAAGCTAGGAGCCATCCTTGACCTCTTTTCCCTACACTCATTTGGTGACTCAGGCTTCTGATCCCAGATGGCCCTCTTCTCTACCTACCTTGTTCCAACCACCATTTCTTGCCTGAACCACTGCAGCAGCCTCTCTGCTTCAGCTGTTTCTTTTCCACAGTCCAGGATGGCCTTCTACAAAAATCAGTCGGACCATGTCACCTCCCATCTGCATCAGTTATTTATTGCTGCATAACAAATTACCCCCAAATTTAGTGGCTTAGCCCAACAAATATTTATCCTCTCCCAGTTGCTGTGGGTCAGGAATTCTGGAGCAGCTTAAGCTGGTGGTCCTGGCTCAGGGTCTCTGATGAGCTTGAGGTCAGTGGGTAGGCAGGGGCTGCCGTCACTGGAAGGCTTGACTGAGGCTGGGGTACCCACTTCCAAGATGGCGCACTTGCCCAGCTTCACCCCATGGGCTATTTGGGCGTCCTCATGACATGGCAGCATCTTTCCGCAGAGCATGCGATCCAAGAGAGGCTGAAGGTGCAGTGTCTTCGCCAGCTACACACTGGCACTTCCACCGTATTCTGCTTGGCGGGAGTGACTCACTAAGTCCACTCGGGGAGGGGAATTTGCCTCCACCTTTTGGAGTGAATGTCAAAGAATTCGTGGACACATTTTAAGCCACCCCACCACCCTGCTTAGAAGTCCTGAGGTCCACACCCACCTCCTGGCTGGAGGCATTTTGTCTGATTCCCAAACACAACAGCAAGCTCCCTGAGCAGTCCTACCCCCAGGTTACTCAAGGCCTATGCGCTGGAAGCTTCGGAAGGTACCCTCAAGCAGGGCCCATCCCTCCTCACCTATCAGTCAGCCCCAGTCCCTCTTGCTGCGAGGTGTTTCCTAACCATTGACTGGAAAGTAGCCCCCTCATCTCTGAGTGTCAGGAAGTAACTTGCTTCTTGTTGCTGGTCAGCTGTGTGTCCACCCTGGACTGATCTCCTTGAGAGCAGGCCACTCACACCATCACCACCAGGCCACCAGGCTGTGAGTGAACACTGCCTTCCAAGAATGGACTGGAGGGTCTCCTCCAGGACTGTCACGAGTTACCGTGGCAACCTGAAAATTAATATCTGGAATCTTCAGCCAGTCTTGCCTCACTGGAAGTCTGGGAGAGGTGAATTAGGAAGGTGCTGTCTTTCTAACAAAGAAGCTGCGGCAGGAAACTCTCCTTTCATCCTGGCTTAGAGCCGCACCACTGTGACATCTTATGGTCTTAACCGTATGATAAAGGAGCTCACACGAATCCCACAGGACAGACCTGTGCACTTCTCCATTTCTTAATTTGAGTCCAAAGTTATTTTTTTCAGCTGTTCTTTAAATTTACCAAAAAGATTTTAGAAAATGCCCCGTGTCCCCCAAAGCAAGGAATTAAAACCCTGTTGAAAAGTCTGGGCGTTGCCAGAGTAATGTAAGGGCAGGAAATCATGACGGTTGTTTTTAAAGTGAGATGAAAGAGGTAGAAATACATTCTTTTCCAGAGGAGCCACTTTGGCTGAAAAGATGCGCATTTCCTTGAAAAGTTTATCCAGAGTAGACCAGGGCAGCTGGGCCAGAGCAACATCTAGTTTACAAAGCTCTGAGCTTCCCTCCCAAGAGACCCTATCACACTGTGTCTACATGCGCATCTACATGCGTGTTCGTTCCAGACGTTTCTGGCAACACGCACATAAATCACTTCTATTATCGTCAGGTTCAGCACAGCCTCCTTCCTCTCCTTTAAGGAGCGTCTTTAATATGAGAACGTCCCTGATATTCTCTTATTATCAAGAGGGGAACGTCTTTTGCCTCTGCTACTGGTCCTCACCTTCTGCGCACACACACACACACATGCACACAGGATGCCTTCTCCAGGCTCAGCTTCCCTTTCACATCTCACTCTTCCCTCCGCACCTGTCATTTCTCACTTTTCAAGCCACAAAGCAGACTTCAGTCTGTTGAATTTCAGCTCCTTCTTCCAGCCTTGGATTGCCTATTACCCATTGCAAAGGTCATTTTAAGTGTAATTCAGCTTAAATCACTTAATTTTCTGATGGACACGTTTTTTCTCCCTCAAGGTCCCTTCCTCCTCCAGGTCTCCTCCCCCCCCAGCCCCCCCCCCCACCAGCAAACCCGACTTCAAGGGCCTCCTCGCTTCTTAACGGCTCCCGGTGGAACTGGATGAAAGTGAGTCCTAAGACCTGCTGTTTTAAAGGATAAGATTTATATGTTCATGGCTTGGCCATGGAGGCTGGGGGCAGGGGAGCATATTTCTAGGATAAAGTGAAAGCAACTGAGGCCAAATATAAAATCCAGCGTCTTCTCCCAGTATTAGGAACGGAGGCAGTGATGCCGAATTCTAAACAGGACAACTTTCAGAACCAAAGGGTGTAAAAGGGTGGAGGAGGTGCATCAAGATGAGTTCAACCCCACGGGGCCTTGGGGCATGTGTGCCTGTGTGTGTACATGAGTGTGTGTGCATGAGTGTAAGTGTGTGCATGACTGTGAGTGTGTGCACAAGTGTGTGTGAGTGTGCACGAGTGTGTATGTGTGCACGAGTGTGTGTAAGTGCATGTGTGTTGGGAGAAGCAGCGAGCCAGTGAGCTTCCTGGCTTTGGTGGGTTTGCCTCTCAGCTCCTGGGACATCACCCATCTGACTGGCTCTTTCCAGAAGGTTCTGCCACCAGCTTCTTCCTGGAGCAGAGTGAGTGCTGTCCCAGAGCTGGGAAGTCAGCCCTTGGTCAGTCTCCAGGGAGGGACGGCGTGTCTGGGCCTTCTGAGCAGTGGCGGGTCTTTCAAAAGGAAGCTGGGGGCCTGATCCTGTTGCCACGTTCATCCTGACCAGGCCAGCAAGACCCCCACACACACCCAAAATAGGCAAACCTCGAGTGTTTGAGGTCAGAACAGCCTCGGGCAGAAGACATGGACCTCACAGATGGGCTCTGACCCGGTCCTCCAGCCTTTGTACTGGCCGTCCTGGACGGTTCTCAGCAGGGCGCTTCCTCTGTGCTTTGCTAGCTCTCCAGCCCTACTTCTCTGTGAACGGGTGGTTTTGAGGATAAATAGGAAACATGTTGTGCTCCTTGGAGGGAAAATGTTCTACAAAGTTTGAAAATTATATTTTGTGTTATACCCATCTCCGTGGGATGGTATTAGGAAGTTGAAAACGACAGTAACAGCTGTAAACATTCACTGAATCAGCCAGAAATCGCCCTTAGGGGCCTCCCAGGTTGAAGTATGCGCACCTGGTCCGTGGTCTCCCCTGAGGGTTGGATGGAGTCTTGAGAGGGCCCTGTGGCCTCCCCACTGCCCCCCATCGGAAAGAGGAACCCGTATGTCCCGCTGGAAACACAGCAGGTGGGGTCACGCCGCCTGGCCCACAATGTGCTTTCTGTTCTGGCCCCTGGGGGCACGCAGGAGGGACCAGGGCCAGGCTCCGTCCTCAGTCAGGGTGCGAACATCGCCGAGGGGGGAGACATCGTGGGCGGTGAGCTCAATAATGAGGAATGTCAGAGCAGTGGGGCACTTCAGGTGGACTTGAAGGACGGTTCCGATTCAGGAGGTGGGACAGGAGCACGTCCAAGTGCAGGAAGCTGGTGACAAAAGGAGTGGGACCCAGTGCAACAGCAACTCCTCAAACCCGAACACACACAGAGGACGCGGGCTCAGGTGCTATCCGCCCCTCCTTGAGGATCTTTGGGAGGGTACCAGTTTCTCTCAAAAAGAATTCCGTCTGAAAGCACAGCTGTCCCAGGATGCCCACCCAGGGCTCTTCTCTCTCTTCCTGGGGGTATCCTGTCACGGCCTCTGCCCACCATGCCATTGTTTGCTCATTGTGTACACAGCCCCAGTGGAATGCAAATCCCACCATTACCAAAACTATTGGAGTTATAGTCGCTGCTATTAATAGTTTTGACTATCAAGGGAAGATAACTCTCCTAGGTCAGTTGGACACTTTAAACACCACCCATGTTTAGCAAAATACTCCGTAAAAGAAGCAACCCATGGAGTTCCTTTGTAACATCTTGGGAACCTTGCCACTGAAGCTCCATGGCTTTCTCTCCCCACTGACTTTTTCCGATGTTTTGTTGAAGTACAGTTGTACACAGCAAAGTGCACACACTGCAAGTGGATAGCTCCGTGCCTTTTCACACTCAGTCCAGCTTTGTAACCTAAAAACAGGCCATGACCTCTCCTGTCCTCATGAGGCACCGTCCCCATGGCCTCACTCACCTTGCCCCCAGTACCATGGGTTCATCTTGCCTGTTCTATGCTTTGTGTGGTGGAACCATGCAGGGCAGACGGTGTGTATTACATCTGTGAGGCTCATCCACGTTGTGTGTGCACCTCGCTCACATCATTATATTGATGTGTCTGAGAGACTGCATTTGCAAATGGACAGTGGCCAGGCCACGTATAGAGTAGAGCTCCGACCCACACCTGCAGCACCCTGCCCAGGAGGCCAACTCCCTTATCTGAAATAAACAGCCCAGAAAGCCAGACCGCTCTCTCCAGGGACAGTCCCGGAAGCTGTTCAGTAACGTCTGTGACAGTCGGCCCCAAACACCCAGCATCCCTAAGTTTGGTCTCTACTTAGAGACCAAATACAAACACAAAGACTGCTTCTGTGAACAGCCTTGGACGTGTCTTTTGGTGAGCACATGCACGTGCTTCTGTTGAGTAGGAAGGTGGGATCGGATCGTTGGTGTGGTCCTACTGACCTCCTCCTCCACCATCGGCGAGGGTTACATCTATTCTGCGTCTCTGCCAGCACTTGGTGTTGTGTCTTTTTCATTTTAGCTGCTCAAGTAGGTGTGTGGTACGATCGCAATGTGGTTTTAATTTGCGTTCACCTCAGAACTAAAGCTGACCAGCTTTTCGTTTGTTTATTGACTACTCAGCTATCCTTTGTTTTTAAAAGATTGCAATCTTTTTTTTAATGTTGAAATCTTTTTTTAAAATTTATAGATTTTTTTTTAGAGCAGTTTTAGGTTTAAAAACTTGAGAGGAAGGTACAGAGTTTTCCTATATAACCCCTGCCCGCACACACGCTAGCCTCCCCCGTTATCAACATCACTCACCAGTAAAGTACTTTTTTTCTTTTTTTAACCAAGGATGAACCTACATTGACACATCATAATCACCCAAAGTCCATAGTTTACCTTAGGGTTCACTCTTGGTGTTGTCCATCCTTTGAGTTTGCACAAATGTATGATGACATGTATCCATCATTATAATATCATACAGAGTAGTTTCCCTGCCTAAAAGCCTCTGTGTTCTGCCTGTTCATCTCTCCCTGCCCACACCGCCAACAAATTCTCTGTTTTTGTTTATCTGGGAATGTCTTTATTTTACATTCCCTTGTAAAAGATAGTTTTGCTGGGTGTAAGAATCTTGGTTGGCAGTTTTTCCTTTTCTCACTTTGAATACTTCATCTCACCGCCTCTGGCCGCCACTGTTTCTAATGTTGTTAATATTACTGGGGTTCCCTTGTACATGATGCGTGGTTTTTCCTCTTGCAACTTCCAAGATTTCCTCTTTGTCTTTGAATGTATGTCTGAGTGCGGATCTCCTTTCATTTTTCCTACTTGGAATTTTTTGTTCTTCTTAGATGTGCAGAGTAGGTCAGCTTAATGGTGTTGCACATTTCTCTGAGGGCCTGTTCATTTTTCCTCATTTCCTCTGTTCTTCAGATTGCTTAATGTCTATTGATCTCTCTTCAGGTTTTCCCTTTCTTCTGCTAGCTCAAATCTACTGTTAATAGATTTTAGTGAAATTTTCACTTCTTTTGTACTTTTCAACTTCAGAATTTTCACTTGATTCTTTTCTATAATTTCTGTCTCTTCATGAAATTCTCTGTTTGGTGAGTAATTGTCACAATACCTTACTTTCGTTCTTTAAAGATGGTTTCCTTTAATTCTTTGAACATATTTATTATGCTGCTCTGAAGTCTGTGAAGTCCAACATCTGGGTCCTCTCACAGGAAATTTCTATTGCTTGCTTTTTAAAAAATTATTTATTTATTTTTTATTGTGTATGAGTCACACTTTCTTGGTTTTTTCCCCGTGTCTTGTACCTTTTTGTTAAAAACTTGATATTTGAGATAATAGATTGTAGCAACTCTGGGTAGTGATACGAGCCTCTGAAATGTCTAGTTGTCTTCATTTTTTATTGTTTCTTAGTTTATTTGTGTACTAATACGGCTGGACTAATTCAGTGAAACCTATTTCCCCTGAATTGTGCAGCCTCTGATGTTCCTGCTCATGTTTTTTCTTCATTTTTTATTTTAGAGCCTGGCTTGTGAGTTGTTACCCTTGGTCAACACAGATTTGGGGTCAGCCCCTGATTGGTCAGAGGTTGTGCCTAAGCCCCTGAGCCATTAAGTTTTTCACTCTTTACCTTTGGATCTGTGTGTGGCCTGGAGACAGATAGCAGGTTTGCAGGTCTGTCCCCTGCTCAGCCAGGGACTCATGGCTAAGAAGTTTCCTCTCCTGGATCTCAGAGGCCACTACTTGGGCTTATACACAGCCTTCTTGAGCATCAGTGGATTGTCTGATTTTAGCAGAGCTCTCTCTGACCATCTCCTGCCCTGATTTTCCCGTTAAACTGCTGGCTCCACTGGTATCACGCCCACCTGTCAGCCTTCACCGACTGCTAACTGATTGCGCCACTGTTTTCAACAATGCCCTCTGGCAAGAGTTTCTCCACAATCTGATCCAAATGCAGTCGGGCCTGTTGGCAGGAGCAGGGACTTGCCGATCTTTGGGACTTTGCTCTGACCCTCCCCTGGGCAGCACCTCTGTGCTCTGGAGCAGAAGCTGGGGTATGGGGCGTGGGGGGAGGTAGCATGGGAACTTGTGCCACTGCCCAGCTGCGACCACTGCCTAGTGTAGCTGTTCCTCGGTGCAGAGCCACGGATGGTGGGGACTGGCCTTTGTACACTGGCTGCCAGATCCGCTCGGAATCCCTCTTCCACCCCAGGAATATGGGGGATACAGGTGCCGTCGCTCAGCTGCCGTGCCCACCAGAGCTGTGCTTCTGCAACACGGGGCCATGGGGGATGGGGGACACCCTCTCCGCCCTCGGCCCCATGTGACCCTTCCTATAACAGGAGCTGGGCACGTGGGAAGGGGGGCTGCCTGGCTTCTGCCACCTTCTCAGTGTAAGGTTTTTGCAGCACGGAGCTGGATCTGCCAGTGTTCAGCCACTACTTTATTGGCCTAGAATAGCTCTTTTCACCCCAAGTAGCTGAGGGAGTGGAAACTGCCTTGTCTTCTGAGACTTCTAGAATAGGTCTTCCCCAATAAGGAACTGGGAAGGGGAGTGCTGGGTGCAGCCCACAGCTTGAAGGCCATGCCTTCTCACTGTTCTTACCACGTTTCCATACATTTTGTTCAATGTATGGTTCTCAAGTTATTTTAAGCCTTTTGATCAATCTCTAGAGACTTTGAATGACTGTCTTTGCTAATTTTGACCAGTTTTATAGATGTCTTTCTGGGGAAGAAGCTTCCTTAATCTCCTTATATCACATTCAGGAAGTTCTGCCTCTGGCTCTACTCTTTTTGTGAAGTGTTTGTTCATTGCTTTCACACATATTTCTATTGGGCTGTTTTTCTTGTAGGAGGCGATGTATATATTCTGTAAATGCACTTTGTTGAAAATACCTATTGCAAAACATTCTCTTTGTCGGTTGCATTTTTTATTTCTTAATGGTGTCTTTGATGAATGGAAGTTCTAAATTTTAATATAGTCAATATAGTAATGCTTTCTTTGATGACGGCTTTTTTTGTTTGTTTGTTTGTTTTGCATTATGCGGGCCTCTTACTGTTGTGGCCTCTCCCGTCGCGGAGCACAGGCTCCGGACGCGCAGGCTCAGCGGCCATGGCTCACGGGCCCAGCCGCTCCGCGGCATGTGGGATCTTCCCGGACCGGGGTACGAACCCGTGTCCCTTGCATCGGCAGGCAGACTCTCAACCGCTGTGCCACCAGGGAAGCCCTGATGACTGCTTTTTAAAAAATATTTTCTATTCTGTTTAAAAAAGGCTTCTCCCTCTCAAAGCTCAAAAAGATATTCTCTTGTGCTTTCTTCTAAAAGTTCTTTTATCTTTCACATATAGATCTGCAGCCCTCTGGAGCTGATTTTTGATTAGGCAGTCAGATTCCTTATTTTCTCATGTGTATATTCAATTGGCCTAGCATTGTTATTGAAGATACCATCCTTTCTTCACCACACCACAGTACCACCTTTATCCAAATCGGACTGTATCTGTGTAGGCCTGTTTCTGGACATTTTGTCCTGCTTCCCTGGAAAATTTGTCTAACTTTTCCCCAATACCACACTGTCTTATTTACTATAGCTTCATAAAAGTTCTTAATATCAGGTAGTATAAGTGCCCTAGCTTATCATTTTTTCAAGACTGCTTTGATTATTCTCAGCCTCTTGTGCATGTACACATGAATTTTGGAAGTAGCTTCTCAGTTTCCACAGGGAAAGCAGAGCAGCTGGGACTTTGATTGGGATTGTATTTACCCTATAAATCAACTTGAGGAAAATTAGCATCATTAAAATAGCGAGTCTTCCAATCCATGAACACAGTATGTCCCTTTATTTTTATCTCTAAGGTTTTTTTTTTCTTTTAAAAGTGTTTTATACTGTTCGGTGCAAAGGATTTGCATATGTTTTATTAGATTATTTCTTGATATTTATTAGATTATTTTTAGATGTTTATTAGATTATTTCTAGCTAGTTGATGACCTTAATACTATTGTAAATAATATCATCTTAAATTTCCATTTTCTGTTTATTGCTGGTATATAGAATACCAGCAATATTGAATATTCACCTGGTATTCAACAATCTCTCCCCTCCTTCAATTGTTTTGTTATTATTTGCAGTCTGTTTATCTACTTCTGGTGAAAAGGGTTGTTTGTCACGCTCCTCACAGGACATTGCTGTTACTGGTCTTTGCAAGGCCCTCTCTGGTTTGGTTTGTCCTTTCTTCCCTTTGATCTCATTTCCTCCTGTTTCCTGATAAACCACCGCGTTCACGTGTCTTGTGTCCATCTTTCTGTTTGCTCTCTGGTTACTAGTGGGTCCGAGAGTTTCTTCACATCCTTTTGGACTTAACGGAGTTTCCCACTCGGCAGAGTTACCATTCATGAACTTTGCCCATCGATCTGCGTTACTCTTTGCCTCATTGATGTTTAGTCTTCTTGACGTTTTCTACTTGCCTTTATCTCAAAACCTGAGACCAGAGCTGAAAACATGGGTCTTTCTGGCTTCTACCCACCCATTGGCTCATGGAGACTGAAACAGTGGTATGTCTGCCACCACCGTATATGAGCAAGGAAAATCCCCAAGTTCAAGTTCATGGTCGCGTGGTCCTGCACGCGAACAGTGTTATGGGCATGCTCTTTCTTCTTAGCCACAGAAGAACTGGCCTAATACTATAGCTGTGGGAGGGGCTTCCTAGGAATGGTAATAAAAACATGGAAGTAGTGGTCGTAACAGCACTAGTGGTTCTCTGTGAGCATCGTTATGTGCCGTGTCACTAACGGAATCTATAACTGGTGTTGTGATGTTGACACGCACCTGATTTATAAACGGTGGTTAAGAATCTAATAAAGGCCGTCACCATATTAGGCTTTCTACAACAAAAGTAACAGAGTCCTTATCGCGGTGCTCTACTTATGTGTCATGTAAGGCCAGCACAGGCCTAGATATGCATATACCAAACTTGTAAGTCTGGGGATAAAAACGTAAACCCCAATGCACATGCATGAAAGCAAGTGCAAACTGGGGGTATGAGGACATTAAGGCATCATCTCTGGGTGGGGTTCTTTTCCCATTTTCTCTCCACCTCATTTGCCTTTTTATGTCGGCGTTTAGTTTGTCCTCCCCAACTCCTGCCCCGTATATCTGCTTCAAAAACCTCTGAGTTTTCCTTTCTTAGCTCGAGGTTACAACTTAAGGCACAAATACCCCCAGCCTTTCGTCCCTGGAGCAGACATGTGCTGGATGTGCCACATTCCGGGCACAGTCTGGCCTCCACAAGGCAGGATTCCGTGGGGGACATATCACCTCCTGTGAATGACTGCTTTGGACTCTTTCCTAAGAGGCCGTTTCAAGAGCAGAGATGAGGGAAGAGGCTGGATGACCAGGGGCCCATGAGGAAGTGGGAGCCTCAGAGGGGGGGGGGGGTGCCACAGAAAGGAGAGTCTGCGGGCGCCAGACAGAAGCCACATGCTACGTAATTTCCCATTTTCCCCCGAGCCTGGCCAGAATCTTCCCAAATCATTAAACACCTGGCTGCGAAAATTCCAAATCAGGTATCATTTTTGTATTACATTCTACCAAGTCACATTTATTTTTATGTCTGACGTACCTGACATCAAATAAACAGTTATTTAAAAAATTGGGCACATCACCACACTGTGACATGGCCAACCTTTAAGAAAAATGAATGATTTATTTAAAAGGTTGGATGTGTCATACGAGCATCTAAATCAGCAAGTGAAAAATCAGACATCCCGGCAGCCAGGGCAGCCAGGGGAGAACAAACAGAAAGCGTTCAGATTAAAGAAGGATATTTTTTCCTCCAGGAAATTAGAAGACAGTGTGTAAATGTGACATTCCATGGGTGAAATTAAAATGACCGGAATGTATGTACTCTGCATTGTCTTAAAGAAGACTTGTTCAGACCTCTCTGCAGTCACCCTTTTTGATTTGATCGTGATACGTTTTTGGTTTTTTTGTTTTTTCTTTTACCTGTTAATGGGTTTTAGAGTGTGCCCAGGCCTGTGGTTTGCTCCCAGAAATCTCGGGGTGCTGATAGCCCTACCGGCAAACATGTGTGTGAGCGTTCTTGTTTCCTTGCCCGAAGGTACCCACAGAATATGTCTAGTTGCAGTGCAGCTGGTGGGGGAGCAGAACTTGAAGGTCATGCAGGTTTCTAACCGTGTGCTTCCCGTCTCCTGGCTCAGCCACGCGCCTCAGGGGGGAAATGGTATAAAACTTCGGGTTGAGCACTTACCTGGGGGGTAAGGAGATGGGGGTCATGTCCTAATCGGCCCATCTTTAGCTGTGTGACCTCGAGCAATGCCCTGACCCTCTCTGGGCCTTCTCTTGTTCGTGGATAAAACAAGAGGTTAGATTCCAGATGCGCTTAAAGGTCGTGCCTGCTTCTAACGTTCAATTACACGGGGGTCTCTAATGTCGCTAACTGTAGGGTCCACGCCCGTTTTGTGTGTGTTTCCAGCCGGCCCCACGTGCAGGCGCTCGGTGAATGGCCGCTGGGTTGAGCTGAGCTGAGAGGGTCTGAGGTGAGCCCAGGGTTTCAGGCCAGAAATGGGAGCTGGAATCACTAAGAACTCTGGCAGTCGGTGCGGGGGAAACGTGATGACCGGTTTTGATTCACTGGAGTCTGGACTTGGAGGTCCCAGGGCAGATGGGCAGGGAGTACGGGAGGAAGGGCCGCGCTGGGGATCTCTCACATAAAGGAGACGATGGGACCCTCAGGGCAGAGGAAATGGGGCTGCACCTGGGACCCCAGGGGAAACCTTCCCTGAAGGCCGAGCAGGGGGCGGGTAGAGAGCAGAGAGATGGGAGAGCCCCCGGGAGCCGCAGGACCCTGGGCCCTGCCCCCAGGCCAGGCTGGCCCCCAACGCCCATGGGAGCCCAGAGCACAGCCAGGCTGGCACGCAGGCTGCAGAGAAGAGGCAGAAGGAGGCTCTGGCCCTCCTGGGGTCACTCCCAGCTCTGGAAGTTTCTTCTGTTCGACGGAAGAGGTTCTAGCACAGCACCTGGGAACCAAGCCTCCGTTCCCAGATGTTCAGGACCCTGGGCAGGTGGAGGGACCACCAGGCAGGGAGGCCTGGCTGCCCACCCTCCTGCGGGGCCTCTCCAGGCTTAGGGCATCTGCTACCCACGGGGCCCAGACCCGAGGAGGAGCCCGTCTAGGGGCCTGGGGGTCACGGGCTTTGGCGATGCCCGACCACAAAACTGCCCCGCAACGCCTCACCTGTCGGGGTCCCACTGCTTCCTTCCGTCCATGGGGCCCACCTGCTGGTTGCTGGAGCCCCCCTTCCATAGAGAATGTTCTGAAATCAGAGCATGCTTTGAAAATAAAAATAGCATTTACACGCAGGGTATTATCATATTTCTAGGCAAAGATGTCACAGCTCTGAAGTACAATCCCATAGTTATGACATAACTGGGGAATTATGAGTGTAGTTAACAGAAACATTTCTGTCAGCAGCGGGTTATGTAAGAAAAGCATGCACGTCACTTCATGGAGGCCGCTGCTCTCCTGGCCACCACCGGTGACGTGGCCTAAGTCCTTCCCAGCGCCGCTTCCTCCCCGGCCCCCGAGCTTGGTCTCGGACGAGCGTAAGCTCAGGTCACAGGAGCCGCAGGTGAGACCCAAGGGGCCCCTGAAGTAAAGGGCGGGTCGGCCTCCAGGGGACCTTGGGCACCTCATCTTCGCTCACGGCCTCCCTGCTCTGGAAACACGGATGTTCTGAGCATCTCAGAAAGAGAAAAACAAGATCACACAGGCCACAAAGTGGAAAATAAATAGAAGTCCTTCCAGATGCTTCGAGAGAGCAGCAAGTGCCCAATCCTGTGCCCCGATGGACTTGATCATGGGGGCCCAGGAGGGGCGGAACGAGGGAGGCCTCAGGAGTTCACAGGCGTCCCACCGCGCTGCAGCCCTGCACCCAGGCCTGAGCTGGGAACTCTGATTCCTCCCCTCTGCTCGGCAGCCCTCTGACCTCTCTCAGGTGGGGAGGGTGGATCGTGCTGGTGCCTCCAGCACTGCTCCCCGAGGGTCGCCTCCCGTCGCCACACAAGCCATCAGGTCCGCAGGACTTTGCTCAGGGTCTTGGCCTCACTTCCAGAGCCTCTGGCCTGGCTCATTTTGTCCCTCCAGCTTCCAGGCTGCTCTGTGTTACCTCCTGTGCAGCCCCCCGCCCGCTGCACCAGGACCCTGGCGATGCTGCCCAAGCCCGGCCACCCGCAGTGCCTAACACCCCTGGACCAATGGCGCCAGCCCAGGCTGCCCGTCTCCATCGGGTGCTGGAAGCCCAGCACGTTTGATTCTGCAGCCCTGAGCAGGCCCTCTCTCCCCCCATCCTATCGCAGGGTACATGACATGCTCTCATTGCTGCCAGCTCCACCTCTGAAATTCCTTTCTCCAGCCATTATCGCATCACCTCACTCCCGGGGCCCTGCTTGCAATGGGATGAGCTGTACGGTCAGCACGACACCTGGGGGAGAGGGTCTAAGCAGCGAAGTCAGTTTGTTCAGATAACTCGCAGCTGGTTAGGCAGTCGCAGGATAGGTGCAGCTGTTCAATCGTGCCGCCTGTTGTGTGTCTGTGACACGTTCCCCACTTTATGTCCTCACAGTGATCATCTCAGGACCTCAGAATGACTGCTGTGGTTCCAGACATCTCACCCTCACTGGAAGACAGGATAGGGAGAAGGGGGCATATTCTTCAGAGGTCCCATCGTTTTATCTGTTAAGGAAACCTTTTCTGGAAGACTTCCCCTCCTGACCCGTTGGTCAGTAGCAGGTCACGTGCCTGCTCTTAGACCCGTCACTGACAAAGGTACCACCTGCTTGCTTGCAGATACAGACAGACTATAATCCACTCCTTGGGGCTGAGGGAGAGGGCCCACCTTCCCTGGATTCAAGAGATGTGTGCCTGATAACCTGAACACAACCAGGGTTCGTCTGTTAGTAGGAAAGTGCGGTCAGCGAGGAGCAGTGCGCCCCTCGTGGCGTGGCAGTGGGCTGTGGGACAGTTCTTTACCCCTGACCCTGCACCAGCGATTCCTTTGCCACTTGCTGACCGGTTCGCTCATCCCACACTGGCCTCTGACCACTTCCCAGCCCCGCCTCAGCCTGGGAGTTGACCTGACACCCAGGACCGCAAGTTCCCACCTCCCAGAATTCAAACGTTTCACAGCGGGGCTGGCATATTGCATGGGGGGGGGCATGGTTCCATTTGACCCCCCGGGACCTCATCTCACCTTTGCACGCACAAAGCCTTCTGATTTGGTGGAGATTTCTTCACTCTCGCTCTGCTTCTCCAGTGACACGAGATGCAGGCGGGGTTTGCCCGCGTGAGGCAGGTTCAGAGCATGTTCATTCATTTACTGCCAGACTCAGCTTTGCGGGTGTCCAGTGACCGAGCCCAGGCCCTGTACCAGCTGGTCAGTGGTAGTGACAGTGGTGACGATGGTCAAGAGGCTGACGTAGTGTCCGTAAGGTGCTCGGGGTTGCCGTGCTCTCCTTTTGTCTCTCTTCCCTTATTTAGAGACAGGAGAGAGAGGCTCCCTCTGATGGTGGCAGACACCCCTACCAAGGATCGAGGGGTCCCACGGACCTCAAGGTGCTGGAGCCTCAGTTCTGGCCTCTGCAAAATGAGGAGAAGAATCAGAATAATGAGATTCCTTTCCACCCTGATATCATTCTTCTGGTGACTGTGGTGCTGGCACTCGGCTGGTTCTTCATAAATGTCTGAGGCACCAGGGGAGGAGAAGTTTTGGGGGTGTTTTGGGGAGAGAGTAGAAATTTCCTGTAGCCTCTTCAGAAACCAGGAAGTACATGACTTGGAAACAAGGCTGGTCCCTGGTTCTGTCTCCCCGGAGGCCAAGGTTTCTGCTTTCCTCCCACACGCTGTGGATATTATTACATTATATTATGTTATTATTTACAAACTCGTCACCGCCGGGCTCTCCCTTGTGCTGGATCCCGCCACCCAGCGGGGTCTCCCTCACCCAGGCCTGGAATCTCGCGTGCCTTCTCCGACTCGCCGTTCTGCCTGCCGCCTTGGATGGCGAGTGCGTTCCGTGTTGGGCCCCAGCAGTGTAACATATTTATTTTGTTTGGTTACCTAACGATGTTACAAATACAATATGTATTATTTATCCTCCAGCCTTGGAGATGGGCTTCGGGGCCCGGAGCCGCTCCGCGGCCGTGAGCGCTCACACGAGTCTCTGAGCTGCGCTTATTTTGTTTACTGGAGAATCAGTACAGGTGCAGGAGGAGACTTTCCTTCCTCCTGGGAAGATTTTTCATCACGTTGTAAAAACGTAAACTTGAGCTGCGGCAGGGCCCTGGAAAGCCAGCGCTTCCCATTTGAACGGTGATGCCTCCGCTTTGTCACAGGGGCCCAGGGAATGGCTCTGTGTCCCAGGGCGTCTGTCCCCGGAGAGCTGCCCACTGCCCACATGGTGCCCATGCTGTGGGCGCCGCCGCAGCCCGGTGGGTTGGCCAGAGAAGGAGCTCCTCCCGTGCCCCTCCTTGCCCATCGGTTTGGATCCAGAGGAGACCCGGCAGAGGCAACACACAGGCCTCTGAAATATTGTTTTTCCTCCCCTGCCCGATGCTGAATCCTTGGCTAATGGTGTCATTGGTTTATGTGCAGGGAAGCAGAGAGGAAGTCGGGACGGGCTTTAAATTACGTGCCGGGACTTGCCGATACATCCCTGCGATGGGGACGCTTGTAATTTATTCTCTGCAGCTGGAGGCTGACCTTTCCTTCCGGCTCCTCTCCCCTTGGACACTCCAAGCAGCAAACATCTTTCTCTCCTGACCCGTGTGCGGAAAGCAGTCCCCTGGTCCTCGGTGTTCCGGAAGTTTCCATTTCGCCTGTGATATTGGAGAGCCCTGTTGTCCCAAAGCCCTCTTTGGCTTTTAGGGGCTCTGGGATGGCTTCGTCTTCCATATTTCAACCTGGAGGATGTCGCAGAACAACGCTCCAGCTCAGCCAGTGTTTTCCAGAAATAAAAACTGAAGGGCAGCGCTGCAGAGGGTGACGTACCCTGTCCCACTAGAGAGGCGCGCGCGTGGATTTCCGGCCGTCAGAAGGACGAGCTCGGCGTCCCCTCGGCTCCCTCGTTTTGCGACTCCTAGCTCGGGGGTGAGCTGGATTGGGGTCTGCTAGCCCCAACGTGGCAGCCTTCTCCCTAGACGCCCCACAGACATCTGAAAGTCCACACCAGAGCCCAGAAAGGCAGCAGCAGGAGGCCGGGGCTGGCGGCCACTGGGGCAGGAGAGATGCCCCCGACCAGGCCTGGGGGCCCCGCCAGCCTAAGGGCAGGTGCTGGTCGCACCAGAGGTGCCCCGTGCACGGTCCCGGCGCCGCCCAGCCCCACTCCCCGGGGCGGGGTCTCCTGGGAGGACAGCCAGCCCGCCTCCCCTCCCAGAGAGCACCCGCTTCTCATCCCACTGGAGCCTCTTTTCCGGGGAGGAAGGTTGTTTTTCTAAAGAGGAGGATGGTTTCAAACCTTCGCTCCCTGGGAGGCCGCAGGCAGGCTGTCCACCTGAGCGCCCCGCTGTCCACCTTGCCTCTCCTCGCCCAGACTTACCAGAGCCAGACAGGTTAGGAACAAAATGATTCTAATCAAAAGAATAAAGACATGGGGTGAAAAGTGGATTATTAATTCAAGCTGTGCCCTCCGTCCCAATAACAAATGACCCAGCATTAGGGAAAGCCAGTGACTAGATTGGAACGAATGCGGGCCGGCCACCTTCTCCAGCCCGGGGGCCCTGGGGTGGCCGGTCCCCTCCCTCGCCTCCAGCCCCAGACCTGCGCTCCCGTTGACAGATCCGCGAGCCCAAACTGACAGCTCCTCAAACCTGCCCAAGAAGCCCAGCATTAATTAAGTCATTGCTGGACTGTAATTTCCTTGAGAAGTAAAAAATTCTCACACAAGAAAAGGTTACAGAGACCTTTTCTGTGTCAAAATTACCATGCCGCATGAATATTAATGCTCCTAATGAAGACAGCCTCTTTTCATCAGGAAGGTTCTGGAGCAGGTGCCAGACCTGAAGTCTCACTCCGTGGGCTTTACAGGCTCGGGAAGTCGGCACGGGGCAATTTTCCTATTAAAGCCGACGTTCCCCCCACGCTGTTACCCCTCCCCTACCTGTCTCCGGCCCCCAGGTGCGGCCTCTTCTCCGAGGTTTTGAGGACGGGGACCCGCTGGGCGTTAGAGGTGCGACTCGGCCACAGTGTGGGGAGAGGAGCTCGCGTCTGCACACAAGTCACACCCACCCCTCCGGGGATCAGTAGACCACGACTGCATTTGTGTCCCCGATTGCCCCCGGGACACGACGGGGTGCTGGTGACCAGCCCAGCATGAGAGGTACTCCTCCCCAGCCCCTCACTTCTGCCTGGACCCCTGCCCCCCCGACGCTGGAGGCCAGGCCAGGCACCTCCAGCCCCGGGCCCCTGCTAGGAGGGGCCTCATGGTGGCCAAGACGGGCCGGGTCCATGGGCACCCCGGGAGCCTTTCCCGAGCGCCCTGCTCGAGTGCGGCGTTGAGGGGTTGCTCCGTGTCGCTGGGAACTGGGCTCCCCCTCCCCCTCTGCATCTGGGGCTGGTGGTGAGAGGGGTGACTTGGGCTCCTCTGTGAGCACGTAAGCACCTCTCCTAAGAGAGACCCGAGGTCCACATTATCATTCGTCATCGTTCAATCAAAGGTTTGGACGCAGTTGTTTTGGTCCTCGGCTATCGTCTTCCCATTCTTTGCGCCCTCGATTTTATGAAAATCGAGGTGCCGGCCCGGGGGGGAGAGACCGTCTCTGTGCTGATGAGAGGTTTGGTGCTTCCCCAAAGCTGGTGAAATCTCCCAAGACAGGAAGAGGTGATTTATTAAAGCAAACTTAGGAACTAACCAGTTATCTAGACGTTGCTTATGTTGCATCGTGACTCCAGGAGATGGCATGTGAGCCTCCGAGCGACATCCAGAGCCTCTCCAGACTCAGCTGGCAGCCGCCGCCCTCGGGCCCCTCCCTCCCCAAAAGTCTCTGCAATTGCATCTCCCTTCGTTTTTCACCAGTCAGTCATTTGTGACGTAATAAGGGCTGTGGCTACCCAGTAATAATAAATCTGAACGTTTCGGTTGAGCCATATAATTCCCCGTGTGTATTTAAAAGGTAAGCGTGATATATGGTTATGGGTGCTGATGTAATAGCTATTAGATTTATAATACATCGAAGGAGCATAATTTTATTATAAAGAGCAGTAGTTTACAATCTTATTATTGTTTATCACTGACGTCAGTACAGGCCTGTAGTCAGAATCAGGTTGCGACTAGAAAGATCTGTATGTGTCATCGGTTATGCCAGCATGCCACCTCTTGTGAACCGACATCAGTCTGAAAGCGGCTCACCGTGGTCCAGGTGCTGTCACCTGTCACCTGGCTGTTGGGAAGCCCAGAGAAGCACAGACGCCTGTGTGGCACACGCAGACCCGAGCCCGCAATTCTGCTGAAGGATATGGCCGCGGGGTCCAAGTGAGCTCGGGAGGTGCTGTGGGACGTGACTGCCTATTCTCCTTGTGACGCGGGCCGCGAGACCAGGCGAGAGCATCAAAAGTGAATCGTGACCCCCCCACTCACTGCAGGATGGCTTTTCACCCAACTTCCCCAAAGATGTTCTCCGTCTTCCCTGGGAAATGCGGGGCCTGTCAGGTGGAAAAATCAAACCACACCCCCAGACGCAAGCCTGTGAGCCCGTCCACTGGTTTTGTGACCGAGGGGCTCTGCCGTTTAAGGTCACCAGAATAGGCGGTGGCATTGCAGCCTTGTTAGGTAAACTGCGGATCCGGCCCCCAGCGGAGGCCAGACCCCGGGGTCTGAGGAAGGAAGGTCCTGGCATTAACGATGAAGGACTAGCTCAGGGCGAGCCACTCTTAAAAACAGTTGTTTTATTTGCAGCAAAGGAGCTCTCACATTTTCCACAGATTTCTCATGGTGCTGAAGCCTGATTGAAAATGGTAAAAATAACTTATCAAACACCATCACAGCCTGCAGCACGTTCGCTGCCCGGGGCAGCCAGATCGGCACAGTCCTGAGAGCCGTTCCCCTGCCCCGTCTGGTCAGGATTGTTTGGGGACCTTCTACCACAGTGAGGACGAAATATGTAATTGTCTGATCTCAGCCAGACATCACAGCAAACCTCTCCTCTGAGCTCTGGGGCCCTGAGCTGGGCGTCTCCTGGGAAAGAGTGGGCTGCCTGAGGTCAGGACAGACCCTCTCACTGTCGTGCTTCTCTGAGTGTTTGCTTTGCACAGGGCACCTGGGAGGCAAACGAGGTGTGTGCAAATAATTCTGGGTGTTTCCCACCCGGCCATCTGCTCAGCACCTTCTCGTGGGCAGAAGACCTCCGTCTTTGTTTCTCCGGCCTCGGTGGATGTGGGCACAGAGACAGTGTGAGTCCCTGAATTTGGCAGCTGGGGTCACTACATTTGGGTGCCCATTTATCTGCACACGCCCCCTGCCCCCAAATGGGCCAGATGAGCTACGCACACAGCTCTTGGCGCTTTGGGCCGTTTACATGTCACAGCGATTGCCAGGGCCTTGATTTATACGCTTGAAAACCAGCTTTTTTCTATTCAAACCTAGCGAACCTGGTTTCCATCCTCATTACTGACTTTCCACTGGGAAATAAATAGGTGACAGAGACCAAACACAGCCCCCCAGATAGCAGGTGCTCAATAAACGCTTGTCAGATTAAAGGGACGTGAATTAGTCAGTTCTGTTTATACAAAGATAACGAAACAGGGGCTTGAGAAACGGCCTAGTGGTTGACTCGGGGGCGGGCATCTCTGAGGGGCATGCCTCCACCTGTAGAGAGGAGCCCTACCTGCCAGGTAAGGGGATCCCACTCACCGGGGAGGACAGCATCGCCCGGCTGGCCTCCGCACGCCTGAGAAGCTCTGGGGGAGGGCTGTTTCCTCTTGTTGACATCCCCCCAGCCCCACCACCGAGGGCTCTGGGCTGCCGCGTCCTTGGGTGGGCATGACCCGGCCTGGCAATGTGCACCTACAGCCCATGCGGGCATCCTCTGAGCGTGTCGGCCGCCGCTCCCTATAGGATCTAGTCATCCTGAGCTCCGCCCACCCTGTGCATGCGATAAAATGGCATTTTAATATCCCGGACCTGGTGACATTTACACACCACTTGAACTTTACTTCAGTGGTTTATATATTACCATCCACGCTCCTTTAGAAGGGTGGCTTCAAAGTAGTTTATTCTCTGTCTTAGAATTATTTCTGGACTTTGATACAATCACGTTTTGCTGGCCTCCAACAGGTTTAAGCTCCTCATAGCAGTTACCGTGGAATGTTCTATTTCAAGGTAACGCTAAGGCATGTGGTAATTAAAAAAATAGAATAAAACCACAAAATATTGTTGCTATACATCTAATAGAGATTAAAAAAAAAAAAAAAAAGCAAGTACCTCCCACTTGCTGGGGTCCCTAGAGTGAGACCCGGAGAATTATTCCAACACCGCCGGAGCAGAGGGGGCTTCCTGCCAGCCGGCCCCCAGGCTTGGAGCCAAGGAGGGCGGCAGCGTCCGCAATCTGCAAGGCTGGGGCCAGAGTGAACAGCTACCCCGCCCTTCCCTGGGCAGCACAGAACGGGCCAGGCTTGGGTGGGCTCATCTCACCAACCCCTCTTCTGTCCCCGCCCATACCACAGATCCTAGCCCATCCTGCTTCCCCGGCAGCCGGCAGGGTAAAGAAATAGACCTGAAAGAAAAGTAGCCCAGGACCCGCTGAGGGGTACACGCGGTGGGCATCCTTGTCGCTTGGTGAGGCAGCCTCGAGGACACGCTGCTGGCTCCACTTGCAGGGGCTGCCCCGGGAGGGGCCACCGGGGGGCGCCACCAGGCCCAACAGGCCACCCAGACTCGTCCCGCTGTCTCACCCCCATTCCCAACCGGTCCATCAAAGACAGTTGTTCGGGACTTCCCTGGCGGTCCTGTGTTCAAGAATCCGCCTTCCAATGCATGGGACGCGGGTTCGATCCCTGGCCGGGGAACTAAGACCCCACATGCCGCAGGACAACTAAGCCCACACGCCACAACTAGAGAGCCCTCGTGCCGCAACAAAGATCCCGCATGCCGCAACTAAGATCTGACACATCCAAGTAAATTAATTAATTTAAAAAAAGAATAGAGTATGGACTAGGCATGAAGATGGTCCTGAAAAATTGACAGAAGTGGCATCGTTTACAGCACAGGTTGGCAAACAAGGGGCTGTGTGCCAAATCCAGCCCACCACCTGTGTTTATAAATAATATTCTTTTTAAAAAATGGTTGTTCAAAACTTAGCACTGACAGCAACATCCTAAATGGTTTAAGTTTGGGCCCAGCTGCCTCTGCTCTTTTGATGGGCGCCTGTGCCCTCCTCGGGGGGCCTGTGCCTCAGGCTGGGGAGCCAGGCAGAGAGACGCCCAGGAAGATGCTTTCAGCTGCCCTGGAGGAAGCTCAGTGCCGGGGAAGGGGACAGAAGGGGCTCACGGGACGGTAGGGCTGGATCTGCGGGTGGAGGAGTGACACGGGCGTCTCAGTTACCCAGAGAGTCCACGGGGAGGGTCCCAAGGGCCGCCCTCCTGTCCTCTGGCTCTCAGGGGCTGTCTGGGACTAGAAGGTCTCTCTGACTCATCCCCACGCAGGGGTTTGAGGATGATGTCAGTGCAAAAGCATCTCCTTTGGCCCTGACAGTTGAGCCACGTTGCAGCAGCTGCACAGAGTCCTCCTACCCTGTGGCACGTGGTCTTTTGGGCATCACTGGGGAGCAGCCTGGATATGGGAGGAGAGTTGCCCAGGACATCAGTCCCCGGCTCTAGGCCCAGCTTGGAAATGCTCTTTGGCCCCAGGTGGCCGTTCCACTCAGGCTCGCGGTTGCTGAGATGACCAGGACAGTCTCCGAGCTCCCCCAACGATGCCATGGCCAGGACCCTGAAAGTTGTAGAACCATCATCTGAGGGAGCTATAACACCGCGATTCGGGATAGAAACATGGAACGACGGGCCAGGATGAGTACCCCCTTGGAGAACTCAGATTAGGGAAGAGGATGAACTCACCAATAAGTGATTTGGGGACAACTGGATGCCCATTTGGAAAATATACAGTTAGATTCCTTCCTTACTGTCCACAAAACTACATCTAGATTGGGACTGACATGTATATACTGCTATGTATAGAATAGATAACTAATGAGAACCTGCTGTATGGCACAGAGAACTCTACTCAGTGCTCTGTGGTGACCTAAATGGGAAGGGAATCCAAAAAAAGAGGGGACATATGTATACGTATAGCTGATTCACTTTGCTGTACAGTAGAAACTAACACAACATTGTAAAGCAACCATACTCCAATAAAATTTCTTTTAAATTATGTAGTTATATAACATTGTCACCAAAAAAAATATACATATGAAAATAAATCAAAAATATTCAAAAACAAGGAGGATTATATGTAATATTAGAGAGAAGTCCTTTCTTAGCATGATATGAAGTCAAGGGGTCAAGGAGGAAAAAACTGAGAGGTTTGACCACAGAAATAGTTTGGATCTCCGTAGAGCAAAGAACACCATTAAAACAAGACAAATGACAAACTGGAAAAATACTTGCAATATGTCTTACAAACAGTTTATATTCGTACTGCCTAAAGAGCTTCTAAAATCAATAGGAAAAATACAGAGGACTCAATGGAAAAATGGACAGAATATTAAAACTAACCAATGAACAGGTAGAAATGTGTATAATTTCATTTAATATTTTTAAAATAACATCTCAAACATTGATGTTACATTGGGTTAGCCAAAAAGTTTGTTCGGGTTTTTCTGTAACATCTTATGGAAAACTTGAACAAACTTTTTGGCCACCCAAATATATAGATAGATAGATAGAGAGAGAGAGAGAGAGATAGATAGATAGATAGATAGATAGATAGAGATATAATATATAGATAGATATAATATGTATTATACATATATAAAATCACATAGAACGGGTGATAACATCCACTGTTTGCAAGGACAAGAGAAATAAATGGTTTTATTCATAGGCTGTTGGTGGAATTTTATTGCAACTTGTTTTGGAAAGTAATTAAACTATAGCTGTTCACGTTTAAGGGATGCACACATTCTTGTTTGTACCATGGCAAATGAAGTTCCACATTTTCCTTACAAATGCTGCTTTTGTAATTTAAAAAGTAGAAGAAATATTTTAAGTTCACTGGATAAAAACTAACGATTTTCTGTCTGGGTTTCCATAACCATTTAGGTGAAACTCATTTTAAGAAAACCCAATCTATGAAAATCCAGACTTTAAAGCTGCATTTAAATAGGAACCATTTATTTGGACTCACAGTAAAGTTCTTAAATAACATCTCCAAGATGTCTTGAAATCATCTGGTTTTGGATCGGTGACACCTTTTAGTGCTAAAATATTGAAAGTTTCTGCCCATGAAAGATCAATTAGATATGAAGATAAACTGTTTAAATCTTCATGCAAGTCAATCAGAAAATAATTATTCCACCAAAACTTAATGTGTGTCTGATTATCAAAAGCATGTGGGTGTACATTTCTCATCCCTCTGGAGGGCGTGGCAGAACCATATTTGCTCGATCTCTATCATCAGCCACGCCATGTGATGTAGAAACTGAGACCAGTTTTTGGTGGTTTTCCAAACAACCCTCCTGAAGGTGTCCTGAAGGGAGGGTCTAGGACAGCATGCTTTCCCTGGTTAGACACTCACACGTGTGTCCAGGCCTCCACCCAGCTTTCCATCATAATTCAGTATTTACTGATGTGTAAGTGGTAGGTAAGGCTGGTGCTTGGCATCGTGGGAGAGGAAAGTGAATGGACAGATCCTGGGTTCAAGAGAGGTTACAGCTGCCTGAGGAGACATCACGTGTATAACTGACAACAGGGTACGTGTTTCCGGCAGCGTAAATGCTGCAGTGCTTTCGAACAGGGTCAGCTTTTTCGAGAAGGGGCCAGATAGTAGTACGTATTTTAGGCTTTGCAGGCCAGATGGTGTCTGTCACAACTATTCAGTGTTGCTGCTTTCCCACAAAAGCAGCCGTAGAAAATACGTAAACATCACACCCAATGGTGCAAAGCTGAAAGCGTTTCTTCTAAGACCAAGAAAAGCCAAGCACAATCCCCACTATGGGGAAGGAAAAAGTAAAATGGTCTGCTTGCAGATGACATGCTCTTATATGTATAAAACTCTAAAGACTTCACTAAAAGACTGTTAGAACTACTAAAGCTGCAGGATACACAGTCAACATACCAAAATCAGTGGTGTTTCTATACACTAACTATTGGAAAAAGAAATTAAGAGAACAATCTCATTTGCAATAGCATCAAAAAGAATAAAATACCCAGGAATAAACTTAACCAAAGAGGTGAAGGACCTGTACACTGATTCACCATTCTTGATCTACAGCGTGGAATCAAGGTGGTATGTGAGGTCGGGGAGAGCCCGGTTTCATCCAGCCTTTGCCCCATTAGTTCCCTGACTACTGAGGCTCAGGAAGGATTCTCTTGCTTGGGCTACAGCAGTACCACTCAGCGTCTGAGCTGATGGACTGAGAACAGAGGAGCACTTGGTGAATCAAAATTTCAAAGATCAGTGAGGAAAGGCTGCATCACTGGTGCCTCAGAGAACAAAGAACAGAGCAAGGTCCCTATTCCAGTTTTTCCTTGGTAATCCCACTCCTCTACTGAGTCCCTTCTTTGTATTTCTGGGTATCAGTTTCCTTATGTGTAACTAGAAGAAATGGTCTAGCTCAGCGGTTTTCAAACTTTTTTTTTTATAGCCACAGCACCCTTTATTCAAGTAAAATGTTGTTTGGTGTATTACTTTGCTAGGGCCGCCATGACAAACTACCGCAAACTGGGGGGCTTAACTAATAGACATTCATTCTCTCCCAGTTCTGGAGGCTGGAAGTCTGAGATCAAGGTGTCCACAGGGTTTCTGGTGAGGGAGGACCTGGGCAGTGCCTCTGCCCCAGCTTCTGGTGGGTTGACAGCAATTCTTGTTGCTCCTTGGCGTGCAGAAGCGTCACCCTGATCTCTGCTTTCATCTTTCGATGGTGTTGTCCTGTGTGCATCTCTCTGTGTCCAAATTTCTCTTTTTATAAGGGCACCAGTCACGCTGGATTAGGGCCCACCCTGATGACCTCATCTTAACTAATTACATCTGTAAAGACCCTATTTCCACATCAAGTCTCATTCTGAGGTACTGAGGGTCAGGACTTCAATATGTCAGTTTGTAGGGGACACAATTCAACATGTAACATCTAGAAACACATAACATTTGTTTTGTAACACAGATTTAAAAGCTCCCTCAGTCATGATGGTGGGGAGACCAAGAACCTGGCCCCCTTTTCCTTTTCCCTCAATCCCAGGTGAAGGTCTTAAGGCATCTCTTTGGAACATAGTTAAAACTTACCAGGTCTGTGTAGTGGAGGATTAACCCTACCCCAAAAACAGGTCCGCCTTTGCCCTCGGCTCTGGGAGCTGGTCTCTGGGGAAGAGTCGAGCGACACTGGACAGTGCAACATCGTGATCTATGGTGGGAGCTTTGCACACGTGGGATCTACTAGACTTCCAGAGCGGCTGGAGTCTAAAGGGCAGCCGCGTGTCCACATGGTCAAGCCCCACAAAAACCCGGATACGGGGGCTTGGGTGGGCCGCCGTCATTGGCGATACTCCACGCGTAATGTCACCTGCCACTGCCAAGAGGCAGTGCCATCCTGACTTCACGGGGAGGGGACGGCTGGAACTCACCGCCTGGTCTCCGCCGTGCCCCGTGCATCTCTGCAGTTGGCCGATTTGCATCTCTGTCCTTCCACTGAAATAAACTACCACTGTGCACGTAGCGGCTTCAGTAAGTGTTGCGGGTCCTTCTCGCACATTGTCAGACTGGAGCCAGGGCCTGGAAACCCCCAAATGTTGGGGTCAGAGGTAAGGGTGGTCTTTTGTAGACAGCTTCCTAACTTCATAAGACTGGGTAATCTTTTTTTTTTTTTTTTCAGAATGGAGAATTTTAGAACCTATAAAGTAGACAGAACAGTGTCATGAATCCCACCCCTCCTCCCCAGGTACCCATCACAACCACGGCCGATCCGGCTGCATCCACTCACCATCCACTCCTCCCCTCCCCCACCCCTATTTCGTATTTTGGAGCAAATCCCAAACATCACTTTATTTCTTGATAAAGGTTCTTTTACGTCTTCCATGCCTTGATTTTTTTTTTTTTTTCTTAATTCTGCCTCTCTCCTCTCCTCTCCTACTTTGCTCTCTGGAGCTTTCTCTGTTTCTTCTCCTTTCTTCCTCCACCCAACCTTCTTCCCTTGTATCCCAACACGTGCATAACTTGCATCCAGCCATTCTTTCTCCCCTTTCCTCTTTTCTTCCAAATTATAGGTGGTCAGAAAATGGAGGTGAATATAAATTTTATTTACCAAAAATTTTATTTGTACTCTGTTGTTAATTTTAAAATAAGATGAGTTTGGAAAGAAAAAAAACTAAATTCAAATGTCTTCCAACATTTTTGTGGTTTTTCTTTTCTTCCACCCTTGCCCCCAGCTTTAATGAGGTATAACTGACAAATAGAAGTGTAAGATAGCTAACGTGTACACCGTGATGCTTTGATATACGTACACGGTGTGAAAGGATTCCCCACATCAAGCTAATTAACACATCGTCACCTTCCACGTGTACCTTTGTGTGTGTGAGATCATTTAAGTTCTACCCTCAGAGCTAATTTCAACTCTACAACCCAGCGTTATCACTTTAGTCACCGTGCTGTACATTAGACCCTCAGGCCTTATTCGTTGGTAGCTGAAAGTCTGAACCCTTTTACCAACCTCTCCCTGTTTTCCCTACCTGCCGGCAACCGCTTTTCAGACCTTTCTTTCCTTTATCTCCCCCACTTCCTAGTCTTTATTCAGTGGCATCCCATCAAAAGAGAGATGTCGCTCTGCACTTGTCTTAAACCCCAGTGGGTAGAGGGTCTTTCTCAAAGGAGGGATTTGCTGTGCAGATTGTATCAGAGTGAACGTATGGTGTTCAGAGAAGGTAAGCCCTGTGATCAGACTCTCTAAAAGGCACTGCTGGTGAGTTTGCACTAGATTCCCAGCTGTGTAAGGGTCGGTAGGATTGCCAGCTCTTTTGAGAAATGGAATTCAGTATGAACAACCTCGAAAAGAGATGGTCCGATGAGCAGGGTCGAGTTCTACAGGGACAAGTCAGGGTCAAGGAAAAGCAAACTTGGCAAATATTTATCATGAAAGCAAGACTGTTTACCATCTTTTGAGTGTTAGGATTAGTGCTCAATAAACATCAGTGCTTCTGTTCTCCACTGCCTTCTGTGGTGGGTCATCACCAGACAGAAATGATCGATGAGCAGAAGGTCAGAGCGGAAGTCAGGGCTCAGCACGTGACGTGGATGTGGTCCACCGGACAGGAGCTGGTTCTGAGGAGCTCGCTTGACTCCTCCTGGGAATAACTGAACAGTGCACGCTTCACCCCAGGAATCAGGTCTGTTCCCAGCACCCGCAAGGCCCTCCATCCCCCTCCACATCTCAAGGTAGAGACCTCGGTTTGCTGAGAGAACCGGGGGGGTCGGAGGGAAGTTGTTCTCAGAGACCATGGATGATGTGAGCTGCCTGCTGGCTGCACTCAGCCTAGAGAGGATGCATGGCCAGGCGCCGCGTGTGAGCCAGGCATCTCCCCAGAGGACGTGCGGGGGAGATTGGGGAGATGGTCCTGCTATTTTGCAACGTGGCATCTGTTATGCAAAGACTTTTCCTGTCCCGACAACCCTAGGAGGGGCTGCTGTCAAGCCCATTTTAAGGATGAGCAAACCTGAGGCCAGGAGGGGCACAGGTGCCCCCCTCGTGGCCCCAGACAGGGGCTGAGACTGGGTGCAGATGGTGGGGAAGGTGACTCCATCCCGTGGGGCCTGCATCAGCACTCCCTCCTCCCAGACACACGGCTGTGGTCAGGAAGGGCCACCTGGGAACCCGTGGAGCCACTGTAAGGTGTGCCCCGGGGCCGGTTCCCGGCAGCCCTGCTCTCGGCAGCGGTTCCGGGTCCTCGTTTATTTCTTGCCCACCACGCCTGGCCCCCGGGTGGTTTATGTTATGTGTGGTAAAGAAATGACCATAAAAAGCCTGCTCTGGTTTGGTCATTCGCGCTGGCCGCCGGGGAGTCACCGAGGCCCAGCTCTGAGCCAGGACTGAGTGTAAATCACTGCGCTGGTCTGGCGGGGAGACCAGGCCACCCCTGCTTCCAGGCTGCCCTGGAGGTCCTGCTGGACCCTCCGCCATGGGCTGCCCAGGGCCCCAGCCCTGCACCCCCGCCCCTCGCCAGGCACTGCGGGGCTGCCAAGTAGGTGCTCCCTGCAGGGCTCTCCAGCCCACGGGCGGCAGCAGCCCTCTCCACCGGCACAAGCTGAAGCTAGGAGGCCAAGTCTGGGGGTGAGGGTGGGCTGGAGGTCCCAGGTCGGGGCGCCAGCTTCCAGCCTGCCCCCACCCCACACCCTGCACACTGAGCATGCACCTTCCAGAACTGGAGGGTGAGGAGGCCAAACCCTCCATCAGACCAGGAGGGCTCAGGCCAAGGGCGAGTCTAGAGGCTCCACCCAGGGGCCATGAGCTCGCCACACACAAGCCCCCCTCCTCCTCTGACTGGCGGGGACACTTTTTCATTTTTCTTGCTGAGGTGACAGCGAGCTGAATGCCCACTCCCTGTTCCCTCCCCCTGCTGTGTCTTTGTGGAGAAAGGGCCAGTGTTTGCAAAACAGGGGCACACATGGGGACAGCGTGTATTGTTTTATTGGCTTATTAAATTTGATATCTAAGATGTTACCTGAAGGAAGAAAGATGCAATTAGGTACTGATGTCTAATTATTTCAGATTTTGCAATGAACAGTTTGACCTCACCAATGAGTGTACAACCAATACTGTGGGTCCTTTGGGGGCTGTAGTGGGCCGATGCTTTGCTGTTCCTTTCCAGGTGCTTTTCTAAGAAACGACCGTCTAGGAATCAGAGAGCAGCATAGACTGGTACTGCCGAGAGGGTGTCTGCGTTTGCACTAACACAGATCCAGAGCCGTGTCGGGGCATCTCCCCATTCCCTCCAGCACTGATGCTGCCGAGTCCAGAGCCCAGGGCTCCCGCCCCCTGGTAGCAACCTTCCGTGAAGACGGCCACATCCTGGCCAGCAGGAAGAGCATCCCCAGGCCTTGGTGAGTTCTCACCTGGTTACATAGCCATGAAGTTGTCCTGGGCAAGTGGGCAACACCTGCCCCGCAGAGCTGAGAGGAGTCCCCTGGCGTGCGCTTAGAAGTGCTTGAGTTTTCATCAGAATCCACTTAGATACTAGCAGGCAGGCTACATTCGAGAGGCACTGGAGTCATCCCTTACTTTATTTTAACTTTTATTTTATATTGGACTATAGTTGATTAACAATGTGTTAGTTTCAGGTGTACAGCAAAGTGATTCAGTTATACATACATAAGTATCTATTCTTTTTCAAGTTCTTTTCCCATTTAGGTTGTTACGTAATATTGAGCAGAGTTCCCTGTGCTACACAGTACGTCTTTGTTCGTTATCTATTTTATATGTAGTAGTGTGTACGTGTCAATCCCGAACTCCCTAACTATCCCTCCCCACACCCTTACCCCGCCCCTGTAACCATAAGTTCCTTCTCTAAGTCTGTGAGTCTGTTTCTGATTTGTAAATAAGTTCATTTGTATCATTTTTTTATGTTCTGCATATAAGCGATATCGTCTGCTATTTGTCTTTCTCTGTCTGACTTACTTCACTTAGCATGATAATCCCCAAGTCCATCCATGTCGCTGCAAATGACATTATTTCATTCTTTTTTATGGCAATATTACAATGGAGTAATATCCCATTGTATGCACGTACCACAGCTTCCTTATCCATTCATCCTGTTGATGGGCGTGCCTTACTTTTTGATGTTTATGGTCTGTCTCCCCTCGGTATGAGCTCCAGGGCACAGAGTGTCTGTTGTGCTTCCCACACTCTCCTCGGGGCCTAGCGCACAGTAGGTGCTCAACAAAGCTTCACTGAATGTTCGAAAAGATGCCTCTTCCGCCTTCAAGGGCTCACAGTCCGCTGGGACCTGGGCACTTGGATGGGTGTGAGTGTGTGTGTGTTTGAAGATGAGTGTGTAAGTGTGAACTGTGTGGATGTGGATTGTGCACAGGTGTGAGTCGAGTGTGAGTGTGAGTGTGGGCCGTGTGTGGGCTGTCCCGCCCTGGATGGGTTCAGTGATGGACTTGGGGCAAGTGCACCGTGTGCGGAACATTGAAGGTAAAAGTGGTTACAGGTGACCCTGCATTTCCACGAGTGGACATGCTGGACGCTGCTCTGGGGAAGGACTGTCCTGTGTCCCCCTGGCCCTGCCTGGAGATGAGTTGGCCTCCCCCAATACAGGGGGTGGACCCCGGCCCCCAGACGTACTGCAGGGCCCCAGGACCACCCCTCTCATAAGCTGTCCAGCCGTGGGGGACAGAGGGGAGCTGTGGCCCCGGCCTCTGGCCCCAGCCCGGAGCCCACCCATCAATGGAGCTGGGTGTGTCTGCACCTCCCCAGTGTCTGCGGCTACCACACCTGCCGGGGGTCCCTGTGCCAGGGGACAGTTTGCCCGTGACGACAGGGCCTCTATTGCTCATACAAAGCGGTCAGTCTGCGACCTTGGTAAAGGGGAAGGGACGCTGTATCTCCCCGGCTGGGAGTGTGCATCCCTTACCTAGAGCTACACTCGTTTTCTTGACAGCAAACGTTAGGCCTCTCCGTGAATACCAGAGCCGTGTAAAACCGGGGGCTTCTGCCACAGCGGAGGTAAACGTCGCAGGTCTGCGGGCACTAGGAGGAAGCAGCAGCCATGGACGGCAGGGCGGCATGGGCAGCACCGCAGGCCGGGGACACGTGTTTCCTGGCACCTCCCACTTCAGACGTGGGTGTCGGGCAAAGCCGCCTCCCCAGGGCAGTGAGAGGTGGGCGGAGCCTCAGACGGGCTTTGAGGCTGCCCTGGGCTGCTCGGGGTCGAGGGGACAGAGTTGGAGGAACAGGTGGGTGGAGGAAAGACCCAAAAGGGAACTTCAACCCCAGGGCTGCGGCGAGTCTTCCAAGTGTCGGTGTGGGACCCCGTGGCTAACCTGGGTGCCCCCCGTGGCAGAGGACGGGCTCCGGTGTCTTCCATGGGGGTTAATTCCAAGAGGACGTGCTTAGGGACTCTGGGTGGCCCGTGTGCGAACACAGAGGGGCCGAGAGGGCGGGGAGTGTGAGGTTCTGCTCCTGGCCCTGGACACAACGACAGGCCAGGCTGTGTGCTCCGTGCGCGTGCTCTAGGCACGTCAACGTGGGGGGGGGGGGCACATGTGTGCATACACATGTGTGTGTTAGTGTACATCTGTGTGTTTATGTATGTGTGTATGGGTGTGAGTGTGCCTGCATGTGTGTGTGCATGGGTGTGAGTGTGCCTGTGTGTATGTGTGTGCCTGTGTGTATGTGTGTGTGTGCATGTGGGTGTGAGTGTGCCTGCGTGTGTGTGTGTGCATACGGGTGTGAGTGTGCCTGTGTGCATGTGTGTATATACGGGTGTGAGTGTGCCTGTGTATGTGTGTGTGCATGTGTGTGTATATGGGTGTGAGTGTGTCTGCGTGTATGTGTGTGTGCATGGGTGTGTATATGGGTGTGAGTGTGCCTGTTTGTATATGTGTGTATGTGTGTATACATGGGTGTGAGTGTGCCTGTGTGTATGTGTGTGCATATGGGTGTGAGTGTGCCTGCGTGTATGTGTGTGTGCATGGGTGTGTATACAGGTGTGAGTGTGCCTGTGTGTGTGTGTGCATGTGTGTATATGGGTGTGAGTGTGCCTGCGTGTATGTGTGTGCATGTGTAAATATATGGGTGTGAGTGTGTGTACGTATGTGATGTGTGCACGAGTGTGTACGTACCCACCACTAACAGGCACTGAGACACCTGAACTCCTTTTTCCCAAGAAGGACTAGAAATGACTCCTGATCGGCCTGGTTCTCTTGGTGGCCGCGGGAGCATCCTGCGTGTCCGTAGCCCTGCTCTGCGCACAGGCCCGGCTCCCTGAGCTCTTCTCCAGGCCCTGGGGGCGGCCGGCCTTGTGGCTCTGCCCGCATGGCTGCTGGCTCCCCGTGGCAGCTTTCCTCTGCCATCGCACAGCTAACCTGGAACCCAGAGAGAGCAGCCACGAGACACACTGTAGAACGGTTTAAGGTGATGGATCTGAAATCATTAGGTTTTTGTTGTATTTTTGAATAAGCATTAAAATTCATCTCTGGGAAATGTTGAACAGCAAATGAACAAAGCCCCTGAACAGCCCTTGTCCTTCTCCTTAATGCGTGCACCAGAGGGTGCTGTGCAGCGGCTCTGACCGGGAACAGTCACCATTCCAAAATACATTGAGATTTCATTAAAAAAAAAAAAGGCAAAAATGTCTTACTGTAGATTTCTGCTTCCCTCGAGAAGAAAAAAAACATGATACTCTTTTAAGCTGCAACAGTGAAAAAAAAAAACGTGAAATATGTGATGTGTTTTTACCAAGTGTCTAAATAAAGGTTTAGTGAGTCACTATGGAAAACAGAAAATCTTTATTTTAAGAGCTGCAATTTAAGAGGGTTTTTTTTTTTCCTCTTCTTAAATGCAAAATCTTCCCTTAGATTTGTAACTTAAACATTTCCCATCAGCTAGATCCTCCCTGGCCTGAATTTACAGCAAATCTGAGATTTTATTTTTCAAAAAATACACTTTAAAAATGTGCCGTTTGGGCCAGCAGAATCTGTACGGGTGGAGAAACGCGCTCTTATCCACACTCAGAGGGAGGCCTCTGAGTCTCCCCTAAATGTTTGAAGTGGGAGCGCCATCCTGGAGCTGAACACCCAGGGGGGCAGGAGGTTCCAGCCTAACTGGGGTCTGAACCTGTTTCCCAAAGTCATGGAGGAAGAGGCAGGGGACCACATCACTTGAGTGTCCCACCTGATGACCTGCAGAGAGATGGCTGTCCCCACGCTGGCCCGGCGGTGCAGCCCCGAGGCAGGCCCTCACTTAACTTAATCCCTTATTTTCAAAGAAGACCCTCCACCTTCCTTCCTCCAGACTTTTGCTCCAGAGGCTTCGGTTTCTCTGGTATCTTACACCGATTAGAGTTGCACCTCAATTTTTTTTTTTTTAACGAAGTAGAATCAATTGCTTCGACTTGAAAAGTTAGGTCTAGGTATGAGCTTCAAAGGCCCAGATAGTTTTCATGGCTCCCACCTTGCCTGTGCATCTCGGGGTCCCATTATTAATGAACTCATTCGCTTCCGTAAGGACAGCCCTGCAAGTGTTCCCGACAACATCTATAAAACTAGTTAATGCGCGTTTCGAAACAAAGCATCTTGCAGCCATGGCAATTGCAGTTTTACTAGAACTTTAAATGAGAAGCAGCCACTTATGACGTTTCGATGTGGTAGTTGCTTAGACAAGTAAAACGTCCAGGCGCGATTTATGGGGCGGGGCTCCCCCGTGCGTGCCGGCACGAGTTCGGCGTGGCTGGGATGGGACATCCTGCTACAGGGACACAGCTTTATGCCGTTTAGCGGGTTGCGAGTGGTAAAGAGAAGAATGCTGGATTTTACAGGAAAATCATATTCATAAAATCTCCTGCAGTGAACGACAGTATAACTCAGAGCTGTCTTTGTTTTTCTGCTGTGACGAATTCCATTCTGTTTCCGGTGTAGAAATGGTGAACACAAACCCTGAAGTGGAAGCCACTCCCTCTGCGCAAGTGTTACAGCCGATTTACAGTGACCCCAGAACCGCTTCCACTGTGCGCCCAGCCGTTGGGGACTTTTATCTTCCCTACTTGAGAGTCCGGCTGCTGACGGCCCCAGGGACCTTCTCGGGTGCCCGGGTCCCCGTCCTGGGGCGCTTTTGTCCTCTTGACCCGGGCAGTGCCACCTCCCAGGGCTCCCCCAAGGGAGATGGTCCCAAAGGAGGCCGCCTCGCCCTGGGCTGCCCTCGGGGGACCCAGCTGCTCTGCTTTCTTCATTTTGATGTCCTTTGGGGTGGTTTGTTTTCAAACGGAGAAGGGTTGCATGTTTTCATACTTCAGACATCTGCAATCTATCTAAATGATATCAAAGCACCACATTTTTTCATGTTTTATTGCCCCTGGAAGGGGTTGTGTTCTCCAGGAGGCCCGCTGTTCCGGGGCAGAACCCAGCACCGCCGCTTAGCTGTCTCGCCTCACAGGTCACCCAGTCTCTCTGGGGGTCACTGCTTCACTGTCAGCTGACACACGCACTCCAAGGCTGGAAGCTGGACCTGGGTCTCCTGGGGGGTGGGTGCTCCGTGAACCTGCAAGGTGCCTGCTTCCCCTCATCATGTAACCCGTAATCCCAGAAACCCATTTCCTTCTGGGTGTTCCTCTGATGAGCTGTAGAGATGACCCCCTCGCTCCCAAGTCCCCAGCCCCTCGGCCGCATCTGGCCGACTGCTAACGGCCTGAAACAGCCTCCCCTTGAGCGTGTGGCCCACACTCTAGGCCTGCTCATTTCAAATCCGGATTCTCTGGCCTGATTCCCTCTTCTTGGAAAAGCCCCAGCCAGGTCTCCCTCCACCGTCCATCCAGATGACCTCCCCACCCTGAAGACAAGGGCCTTGCCTTACACTCTCCACGTAACCCCGCGGGCAGCCCCAGAAACTTGCAGGTAAGTTTGGGTGGTGGCTCACGGGGAGCAGATCACCTTTCCCCCTCACTGTGGGCCTCGGACACAGGCCTCAACAGTGTCCACGTACCCTGCCTGCCGGGTCGCCAGGATGCCCGGGGCCTTCCTTCCAGAAGCGCTCATTACTGGGCGGCAGTGCCCGCAGTGCTTGGGGACCACGGGGGGCACTCAGGGATGGCCACGTCTCCAGGCCTGGGCTGGGATGTGCGGAGAGCTGCTGGGCATCCTCTGAAGGCTCACAGGTACAGGCCACGACGGCCACCTGAAGAGAAGCAGTTCCCAGGCCTCTTCCCAGGTAGTGAAGAGGCCTGGTGCTCTGGGGACAGCAGTCACACTGCGAGGTGGGGTGTCCCCACCAGGAGGGTCACCCTCTGAGCTGCCGCAGGTCGGAGCTCAGGCTGAGAGCAGGCAAAGGGAGTTCAACTAACTTTGGGGTCCACATAGCACACGGCCGTGTGTCCGTCCAGGCGGGATGTAGGCCCCAGCCATCCAGAGCCCCCGACACCCTGGGCCCTGGCCTCCTGCCACCAGCTCACGCTCAAGGGTGGACCCCATGCCGCCTCTAGGAGAGGGTCCGCTCCTTCCCCATCCCAGGTCCCAGGCTCAGCCCCAGCCCAACTCTGTCTCGTGCACTGCCTTTAGTGTGAGGTGTGCGTCCAGCAGGATATCCGACAGGATGGGGCATCCCAGCTGGGGGGCAGCTGGAAGGTGGGCTGGGAAGGGAAATTCCAGGAGTAAAGTAGCATCACCACTAGAAGTCAGACCAAGGAGGCTGGAAACTGAGGGGCGCAGAGCCCCTGGGAGACCAGCTCCCGTCACGGGGGACCCACGGGGCCTGTCCCTTGAGAAGGTTTCAAGGAGGACCTGGTTAGAGGTGCTCAGGAGAGCATCTGTGCCGACCAGTTGTATGTGTCAACCTGGCTTGGCCATGGTGCTCAGGTTTTGGTCAAGCACCAGTTGAGATGTCGCCATGAAGGTGTTTCTTAGGTGTGGTCACCATCGCAAACAGGAGATGCTGGTGAAGGAGGTTAGGGTTGGTCCTCATGCAGTCAGTGGAGGCCTTGAGAGCAGAGACAGGTCTCCCGAAGGAGGAGGAATTCTGCTCCCAGACTCAAGACCACCACGTCAGCTACTCCCTGGGTCTCCAGGCTGCCCGCCTGCCCTGCAGATTCTGACTCACTCGCCCCCAACGTTGCGTAAACCAATTCCTGAAAATAGGTCTCTCTGTCTCCTCCTCTCCCTCTGCTTCTCTGGAGACCCCGAACTAAGGCAGCATCCAGAGCCAGAAGACCTCTATTTGGTTGGCAATTGTTTGATTCAAAAGGGACCCCACAGATTTGCTTGGCATTTGAAGGAGGGGAGAAGGGGAGCCTCTGAACTGTCAGCCTTACCTTTCAAGTTTCCCTCTGGTGTGGACTTCCAGAGTTCGGTTGCTAACCCACTTAAAACCAATGATTACCCTAGAAATGATGCTAAGCTGTTAAGGAAAGAAACAATTTTAAAAAGCTAAATCACACACACACACACACACACACACACGCACACACGCACTCACACACACGCCCCTGTGCACGCTGGTGGCACACAGCTGAATTTAGATTGAAGAAATATTTTCTGATAGAAGTCAGGCTTGATAAAAGGAATGCACACTGCCATGTGTGAAAGTACGTATTAATAATTAAGCCATGCGATCATTACCTCAGGATATTATTTCTTAAATATCTCTTGCAAAGGCAATATGATTACATATGAATGATATCAATTTTCTACCAACAAAAAAATCTGCAGAAATAGGAATTGAATTACACTGTCCAATTTGCTGTAAAGTTCACTGTATGTGAAGAAATTAATCAAGGCTACCACCACCCATTTTTATGGGAACATAAAATGATGTGAACTTCCATTTTTAATAAAGATGCATAGCACTTTTATGAAGACTGACTAATAACACTATAATGAACTGAAAAGCTACTGATATATTAAGAATGAAAATTTTGAGGAGTGTATTTACTGAGACTTCTTCATGGAAGGCTGTATTTCTCTGAAGTCTCTTTTGCAATCATTATAAACCAGAGATGGAATTTCAAGGGAGAACACAGCCCAAGCACCGTGCAAATTTATCTTCGAGTCATGAAGCACTTGAGTCTGGAGTACAGTGTTTGGGCTCCAGGGACACGGGTGTGTGTGTGTGGGGGGCGTGTTCAGGGGGCACCCTTCAGAGCGTCAGCGATTCACCACGAATTTCTCAGCCAGCAGCTTCCTGGAACAGAACCCCCGGAAGATCGGGGATAGAATGTTTAGCTTCTCAGCGTGGCATCCTCGATGCTCCCCTGTCTCTACCCAAATCCAGGAAGGATGGCCTTGTCTTGTATCCAAACCCAGACACATTAACTGTAAAACAAATGCCCCTGACTGATTTTCAAACATGCGTTTCTGAGCTGTGGTTTGCGCCTGCCGTAGCATTTACCAGGGCAGGAGGATACAACTTGCATTAGTCTCCAATTAATTAGGAGGCTCTGCAGGATTCAGAATACCCAGAAAGCCAGGTCTCGGGGTGCCTGTGGGAAGCCAGGGAAGCGGCTTTAAACCAACGACACCAGCACTGGATCCAGAACTACCCCATCAAAGTCATGCAAATCTCCATTTTTTAGTTTTTTCCCCTTTTCTTCAGAACAAAAAGTGTAACACATGCTTACGATAAAAATTTGGAAATACAGAAAAATGTAAGGAACAAAATAACACACCTCCAAAATTCCCTTTCCCGAGATCACATCAATTAACGTGTTAAAATTCCTGCGTGTTTTCTTTCATTCACACACTCATGGTCACACCTGCGCGTATCTTTACATACAGACACATATACGTGGCTGTTATCAAACCCTCTCACATCTTCTATTACTTTTTGAATTTAATTTTGAACAGTTAACTCATATTCGTAGTTCATAAACCAGAAAATAGAAACTGGTTTTTGCCCTAACATTCTGTTGTGAGCATTTTTCCAGGTCATTAACATTTCATAAACGTGTTTTTTCACGGCTCCAAAGTGTAGTACATATGGGTGCACGTGATTTACGGAGCCACCCCTCTGTGGCTGGGTGCTCGGGTTGTTCCCAGTTTCTCACCTTTGTGACTACTTGAACAGTGAACATCTCGGGCCTGTATCCTTCCTCCGGTTGGATTACATCATAGCCTTTCAAGAGGGGCAGGCGGGGACAGGCGGAGCCCAGGAGGCCAAGCTCCCTCCACCCTGGAAGGACACCTGCTCCCGGCTGCCAACTCCCGCCTCCGCTGCAGCCCTAAAGCCTCAGCGGGATAGGAGTCTCTCCGGGTTTGACGCCCCAGGGAATCCGACATCTCCCTGATTCCTGTGTCGTTGCTCCATGAGCGTCCCCTCGATGGTCTGGCGTGGAGAGGTTACACCTGTAGCCCTGGGGGCGGCCAGCCCTTCCCCCAGGGGCATCTGTGCTCCTGGAAACCTTGCAGGTGGCTACCGCCAGGCCACTTAGGTTTGGGAACCGTCATGACGGTGTGCTCTCAGCACGCGAGGAAAGGGACCCGAGCCGCTAAGAAACGTGCCCCAGATGTGCACAGCTGGTGGGCGGCAGCGGCAGGACCTCAGCCAGGCCTCGAGACGGGTGACCCTGCCTGTTCCCGTGCGCTTCCTCGGTTTGCGGTGTTCAGCTCTGTACACCTGGCTTCCCAGGAAGGCGGCTCTGTTCCCAGCCCAGGGCTTCCCAGGGTCCTCTCTTCCTCTTTCCCTGTCCCTCCCCTGCCCTGGCGTCCCTTTCCTTCTTCCAGACACTAGTCACCGCTTCCCTCTCTCTCCTCAGCTCTTCACACTCTCCATCCCTCTGTTCCACTGTTTCTGTATCTCTCTCAGTCCCTCTGTCTCTATGTCTCTGTCTCTCACCCACACATTCCTGCAGAGGCGATTCTCTCTGCCTGGAGGGCTTCTCCCCCCTCCCAGCCCCAAGGTTCCTGCACATGGTCAGTTCCTCGTCCTTCACCTTCAAATGTCTCCCCCTCTGGGAATCTTCCCTGACCTCTCCAGACAGAGGTAAATGCCAATTCCTTGGGCCCCGTGGTGCTGCACGCAGCCGTGCGTCTCCCCGCCAGGCGGTGGGACCGTGGGTCTCAGCGCTCTCCCTCTCCGGGCTCAGCACAGGGTCTGGTCTGAAACAGGCACCACGTGCGTGTAGGTGAGCAGGGGATTTCAAGGAAGACGTTCTCGGGGGAGACAGAGGCCTCTCCACGCTGTGTCACGAGCAGCCACGAGAAGGACGCTGTCACCACGCCTGAGCACCAGGTAGCCCCTCTAAGTCCCTCGTGCTGCCTCTGAGGGGAGCTCTGGTTTGGAGTCAGACACGGGCTCCAGGTTAGGAGACCCTGAGCAAGTCCCTTCTCCTCCGGAGCACAGTCTGCCTTTCTGTAAAATGGGAGCAATGTCTACACACCGCCGTGGTTGGATGCCATCCCGAATAAGTACCTGGGCAAAAGAGAGCTCGGCACTCTACTCGTGTTAGTGGTACGATTGACATTATGTATCGGATCATCCCTGCAACCGACAGACTCGTTCCCCCAAAGGTGTCCAGGTCTCAATGCCCAGAACTTGTGAACGTGTTGCCTTTCCTGGCAAAGAACTGTGGCTAGGATCTGGAGTGTCCTGGGAGACTTGATGTAACCGCAGGGCTCCTCACAGGAGGTGAGAGACAAAAGAAAGAAGGAGACGTGACAACAGAAGCAGGAGTCCCAGAGAGGGAGGTCGGGAGGTGCTGCCCCACAGGCTTTGAAGATGGAGGAGGGCCCGTGGGCCAGCAGGAGGCGTCTAGAAGCTGGCACAGGCGAGGACGCAGATTCTCCCTGTGGCCATCTGGTACAGCAGCGGTGGGAAACTCCTATTGCTCTCCTGCCCAGGAAGCTTTGATGGGCTCCCATCCCCCATGGGAGGAATTCCGGTCTCCTTGCTGCAACATTTCTGACAACAACCATTCCCCAAATGCCTTCCCTCCTGACCACGCCTTCCCCTCCTGACCACACCGTTCCAGTTCCAGTCGCTACAGCAGGCTAATCTGACGAGCTGTTTGGCAGTGGGAAAGAGCATCTGAAATTAGGCTCCCAGCCATCCAGAGGCGTGAGGCCGAACCCCTCCACCAGCCACCGAGCTCATTTCAGCCGGTGGTCAGTGGTCCTCCAGGCCACTCCTTGTGCCTCGGCCCTGCCTCGGGTCTCCCACCAGCCGCGCCAGCCCTCCTCCACTCAGTGACTCTGACCGTCCTCCCTGGGCGTGGATCTCCCTCGTGTGGGCCCTCAGGGCAGCTTTGGTGGGACGCACCGTGTCCTGCTTCCTCCGTGTCGTGGGACCACCCCCCACCCCGGCACCCGGCAGGGCCTTGCCCACGTCGTCAGAAGGATGACCTCGTTTACGAGTGGGTAGGTGACTAGCTGGTGGATGAATGATCACTCCAAGGACACAGCGGTCAGGCAGTGCGGGGGGGCAGGGGGAGAGCACCCAGAACATTTCTCCAGGAGACTGGAGGGAAGGTGAGAAAGCAGACGGGCCCCCGGTCGAGGCAGCAGCCTGAGCGGTGAACATGCTCTCCTCCTGCGAGATGTACGCATTTTTACTTCCCACATTTCTGGAATTACTGGAACTTCCCACAAGCATGTCTTACTTCTGTAATACTAATTTTCAAGATAGAAACAACAACAAAAAAATGACCAAGTAAACAGTAAGCCTCACACAGCGCATTAAAATGGCCCTTAAAAAAAATTATCCTGAATTCCAGCCCATACACCCACATGTCCCTCAATTTCTTCCCAAAGGGGAAAAAATGGGTTAAACGCTAACAGCTATGCTATAAACGGGAGAAGCCCACACGATTTAAATTAATGATTTATTCCTTTAAAGATAGCGTGGGATCTATCCCTGACCTGCAGCATCCTCTATCTGCATATAGCCGTGTAGCACGAAAATATCTGGCAGTGAATATGGAAAAAAATCAATTTTTCCTAGTTTCAGGCATATCTCCGGAGTCTCAGATATGTCTGGCTTGCTTTTCAAATATCGCGGAGAGGGATTCCAGCTCCCCTCTCCGGGAGGCCTGCGGCCCGCGTGTGGGTTACCTGTTGTAGGGATGCTCGTGTTTTTTGTGCAGTACGTAACAGCCCTTCCCGAAAAGGCAGCCGCCCCCTCGGAGGCGCGGGGCTGGGCCTGGGCGGGTGCGATGATAATTACCATCGATTACTACCACCACAATTGCATTGTTCGTAAAAACACCTCCTGGCCAACAGACTCTTTTGCTAGCTGCTCTTCTGTTCCTTCTGGCGGCAGAACGAGTCTTTGATGTGCCCCGAGAGGTGCAACAATTCCCATGGGGAGACACTGTTTCTTCTACTGGTCGTTTTGGCTGAGTCAATAGCACAGCTTTTATTTTTTTTGCTCATTGTCTTTTTAAACAACTTGTTTTTTGCAAAGCCTTATGTTCACTGGGGAAATGAGCAAAGTTTGTCCGTCCATATGGGGTTTAAGAAATTCAACGCCTCTGTCCTTTCTTACTGGCCTTCTTTACCAAGTGCCAATGTCAGGTGCCTAGGCTATGCACACCTGGAAGGATGGAGCCTCCCAGGGGAGAAGTAAGATATAAGAAATGGATTGGCCCCACCCCTCTACTTCCCCCCGCGGAGTCAGTGTACATCTCGGGTGATGTTTTTGTTTGCTTTTTCTTTTTTTTTTTAAAGCAGGTCAAGGGTTTACTCTCCAGTCCTAGCAGTGACCGAGAAATTGAGATGCCGGGCTGCTTCTGCAGGAGGCCCCATCTCAGATAGGCCTGCACGGCAGAGGCATTGTGGGAGAAGCACCTACGCTCTGGGTCTCACTCAGTGATCAGCAGGGCGGGGACCGTGCTGCCAGTGCCCGGAGGGGAGCCACCACCGCCGGAGCTTGCCCCCGGCCTCAGCCATCCTGGCAGGTAGGCAGGGCCAGCAGCCAGTGGCGTGGCTGGATCTCAGGGTTCTATCGCAGCCTGCTTCCCCAGAATGTTCTCAGTGTCTGAATTCCATCCTGAGGGGTTAACTCATTGATGACTCGCTGCAAGCAGAGTGGAGGGAACACGTCACGCCTCTCTGTCGTGAACATTTCAGCCTAAACAGGTGAAATGAGTGAATGTCACATTACAACTCCCCGGGAAGAGGGGGTCCGCTCCCCAGTCCCCCCCCAACACCTCCTCCCGGGGCAGGATGACTGTTGTCCTTCCGGAGCCGCTCATATAACTCCCCCTCTGAGCACCGCCCTCCACCCCAAGATCGGTGCCCCCTACCCCCTCAGGGCCCTGTGCCTTAAGATATCACAGCCCACGTCACTCAGAGGTGACTGCCTCAGCAGACGGGGTGGGGTGTGCAGGGGACTCCCGGAAGGAGCACCTGGGCCTTGCATCCCCCTCCATCCATTCATTCATTCATTCATTCCTCACGCTTCCATTCCTAACCATTCACCATCTGTCTTTCTTTGCCAGGCTAGCATTCTGCTTGGGACTTGCTGAACACTTGGCCAAAGGAGCTGAATTAATGAATGAGCGGGAGAGAACTGTGCAATTTCAGAACTGCCAGAGGCCTTAAATGATCTAATCCAGCTCTAACCCAACAATAGCAACTTAGAGTTCAGTAAACGGAGACCCAGAGAAACCGAGTGATGGAATCGTGTCATATACAACCTCCCCACGGGTGTGCGTTCCCGTGCACCAGCCCACGTGTGTTTGTCTACGTGCAGAAAGTACAACTGGGAGAGTATGAACCCATCTGAACAGGGGCCACCTCGGGGTAGGATCCGAGCTATCAGGGATTTCCTTTGAGTGTGAAGGCCGGACACACATTTTTTTAATTTAAAAGACTCAAATATGCTTTTTAAAAGAGACATTTAAAAAATTGTTTTGTCTTAATGTACTAAAATTTTTTAAATCGACTATTTTTTAGGGCAGTTAACAGCAAAACTGAGTGACAGGTACAGAGATTTCCTACATACTCCCTGCCTCTACGCACCCACACACCCAACCCTCTCTCAAAATCCCCCACTGGGTTCATCTGATGAAACTACGTTGACACATTATCACCCCAAAGTCCATAGTTTACTGTTCGTACTTGCTGCTGTACCTTCTGTGGGTTTGGATAGGTATCCACCATTATAGTATCATACAGTGTCCGCTGTTTCAAATCTTATTCAATCAACCCCGGATCAACCCCTGACAACCAGTGACCCTTTTATTGTCTCCGTAGTTGTGCCTTTTCCAGGATGTTATCTAGTTGGAATCACACAGTATGGAGGCTTTTCAGATCATCTTCTTTCACTTAGTAAAGTGCATTTATGTCTCCTCCGTGTCTTGTCCTGGCTGGATAGCTCACTTCTTTTTAGCACCGAATAATATTCCATGGCCTGGAGGCACCACAGTTTATCCCTGCTGAAGAGCATATGGGTTGCTTCCAAGTTTTGGCAATTATGAAAAAACTACTATAAACACCTGTGTGCAGGTTTTTGTGTGGACATGATTTCAGCTCCTTTATGTAAATACCAAGGAGTATGATTGCCGGATCCTGGGGGAAATACGTTTAGTTTTGTTAAGACACCGCCAAACCGTCTTCCAAAGTGTCTGCACCGTGTTGCGTTCTCACCAGCAACGAATGAGCGTTCCTGTTGCTCCACAGCCTCGCCAGCATTTGGTGGTGTCAGTGTTCCCGGTTTGGGCCATTCTAATAGATGTTTTAATGCATTTTTTGAAGTATAAGCCAAGCTGAATTTCCAGAGTAAGCGTACGTAGAACCAGCATCAGATCAAGAGCTGATACACGACAGGGTCCCAGGAGCCCCCCTCACCCTACCAAGGGTGTGCCTGTTCCCAGAAAAGTAACCACAATTCACTTTAAATGCCAGGGATTCACTTGTCTATTTGAACTTTCTGTACATGGACTCACAGGGTGTATTCTCTCTTGGATTTTTTTGTGGTTCTTGTACTCTTCTTTGACTCTTCATTATATTTATGAGATCCATCCATATTCTTGTGTGTGGTTTGTTCATTGTCATTGTGCTGAAGTGTTTTACTTTACATGGATGGAATGCACCAGAATTTATTTATCCATTTTACTGTTGATAAATGTTTGTGTTGTTTTCAGTCCTTGGCTATTACAAAGAAAGCTGCAACAAATGTACTTTACATATCTTTTGCTAAACAGAGGTGCACGTTTTCTGTCATAGAATATGCATCTATTTGGCCTTTGCACTGAATACTGTGCACTGAATTCACCTCTCTGTGTCCTTTCTTCCTGGTATCTTTGTTCTGCTTAGACATGCCTGAGATCCAGCTTTTACCTCTGTAGCCCTATGAGATTACCAGAAGCTCCGGTGGCTCCTCTGTCTCTTAGTCCCAGCCCCCTGCTCAGATTCTTAGATTTTGCCTTATATCAAGAATCTGCGTTTGTCCTGAAGGAAAGTGTGGTTCATGAAATATCAGCCTACTTCTCTGAAGTTTCCTCCTCTTAGGATCATGACCCCTAAGTCCTTGTCCCCTCAGTAGCCCTCCAATGTCTTTAAAAGAAATAGTTATATCTAGAGCTAGCTGCCTCTCTCTTTCTCTCTTTATATCTGTCTCCTCTATCATCTATCTATCATTCTCTATCGTCTATCAATATCTCTCCCTCATCTTTATCATATCTATTTATCCTCTATTATCTAGTTGTCCTTTGTTATCTATCATCTGTCATCCATGTCTGTTTGTCTATCTATCTATCATCTATCTATATATCTAACTTTTCTAATTATTCTTGGCAGGACCGTTGATCTGCCCAAGCTAAGGCTCTTCACCCAATTGTTGTTGGACTCCTCTCTCCCTTATTCCCATCAGATGGTCAACTGAGCATCGAGCTTGGTTGGAGACAGAAGAAATCCAACAGTACAGGGAAAAGAGTATTTCCCAAGGGCTTTCCAGAGAACAGAAATTCTCCAAGACACTGCTCATACAAACAGGAACACACAAAGTTTGGGAAACTTTGTACGTAATACTCTTTTCTTGAGGATTCACCACACACCACTGCACATGAAGAGTTCTGGCGTGTCAGGTGGTAAGGAAACTGGATTAACACTTTTTAACCTGTGTTTCCCAATCTTATTCCATCACGGAACCCTTCTTTCTCAAAGTGCCCGATACCATCACAAAGCCACTTTGAGAAAGATGATGAACATCACAGCTGACTCTGAAATCCTGAGGAAACCTGGATGGTGGACACCCCTTACTAATAGGTGCAAAATCAAGGACGCCCGGGCTAGCTTAAAGGGGACAGGGTCATCCGATGAGCAGCCTGGGTCAGTTTGGAGTCGATGTGGGAGGGGAGGTCTGAGATGAAAGTTCAGAGGACGCAAATGTGCTTAAGGCCAGAAGTTTGAACAACACCATGGATCCTTTTCAGTTCTGCAAAGTGAACTGAGTTATTAATGGCTGTGATTATACTCATTGCAAATTGCTCCCTGTAGGGCCTTACAGTTACCTCTGAGCAGGCTTCTCTCCTTTGTTCTGTGACAACGCAAGGAAAGTGTTTAGCACGGCACCGACCTTTAATCAGTAACTAATAAATATTAAATATCATTTTAGTTCCCAACTATTCTTTTTTTTTTTACATCTTTATTGGAGTATAATTGCTTTACAATGGTGTGTTAGTTTCTGCTTTATAACAAAGTGAATCAGTTATACATATGTTCCCATATCTCTTCCCTCTTGCGTCTCCCTCCCTCCCACCCTCCCTATCCCACCCCTCCAGGCTGTCACAAAGCACCGAGCTAATATCCCTGTGCCTTGCGGCTGCTTCCCCCTAGCTATCTACCTTACTACGTTTGTTAGTGTGTATATGTCCATGACTCTCTCTCGCCCTGTCAAAGCTCACCCTTCCCCCTCCCCATATCCTCAAGTCCGTTCTCCAGTAGGTCTGCGTCTTTATTCCTGTCTTACCCCTAGGTTCTTCATGACATTTTTTTCCCCTTAAATTCCATATATATGTGTTAGCATACGGTATTTGTCTTTTTCTTTCTGACTTACTTCACTCTGTATGACAGACTCTAGGTCTATCCATCTCATTACAAATAGCTCAATTTCATTTCTTTTTAAGGCTGAGTAATATTCCATTGTATATATGTGCCACATCTTCTTTATCCATTCATCCGATGATGGGCGCTTAGGTTGTTTCCATCTCCGGGCTATTGTAAATAGAGCTGCAATGAACATTTTGGTACATGACTCTTTTTGAATTTTGGTTTTCTCAGGGTATATGCCCAGTAGTGGGATTGCTGGGTCATATGGTAGTTTTTGTAGTTTTTTAAGGAACCTCCATACTGTTCTCCATAGTGGCTGAACCAATTCACATTCCCACCAGCAGTGCAAGAGTATTCCCTTTTCTCCACACCCTCTCCAGCATTTATTGTTTCTAGATTTTTTGATGATGGCCATTCTGACTGGTGTGAGATGATATCTCATTGTAGTTTTGATTTGCATTTCTCTAATGATTAATGATGTTGAGCATTCTTTCATGTGTTTGTTGGCAGTCTGTATATCTTCTTTGGAGAAATGTCTATTTAGGTCTTCTGCCCATTTTTGGATTGGGTTGTTTGTTTTTTTGTTATTGAGCTGCATGAGCTGCTTATAAATTTTGGAGATTAATTCTGTGTCAGTTGCTTCATTTGCAAATATTTCCTCCCATGCTGAGGGTTGTCTTTTGGTCTTGTTTATGGTTTCCTTTGCTGTGCAAAAGCTTTGAAGTTTCATTAGGTCCCATTTGTTTATTTTTGTTTTTATTTCCATTTCTCTGGGAGGTGGGTCAAAAAGGATCTTGCTGTGATTTATGTCATAGAGTGTTCTGCCTATGTTTTCCTCTAAGAGTTTGATAGTTTCTGGCCTTACATTTAGGTCTTTAATCCATTTTGAGCTTATTTTTGTGTATGGTGTTAGGGAGTGATCTAATCTCATACTTTTACATGTACCTGTCCAGTTTTCCCAGCACCACTTATTGAAGAGGCTGTCCTTTCTCCACTGTATATTCCTGCCTCCTTTATCAAAGATAAGGTGACCATATGTGCTTGGGTTTATCTCTGGGCTTTCTATCCTGTTCCATTGGTCTATCTTTCTGTTGTTGTGCCAGTACCATACTGTCTTGATTACTGTAGCTTTGTAGTATAGTCTGAACTCAGGGAGCCTGATTCCTCCAGCTCCGTTTTTCGTTCTCAAGATTGCTTTGGCTATTCGGGGTCTTTTGTGTTTCCACACAAATTGTGAAAGTTTTTGTTCTAGTTCTGTGAAAAATGCCAGTGGTAGTTTGATAGGGATTACATTGAATCTGTAGATTGCTTTGGGTAGTAGAGTCATTTTCACAATGTTGATTCTTCCAATCCAAGAACAATGGTATATCTCTCCATCTATTTGTATCATCTTTAATTTCTTTCATCAGTGTCTTATAATTTTCTGCATACAGGTCTTTTGTCTCCTTAGGTAGGTTTATTCCTAGATATTTTATTCTTTTTGTTGCAATGGTAAATGGGAGTGTTTTCTTGATTTCACTTTCAGATTTTTCATCATTAGTGTATAGGAATGCCAGAGATTTCTATGCATTAATTTTGTATCCTGCTACTTTACCAAATTCATTGATTAGCTCTAGTAGTTTTCTGGTAGCATCTTTAGGATTCTCTATGTATAGCATCATGTCATCTGCAAACAGTGACAGCTTTACTTCTTCTTTTCCAATTTGGATTCCTTTTATTTCCTTTTCTTCTCTGATGGCTGTGGCTAAAACTTCCAAAACTATGTTGAATAAGAGTGGTGAGAGTGGGCAACCTTGTCTTGTTCCTGATCTTAGTGGAAATGCTTTCAGTTTTCCACCATTGAGGACGATGTTGGCTGTGGGTTTGTCATATATGGCCTTTATTATGTTGAGGAAAGTTCCCTCTATGCCTACATTCTGCAGGGTTTTTATCATAAATGGTGTTGAATTTTGTCAAAAGCTTTCTCTGCATCTATTGAGATGATCATATGGTTTTTGTCCTTCAATTTTTTAATATGGTGTATCATGTTGATTGATTTGCGTATATTGAAGAATCCTTGCATTCCTGGAATAAACCCTACTTGATCATGGTGTATGATCCGTTTAATGTGCTGTTGGATTCTGTTTGCTAGTATTTTGTTGAGGATTTTTGCATCTATGTTCATCAGTGATATTGGCCTGTAGTTTTCTTTCTTTGTGACAGCCTTGTCTGGTTTTGGTATTAGGGTGATGGTAGCCTTGTAGAATGAGTTTGGGAGTGTTCCTCCCTCTGCTATATTTTGGAAGAGTTTGAGAAGGATAGGTGTTACCTCTTCTTTAAATGTTTGATAGAATTCACCTGTGAAGCCATCTGGGCCTGGGCTTTTGTTTGTTGGAAGAGTTTTAATCACAGTTTCAATTTCAGTGCTTGTGATTGGTCTGTTCATATTTTCTATTTCTTCCTGATTCAGTCTTGACAGGTTGTGCATTTCTAAGAATTTGTCCATTTCTTCCAGGTTGTCCATTTTATTGGCATAGAGTTGCTTGTAGTAATCTCTCATGATCTTTTGTATTTCTGCAGTGTCAGTTGTTACTTCTCCTTTTTCATTTCTAATTCTACTGATTTGAGTCTTCTCCCTTTTTTTCTTGATGAGTCTGGCTAATGGTTTATCAATTTTGTTTATCTTCTCAAAGAACCAGTTTTAGTTTTATTGATCTTTGCTATCGTTTCCTTCATTTCTTTTTCATTTATTTCTGATCTGATGTTTATGATTTCTTTCCTTCTGCTAACTTTGGGGGTTTTTTGTTCTTCTTTCTCTAATTGCTTTAGGTGCAAGGTTAGGTTGTTTATTCGAGATGTTTCCTGTTTCTTAAGGTAGGATTGAATTGCTATAAACTTCCCTCTTAGAACTGCTTTTGCTGCATCCCATAGATTTTGGGTCATCATGTCTCCATTGTCATTTGTTTCTAGGTATTTTTTTATTTCCTCTTTGATTTCTTCAGTGATCTATTGGTTATTAAGTAATGTATTGTTTGGCCTCCATGTGTTTGTATTTTTTACAGAGCTTTTCCTGTAATTGATATCTAGTCTCATAGCATTGTGGTTGGAAAAGATGCTTGAAATAATTTCAATTTTCTTAAATTTAACAAGGCTTGATTTGTACCCAAGATATGATCTATCTTGGAGAATGTTCCATGAGTACTTGAGAAAAATGTGTATTCTGTTGTTCTTGGATGGAATGTCCTATAAATATCAATTAAGTCCATCTTGTTTAATGTATCATTTAAAGCTTGTGTCTCCTTATCTATTTTCATTTTGGATGATCTGTCCATTGGTGAAAGTGGGGTGTTAAAGTTCCCTAATATGAATGTGTTACTGTTGATTTCCCCTTTTATGGCTGTTAGTATTTGCCTTATGTATTGAGGTGCTCCTATGTTGGGTGCATAAATATTTACAATTGTTATATCTTCTTCTTGGATCAATCCCTTGATCATTATGTAGTGTCCTTCTTTTTCTCTTCTAGTCTTTATTTTAAAGTCTATTTTGTCTGATATGAGAATTGCTACTCCAGCTTTCTTTTGGTTTCCATTTGCATGGAATATCTTTTTTCCATCCCCTCACTTTCAGTCTGTATGTGTCTCTAGGTCTGAAGTGGGTCTCTTGTAGACAGCAAATATATGGGTCTTGTTTTTGTATCCATTCAGCCAATCTGTGTCTTTTGGTGGGAGCATTTAGTCCATTTACATTTAAGGTAATTATCGATATGTATGTTCCTATTCCCATTTTCTTAATTGTTTTGGGTTCGTTATTGTAGGTCTTTTCCTTCTCTTGCGTTTCTTTCCTAGAGAAGTTCTTTTAGAAGTTGCTGTAAAGCTGGTTTGGTGGTGCTGAACTCTCTCAGCTTTTGCTTGTTTGTAAAGGTTTTAATTTCTCCATCAAATATGAATGAGATCCTTGCTGGGTAGAGTAATCTTGGTTGCAGGTTTTTCTCCTTCATCACTTCAAATATGTCCTGCCAGTCCCTTCTGGCTTGCAGAGTTTCTGCTGAAAGATCAGCTGTTAACCTTATGGGGATTCCCTTGTGTGTTATTTGTTGTTTTTCCCTTGCTGCTTTTAATATGTTTTCTTTGTATTTAATTTTTGACAGTTTGATTAATATGTGTCTTGGCATATTTCTCCTTGGGTTCATCCTGTATGGGAGTCTCTGTGCTTCCTGGACTTGATTAACTATTTCCTTTCCCATATTAGGGAAGTTTTCAACTATAATCTCTTCAAATATTTTCTCAGTCCCTTTCTTTTTCTCTTCTTCTTCTGGAACCCCTATAATTCGAATGTTGGTGCGTTTGATGTTGTCCCAGAGGTCTCTGAGACTGTCCTCAGTTCTTTTCATTCTTTTTTCTTTATTCTGCTCTGCAGTAGTTATTTCCACTATTTTATCTTCCAGGTCACTTATCCATTCTTCTGCCTCAGTTATTCTGCTATTGATCCCATCTAGAGTATTTTTAATTTCATTTATTGTGTTGTTCATCGTTGTTTGCTTCATCTTTAGTTCTTCTAGGTCCTTGTTAAATGTTTCTTCCATTTTGTCTATTCTATTTCCAAGATTTTGGATCATCTTTACTATCATTATTCTGAATTCTTTTTCAAGTAGACTGCCTATTTCCTCTTCATTTATTATGTCTGGTGGGTTTTTTTCTTGCTCCTTCATCTGCTGTGTGTTTTTCTGTCTTCTCATTTTCCTTATCTTACTGTGTTTGGGGTCTCCTTTTGCAGGCTGCAGGTTCATAGTTCCCGTTGTTTTTGGTGTCTGTCCTCAGTGGCTAAGGTTGGTTCAGTGGGTTGTGTAGGCTTCCTGGTGGAGGGGACTAGTGCCTGTGTTCTGGTGGATGAGGCTGGATCTTGTCTTTCTGGTGGGCAGGTCCACGTCTGGTGGTGTGTTTTGGAGTGTCTGTGGACTTATTATGATTTTAGGCAGCCTCTCTGCTAATGGGTGGGGTTGTGTTCCTGTCTTGCTAGTTGTTTGGCATCGGGTGTCCAGCACTGTAGCTTCCTCATCGTTGAGTGAAGCTGGGTGCTGGTTTTGAGATGGAGATCTCTGGGACATTTTTACTGTTTGATATTATGTGGAGCTGGGAGGTCCCTTGTGGACCAGTGTCCTGAAGTTGGCTCTCCCTCCTCAGAGGCACAGCACTAACTCCTGGCTGCTGCACCAAGAGCCTTTCATCCACACGGCTCCGAATAAAAGGGAGAAAAAGTAGAAAGAAAGAATTAGTAGAAGTAGAAAGAGAGAAAGAAAAAGAAAGGAGGGAGGGAGGGAGGGAGGAAGGAAGGAGGGAAGCAAGGAAAAAAAGAAAGGAGATAAAGTAAAATAAAATAAAGTAAGATAAAATATAATAAAGTTATTAAAATAAAAAAATAATTATTAACAGAAGAAAAAAATTGTAAAAACAACAACAACAAAAAAACGGACGGATAGAACCCTAGGACAAATGGTGGAAGCAAAGCTATACAGACAAAATCTCACACAGAAGCATACACATACACACTCACAAAAAGAGGAAAAGGGGACAAAATAATAAACCTTGCTCTCAAAGTCCACCTCCTTAATTTGGGATGATTCGTTGTCTATTCATGTATTCCACAGATGCAGGTACATCAAGTTGATTGTGGAGCTTTAATCCGCTGCTCCTGAGGCTGCTGGGAGAGATTTCCCTTTCTCGTCTTTGTTCTCACAGCTCCCGGGGCTCAGCTTTGGATTTGGCCCTGCCTCTGCGTGTAGGTCGCCTGGGGGCATCTGTTCTTCGCTCAGACAGGACGGGGTTAAAGGAGCCGCTGATTCGGGGGCTCTGGCTCACTCAGGCCTGGGGGAGGGAGGGGCGCGGAGTGCGGGGCGGGCCTGCGGCGGCAGAGGCCGACATGACGTTGCACCAACCTGAGGCGCCGTGCGGTCTCCCGGGTAAGTTGTCCGTGGGTCACGGGACCCTGGCAGTGGCGGGCTGCACAGGCTCCCGGAAGGGAGGTGTGGAGAGTGACCTGTGCTCGCACACAGGCTTCTTGGTGGCGGCAGCAGCAGCCTTAGCGTCTCACGCCCGTCTCTGGGGTCCGCCCGCGGCTCGCGCCCGTCTCTGGAGCTCCTTTAAGCGGCGCTCTTAATCCCCTCTCCTCGCGCACCAGGAAACAAAAGGTAAGAAAAAGTCTCTTGCCTCTTCGGCAGGTCCAGACTTTTCCCTGGACTCCCTCCCGGCCAGCCGTGGCGCACTAGCCCCTTCAGGCTGTGTTCACGCCACGAACCCCAGTCCTCTCCCTGTGCTCCGACCGAAGCCCGGGCCTCAGCTCGCAGCCCCGCCCGCCCCGGCGGGGGAGCAGACAAGCCTCTCGGCTGGTGAGCGCCGGTCGGCCCTGATCCTCTGTGGGGAGTCTCTCCGCTTTGCCCTCCGCACCCCTGTTGCTGTGCACTCCTCCACGGCCCCGAAGCTCCCCCCTCCGCCACCCGCAGTCTCCGCCCGCGAAGGGGCTTCCTAGTGTGTGGAAACGGCTCCCTCCCACTGGTGCAGGTCCCGTCCCTATTCTTTTGTCTCTGTTTATTCTTTTTTCTTTTGCCCTACCCAGGTACGTGGGGGGTTTCTTGCCTTTTGGGAGGTCTGAGGTCTTCTGCCAGCGTTCAGTAGGTGTTCTGTAGGAGTTGTTCCACGTGTAGATGTATTTCTGGTGTATCTGTGGGGAGGAAGGTGATCTCCGCGTCTTCCCCAACTATTCTTGATGTTTTCCTATCCCATAAGAATTACCTTTTTCCTCTAATCTCACTATCCAGGGTGAAAACCTTACGGTCATGCTCGATGCCTTTTGATACCTCATCCCTAAAGGAAAATGAGCATTTCACAGAATCCTTGTCAACATCCTTACTTGAGGATCTTTCGGACTCATCCTTTTCCTTCTGGTCTCCTTGATTTACATATTGTTATTGTAGAGGCGAGGGATTTATTACTAAATTAGAAAATAGCAATTGATGAGTGAGCTTTCCTGCAGAACACACGAGCGTTATTTCATGAATGAGTCCCTCGCAAATCTAACATGAGTGTTCATCTGAACAAAAGAGAAGTGTGAAGGCGGAAGGACACGTCCGCGCACTGAAATAAAAGGGACTCTCAGAAAGGCGCGGCATGGGTCTCAAAAGAAGGAGTCATATCTGCCCATTGCATTGCCCTCCCTTGGACCGCTGAGCGGCATTGGCGGACAGGTCTCCACCCTGCCTTAGCACGGTCTGATATTCATTCACTTGTGTATCCCGCAGCTGCTGCTGGAGCATCCCTGTGTCCCAGGCACTGTTCCAGATGCGGGGGTACCTGGCAGCCAGCAGTGAACAACACAGAACACGACTCAGCCTCCCTGGTGTTCACATTCAACTGTGAGCAGAGAGGCAACACACGTGATAAATCAGTGCAACGCGCCGTTTCGGATGGCGACATTTTAGATGGTGATGGGATGCAAAGGAGTGACGAAGAATGGAAGGGGAGTAGGGGACACGCGGGCCGGGGTGTAGCCAGAAAGGCCTCCCTGAGAAGGTGCTGCTTGAGCAGACTCAAGGGAAGTCACCGTGGAGTTGTGGTCTCTGAGGCAGAGCCTGACAGCCCAGAGGAGGGCGGGCGCAGAGGCCCTGCAGGGGTCCGCTGGGGCTGGCTGGCGTCTCTTCCCAAATTCCTGTTCAGCGGAGCCATGTTGGTAGCTTAAAATCAGACACGGCGGGAGTGTTTACATCAGGGAAATTGGAAAACATTACAAGTCAGGGCTCACCCCGTAGGCCACACCCTCCCTCTGCAGGAGATGAAGGTGGAGAGGTAATCAGGCAGCCACGTGGTGGACCCTGAAGGCGTTCATGGCAGGCAGAATAGTGGCCCCAAATAGGTGCCCATCCTAAACCCCAGAACCTGTGAGTATGGTCCTTTAAGCAGCAAAAGGGACTTTGCGAATGTCATTCAGTTAACGAACTTGAGAATATCTTGGATTATTTGGGGGTCCTGATGAATCAGGGAGTCCTTGTAAGTGGAAGAGAAGTGGGAGAGTCAGAGAGGGAGGTGTGAGGATGGAGCAGAGGTTGGGACGGGGCAGCCATGAGCCCAGGAACGAGGGCGGCCTCCAGAAGCGGGAAGGGCAAGGCCACCGTCCTGCCCTGGGGCCTCCGGAAAGGACTCAACCCTGCCAACACCTTGACCTCAGCCTCCTGAGACCCACTTGGGACGCTGACCTCCGGAACCGTAAAATAATAATACACTCGTGTTGTTTGTGCCTCTACGTTTGTGGTGACTTGTTAACAGCGGCAGGAAGAATGCGTCATTATGAGGACTTGGGCTTTCACTCGAGGTGCTGGTGGGCTTGGGGTGGCGGGGTTGAGAGAGGCCTGTCTGGAAGGGTAACAGGTTTCCTGCCGCTGTGCTGAGGCGGGATGAGAAGGGCGGGGTGGGGTGCAGTCCTGGGCGGGTCAGCTGGAGACCTGGGCCCTGGAGGCAGCGCTGACTGCATTGCTAACAGCTCGGCCGTGGCACGGTCCAGCGCGGTGCTGAGGTTGTCCCGAGCCCCAGGGGAGGTGGCTTTTCCTGAAAAGGGAAGGCCGTGGGACAAAGCGGTTTGTTGGTTTGGTTTGAGAGGCCTGTTTGCATCCCAGTGTTGGAAGGTCTCGGGCTGGGAAAGGAAGCGCTGGCTGGGGAGGAGAATGAGAGAAATGGGCGCATCCAACAGAGGTGGGGGAAGGGAGCCGCCTCCTGGTCAACTCCCCTCTTGCTACGTGGACGGGAGCGACCCGAGGTCAGCGTGTGACCTGTCCCAGAGCCCACTGTGCCGTGCCGGGTCTGCCGTGACCAGCGCCACCCGGTGGATCCCCTCCGATTTGCAGGTGGGCTCCGCCATGGTGGCAGAATTGGCGGGAAGGGTCTGCGCAGAGCTAATGGTAAATAGTTGCACAGGACGTGAGAGGGGGCCCAACACAGTGCCCCAGGGCTCAGCACTGAGCCTGGCTTTAGTTAACATCCTCGTTAATTATCTGGAGGAGAAGATAAAGACTTGTTAATTGAATTCACAGATTATACCAAATTGGGAGGTGTTGAGAAGACCAGTGATGACAGAGAAATCATTCAAGAGCTCAGAAATATGGACAAGAAATAAAATGAGACTCAGTGTGGAAAACTGCAGGAGGATTGAACCAGAGGATATTAATCCAAAATATTGGAATTCAGTGGCAGTAACAACCGGGAAAGTAGAAATGCTTCAAAAGGCCTATAGGTGACGTCAGACGACAAATTCATTATGGTTCTACGGTGCAGTTCTGTAGCAAAATGGTCCAGTGTGGTTCCCCCCATACTCATAGGCCTCATTAGCCTGGGATGAGCTTGTAATCTCTCTCCCTCTCCCTGCTCGCACACGCACACGCACATACACACACACACTCTCGCTTCAACCTACCTTGTCTGAAATGTTTTTGTTGCCAGGATGGCTCAAGAGTAGAGGGTGATGGAGCTTCAGACACACCCTCGACCCTCCTTCCTGTGTGGAGGAAGAGCAAGGGCCTGTTTCATGGTCCTCCAGAGTGAGCCCTGGTGCCCGGACCAGGCTCAGAAAAGGCAGACCTGGGCCGCACGTGGATGGCCAATGAGGTGATGTGCTTGAGATCACAAGGCTAGACCGTGGCCAAGACACGAAGCTGAACTCCGGAGCCGGGGCTCATAACCACGACGTGACACAGACCCCAGGGGGTGAAAATCATGAACAGGTATTTTCTTCCTCCTCGATTCTATTTAATTCACGCACGTCAAGTCATTACTGAGTGCTGATCTCAGTAGTAGGTGATGGGCATCCAGCGATGCTCTGATGGGACCCTGGCCAAGGAGCACACTGGCTCAAGCAGCCACCTCCACGCTTTTCTGACTGTGTAAGCGCACCGTTAAAACATCGGTGAGCCGCCCTCTGAATGCGTATTTATTTGTTAGTTATATGCATGTACCATGGTATTACTATATTATATATGTCATACAACTTACCCCAAAAGAACAATTTCAGATATGTACTGATAGAAGCTCCATTTCCTTCCGGTTGGCCGGTGTGACTGCACACAGCTCCGTTCTGGAGCCCTGCTTTAGGGAAGAACTCCCACACCAAGAGGAAAGCACAGGTATCATGGGGTAGAGAGCATCCCCCCAAATTCAAGTCTGCCTGGAACCCAGAATGTGACCTGATTTAGAAACAGAATCTTGGCAGATGTAATTTTTTTAGATGAGGTCACACTGGATGAGACTGGCCATAACTCCAATGACTGGTGTCCTTATAAGAAGACAGGACACAGAGAGACATAGAGAAGATGGCCACAGAAAGTGGGCAATGCCGCCTCAAGCCAGGGATTTCCAGGAGCCACCAGACGCCAGAAGAGGCAGGGGAGGATCCTCCTTTAGAGCTTCCAGAGGAAGACAGCTCTGCCGACACCGTGATTTCAGACTTCTGGCTTCTAGAAGTGGGAGAGGATAAATTCCCGTTGTGTGAAGCTACCAGGTTTTTGGTACTTATTTGGTTTTCAGCGTGACTGGTTGGGATGGAGCAGGTGTAAGAAAGGCTGCGAAAGGGCTGGCTGGTCATTGGTTGGCTCTCTGGACGTCACGGCCATCTCTCTGCCTTCGAGACAAGTTCTGGTTCGACCAGAAAGTCTGGCCTCCTGGAGCTGTCAGCCGCCGACCCTCTCTCTCCTTGACAGATGTCACCCCGGCCTGGTCCTGGCCCTGCATCCGGCTGCTCTGCTGGGCCGTGAGCTCTGAGCGGGGGTGGGAAGGACCACACACACCCCCTCGGCCCACACACACGCTTTCCTCCCCTCAACTCCGCTGACAAAACACAAGCTCAAAGATAAAATCGGGAGGAATTTCAAAATAGCAGCACAGGAGCAGTAAACCAAGTGTGGGCCCTTCTGAGCCAGCCCCTGTGTGACGACACAGGCCCGCGAAGCTGCCGGGGGAGCAGAGTGTGGCTCTCAGGATGCAGCCGGGACAAACGGGCAGGACCGTGGTGTCACCAAGTGGCAGAAGAAAACCCCAAGCCCTGTCCCTTGTGTTGCATAAGTCACGTCTAATCCCGGTTTACCTCCAGGCCTTAATCTCTAGCGCAGCCCCTCTTGTGTCCGCTCTGAGCCGCGGAGTGTGTTCCGGGCTCCATCCACCCAGTGGTGCGTCCTGCAGGAGGCTCGGCCTCACTTCCCATCCTACGGCCGCTGTCTGCCCGTCTGTCCTTTCACTAGTCCCAGCACCGGGTCCTGTTCACCTGCCCTCCTCGGGCTGATGCGTGGGCGGCGGGGCCATCGCACACCCGTCCGCATCCTAGCCCTGAGTACTCATGGTCTGTAAGGCATCCCCATTTCCCCGGAATCCTGGTCCCCGGGAAGCTGGAGCTCCTTGCGGGTGGAGGTAGCAGGTGAGGGGGGTCGCGGCGTCAAGGAGGGTGGGGAGTGGTCCGGCAGGTGGTGTGGCAGTGGGACCTGCCCACGACCCCACCCCCCCTTTCCAGAGGGAGGGCAAGCTGCCGGGGCAGAGCCAGGGGACCGCAGTTCAAAGTCACCGGCTGGAAGTCCGGGCTGCCCTACCTGAGGACAGGGGATACTCTGGGAGAAACAGTTCTGATGGTTGACTTTTTTTTCACAGTTTCGGCACTTTTAGGCAACATTTGCCTGGGGCTGTCGGGTGCTCACTTCATTTGTATGTTCTTCCCTTTTGATTGTATGCGTTGGTTTTATCTAAATTCCAGTCACCACATTAGGAAAATGCAAGCAGTCCCCTAATTCCTTGAAACTATTTCTCACCGAGATTAGGAAGTCTTGCCATGGAGGCTGCAGCGTCTTCGAAGGAGCCAAGGTAGGTTTTATTGTGGAAAACCAGCATTAGAGGCAGAACAAAAGGACGAAAGCAGTGAACAGATGGGTGGGTGTTTAGGAGAGGCTTCCGATCTACGTGAACGGTGCAGCCTGGACCCTCCTTTCTTTTCGTTTTTGATGCATCAGGGCATGACATGATGTGATATGACAGAACATGTCAAAAACTTAGGGGAAAATAAAACCCTGGGTTTTTTTTTGAAACATCAAACTATTGCTATCAATAGGAACAGCAACTGTTCAAAAACTTGTTTCAGAACTGCCAAGAAGTGAACGTTTGGGGAAAAAAAGTATTTTTCCCTGCTGTTTGCAAGGTGGACACAAATGCAAACGGTAGGAGGCTGACAACTTGACACATGCCTAATAAATCTAGAGCCTAAAAAGTCAACAATTCACTGTGCAAGAAAGCATCACTGGAATAAAAAATGCTACGCAAAGAAAGAACAACCATTAAAAAATAGATTTTCTGAATTCAGCAAGTAATTTAGCCCTCAGAGTACCACTCTTCAAAACAAGGAAGCTTTTTCTTTCTCCCTTTAAGAGAGAGAGAAAGGAGGCAATGTTGAGCTTGGAGCAGAGGGGGCTTGCTGCATCTGAAATGAACCAGGTGAAAAGGCAGAGCCCAGAGAGCAGATGTTAGAGGCTTGGAGGGCTGGTGACAGGGGTCAGAGAGGGAGCCGTCCAGATCCCGGCTGCTCTGCAGCTCAAAGCAGGAGTAGGTTTAATTTGACAAGTTGGTCCAGTTACAGGGAATTCACAGATCACAGTCAATGCCAAGCACATTTGGCCACCACCAGCACGTCTGCTGCTAGCCAAGTGGACGGCAGTTGGGAAGCCGTCTCTGCTCTGACCACCCTAAAAGCAGAGAGAGGCAGGCGCCTGGCTGGAGGAGGCTGAGTGCCTCAGAAGTGGAAGGAAAGCATGAATCACATTCTTAATATCAAAATAATTAAGGATTTTGCATTAACCATTTTGTTCTCAACTCGCAATTCTCTCTTTTTCCCACCACGATGAGTAGGATGCCGAAGGAGATTTTGAACGGATGTGAAAATGAATGGTAATTCTCACGCAAGTCTCATGTAAACAGAAATATCAGCATTAAAGTTATGAATCTTAATTTGCGCCACAGAACTAAAATCTGTATCTTTCGGAATTAGAGGAATACAGACTCACAGCTCTGGGTAGTGTCTATGTGCAGTTCAGAAAACTGACACAGTCTCTCCAGTTTATGGGGAAATTGACATAATTTTGCAGAAATGCAAAACCATTTGTGAACTGGGTTTTGCATAATGGGATTAATTTGGTTGGCTGTCATATCCACTAGGCTGCAAAATACAAGTTAATCACAACATCATTCTGAGTTTTTTAAGGGAAGAAAGAGAAAGGAAGACAGCAAGGAAAGGCGTTTTCCCCATTGTCTATCTTTTCATGAAGGGAAAATACCCGTCTTCTGGACACTGCGCCTCAGGTAGCTTTAGGAGACAACGTTCAGTGAATCCTGCGGTGGACGCCTTGGCGAACTGAGCTGAATTGGCCTCCCTCCAATGAGAAAAATTAGCAGCTTTCATAGGAGCATGAAAAATTGCTTCCAAGGAACGGCCACACTGTGTGCTGTAGTGTGTGTGCGCATTTGCTCAGAATTACATTGCACCACAGAGAGGATGCTACATTATACACATTGTGTCATCACACACAAATATCTAGCTTCATTATTACGAACGCTTTTAAAAAAAATTATTTATTTGTTTTTATTTTTGGCTGCGTTGGGTCTTCGTTGCAGTGCGCGGGCTTCTCATGCGGTGGCTTCTCTCGTTGCGGAGCATGGGCTCTAGGCGCGCGGGCTTCGGTAGTTGTGGCGTGCAGGCTCAGTAGTTGTGGCTCGCGGGCTCAGTAGTTGTGGTGCACGGGCTTAGTTGCTCCACGGCATGTGGGATCTTCCCAGACCAGGGCTCGAACCCGTGTCCTCTGCATAGGCAGGCGGATTCTTAACCACTGTGCCACCAGGGAAATCCCACAAGTGCTTTTTCTAGCAGCAAACAAGAACCTGATTATTCTGAGATGGTACAGTATGTGGCTCCGCTAGTCAAACAAGCTAGGTTATGCCATGGCAACAAATAACCCAAACTTTCAGTGGCTCAACACACGACAGTTCTTCTTTCTCACCACACGTATGAACAGAATCAGCAGGAAACTCTGCCCGCTGGGGTCACGCGCGGGCCCAGCTGATAGAAGTCCATCTAGACAGGCTGCCTCCAAAACTAGGCAGGACAAAGGGGACGTGGGAGCTCAGTGAGCACACAGGCTCCTAGTCTCCACCTGGAAGACACCGTCACTCACCTTGTTGGCTGGAGCAGCTGGCATCGCTGCACCTTCCACGGGCTGCAGGAGGACCCTGAGACCGTCAGTGGATCCACACAGTGCCGCTGTCGCCACGTTTGGAATATTTCCGTATCTCTTTCCATCACTGTAAGGATTGATGATGAAGTATGCTCCCCTTCATGTCTTCTCTAGGTGGTGGGATCCCGTGTGAGGGAGACGGTTCTCCTTCCCACAGGGAAGAGCTCAGGACAGGTGTCACTTAGCCTCACATCAACTCAAACTACCCCAGGCTGGATACGACAGAGGATAAGGTGATGAAGACAACCCAGGTCTCGTCTGAAGGAAACGATAGAAGAGTGACAGTAGGAGTAATAGATGAACTCAAAAACCTCAATGCAAAGAAGGATACTGTAAGTGCCACTGTTCAGAGACGCGACAGGATCTGAATGTGATGTGTAGGAGTGTGAAAATCAGGAAGGCGTCTTAGGAAGAGACATTTATACTGCGCCTTGAAGGATTCCAATAAATGGGAAGATGGGAGGGAAATTGTATGAACAAAGGCACGTGTGGGAAATAGCAAGAGGTTCAGTTTGAAAACACGTCCAAGGTTCTGTAGGAAATCTGCGCTCTGGCGAGGGTGTCCCGGCAGTGGGATTCAGGGCATTTGTACTTGGTTTAGCAGCTCCAGGGGAGAATGGCTCCAGTTTTCTCCTTGGCGCTGTCCTAGATTAGATGGTCACAGGTGGGGGGTTTGTGCCGTGCAGTGTCTAAATATGACCATGACCGTGATTATAGGGTCGGGAAGCTCGGCTCAAGTCCCCGCCCGTCCTGAAATGAGCCAGTCTGGTCACCTTGGCCGTATTACGTGAACTCTTCCAGCCTGTTTTCTCATGTGTGGGTTTAACGATGCCTGCTTCATATGGTTGTTTGCAGGGTTAGAGGAGATCATATCTAAAGTACCTAGCATGTTATACTCGCTCAATGAGAAGCTCTTGTTGCCAGCATAATTTTATTATTAGTTCTCTTTTAAGGACAGTAACTGCTAATTAATTACAGGGACACAGACCAGGGCCTGCTCAGCTACTACAATTCCCCCAGCAGCCTTGTGTGTCCTTATCGCTCTGCCCTTCCAGCCTTCCAGTAGGAAGCTCTTGGGGGACAGAGAAAGCTTTAAAAATACTGATATCTGGGTCCTGTCTCGGGAGACTCCGGCAATTGGTCTTGGTTGCAACCTAGATAAGCAAATCTTTGAAAGCTTCCCAGCCCTCATAGCAATGAGCACACCTAGTATCCAGTTCTTGTTTGCTAATACCTTTCTCCGATAAACAGAACCAGGGGTCTGTGGAGAAATGGTGGATTCTAGGACTGGGGCAGGAAGTAGACAAGGTGGGCCCGGAGCACCTTGTGATGTCAGAAAGTGAGGAAGTGCTAAGAGACAAAGCAAACAACCCCCCAGGCCCCATAGTGGGGGTGTGTCAAAAGGACACAGGAGCAGTGGAAAGAACTCCCAATGGTTAACGCATTTCAGCCACAGCATGAATAAAGCAGCACTGGAATATAACTCTAAGTCCAATCTGATAGAAAGACATGATTGAACGAAGGAATGGAGAAGAGAATAATCTCCCCTGCCGATTCCAAATAATTTATGTAGAAACTCTGTCCTCCAGGAGATGGTACACAGCGCCCTACACCTCAGGCATGGGTGGCTCACGGGGGCTTCCTTCTCCAAAGTACCGAACAGGGGAAAAGGACAACCTGACAGTGGAGAGACTGACAGACAGACACCACCTGAGCCAGGTGATCAAGTTTTATGTCAACAGTGGTAGAGTCCTGTTGACCGTGTGCACCTTGAATGATGTGATGGAAACGAAACTTACTTCCGTGGTCTTCCTCCCCAGCCCAGACATGCAGTCTAACTGTCTTAGTCCATGGGGGCTGTTATCACAAAGTACCACAGGCTGGTGGCTTATAAACCACAGACATACATCGCTCACAGCTCTGGAAGCTGGAAGTCTGAGATCAAGGTGCCAGCGGGTCTGGAGAGGGCTCTTTTCTGGGTGGCAGGCAGCAGACTTCTCACTGTGTCCCCAGGTGATGGGAAAGGAGCTCCCTTGCTCTCTGGCCTTTTCCTATAAGGGCATGAATCCCTTTTAAGAGGGCCCCACCCTCATGACCTAATCGCCTCCTGAAGGCCCACCTCCCAATAAGATCACATTGGGGATTCTATTTCAACCTATGAATTTTAGGGGACACATATGTGCCATCCATATACTACTCATAAGGAAAACATTAGACAAACTCATATTGACAGACCTTCTACAAAATACCTGGCCAGCCTCCTGTAAACTGCCAAGGTTACTAATTTCAGAGAAGCCTGAGAAATTGTCACAGCCAAGAGGAGACTGTGGAGGCATGATGGCTAGCTAAGTGTGATGTGGTGTCCTGGATGGGATCCTGGAGCAGAAAATAGACTTTAGGGAAAAGCTAAAAAACTGAATAATGTATAGACTTCAGTTAATAATAATGCACCAATAACGGTTCATTAATTGTCACAAATGTCCCATAGTAACAGAAGATGTAATAGGAGCAAACTGGGTGTGAGGTTTATGGGAACTCTCTATATTATCTTTGCAATTTTTCTGTAAATTTAATTACTTTAAAGTGAAAAGTTTATTAGGGAAAATATCACTCCTGGGGAATTCCGCTGTACAGTGGGGGGAGAACACTGCATCAGAGACTGTGTGGAGTGGTCCCACCAGTGAGAATGTGCCGCATCACCAGGCCGGAAGTTTCTTAACCAGAATAGGAAGTGATCCCATGAGAGGTGTGGAGGGCCTTCTGAGAAGGCCAGCAAAGGACACCAGCCCAATCACCCTGGTCCAGCAGCTCCTACGTGGGTCCCCCAGGAAGGTTTCCTTTGCGTAAGGGGGTTCCGTGCAGGAAAGAGGGAACACCCATCCCCTTTATGCACTTCTGCTCTAACACAAGAGACTTTGCAGATGGATGTTCATCTTCTTGCGCGGCTCCTCAAACACAGCTGAGACTCAGAGGCTCTGTCCCTTGGCTCCCATCACACGGTGCCGGGCTCGGGAAGCTAGTCGGGGCCACCGTGGGGCGGTGACTGTGGTCACAAGGCAGCAGGCTGGGTGGGGACGCCGAGGCCCTCCCGGAGTCTCCCCTGCCCCGCCCCTCCCAGCACCTCCTCCTCCCAGATGTCCCTTGGCCATGGAGGGTGCCCCGTGTGTGGTCCCCGAAGACAGGCTTTGGAAAGGATGCCCTCGTCCAACTGGATTCAGCCACTGGCGTCTTCCTTTGGGTCCAGGGTTTTGCCTATAAACGGTCTTTGTTTGAAATGATCTGCTCTGTGGCTAGTGAAGCACCACCAGGGGCCAGAGAGACCCTTCCTCTCCACAGTCCATCTCTCCGCTTCCCTCAGGAAAGGAGAGAGCCGGGACCCCAAGCTGGCCGTCTTCTGCCTCCCACCCCCACTGTAACGGAGCAGGATGTTTGGAAACTTGCGTGGAAGAACCCACTGGCTTGTTGCTAGGAAACAACAGGGAGCAACCTTTGTGATCTCACATGTGCTTAACATAATAATAAATAATGGTTAACATGATAATAAATAAACAAATAACAATAATTATAACATGCCCCAAGCCTGTTGTTTCTCCAAAATTAATTTATGATAAATTATGACTCAGATTCCTTGGAACATGAGAGCGAGGAGAGGAGAGATGGTGATTTTATTCGCCAACAGGCACAGAATGGGGTTAAAAACTGCCTTTCCCTGAAACAGAGCTTTGAGAACCCAAGAAAAAGCCCCCACAAGGGGTTTTCTCTTTCCCTGTGTCTCGTACATCTCCTCCTCCCCTGCCTAGTAGAGTTAAGTTTTTTAGATACTTTACTTGCATTTCTAATTCACTTACTCTTCTGAAATTTATTCAAAGGATTTATGCTTATGAAATTATAATATAATGCTGCCTATATGCCAATGAGCTGGAAGCAAAGAAACTAATTTTCTTCAATTTACAGTTACGAGGCTGGAGGAAAGTGATGTCTTCTTATCGCCTCCTCCTCTTTGTATGTCTCGGTATTCTTTTAGTCCTCAGAAGGCAGAAGCCGCCGATGAATTCTTAAGCAGATCACGCTGATAATTGTATTTCAGAACTGTCAGCTCCCTGAACGCTGTCCACGGACTGTCTCCAGTCACCGGAGCTATCTGTGTCACCCCTTCCTTTCTCAGGAACTCAGCCCTCAATAAAGGCAACTCGCCGGGGATATTGTTAAACCGTCTGAGAGGATTATTAGATCGAAGGGGAATTTATGGATGACACTTTGTAACAATTAATCAGGCACTGTTGATGAAGTTAAGTTGGTCCTTTTATTCCTGGACCAAATGTACACACACACACACACACACACACGCACACGCACACACACACACACATAATAATATTCAGCCCTTGATCCAATTGTCAAATGGCTCATTTTGTCACTCTGTTTGATTAATGGACCTTTTGGAGCCCCCCAAAAGTCCTAGTAATACAAATAAAAAGAATCATAAATATTGAATAAGCTCACAGCACAGTTAACCTTGACTACATTTTGGGACGTTCTTGGAGAAACTTTGCTTTACAGGAAATAAATTGCTGTAGGGATTAAAATAAAAAAAATAATAAGCACACTCATATACCAAATTGGAGATTTTGGAGAATGTCACCTCTCTCACCTTGTCACTCTTATTAATCTGTTGTGATTAATTAGTTTAGTTAGCTTTATAATCGGGCCAGCCAAGTCTCAGCCGGCTGGCGTTTCTCCCCGTGGGTCTGTGCTGGGCGCACCAAAAGGGGGCAGGAGGGGTGAGGAAGGGGCGGAACCCACACGGTGCGGAACCGCGGCGATCTTGAGGCCCATTTCAGACACTGATTTACTGAGCTGGAGCCTGGGTGGAGCTGGGAACCTTCTTTGCTTTTGCAAAGGTCCTTCGTGTGTGGGTTCTTGTATCGAAAACACTTGGCTTTCTTGACTGAAATCCTCCCTCACTAGCCGTGAGGCTTTGCTGACACTCCCTTAAGTCCTCATCCCAGATGTGACCGGTCATTTGACCCAGAACCTGGATTCTAACTGGGCTGGGATAAATTGCACTTTGGGACTTTAGCAGCTAGCCCTGCAGTTAGGAGCTGGATTGGAGGGGGAGCCCTGGATTTGAGATTGACGTCTGCAGTACGTGAGCTGCGTGATGTTGGGCAATGGACCCCGGCTTTCCAAGTCTCAGTTTTCTCATCTGTGGAATGGGGGCTCCAACCTCATGGGATGTTACAGGGGTGAAGGTAAACAATTCAAGGAAGAAACATGGCAAAATGTCCGGCAAGTAAGAAATATTCTGTGGTGGGTTGAACTGTGTCTCCCAAGGATATATTGATGTCCTAACCCTGGTACTTGCGGCCTTATTGGGTCTTGACTGATGTAATCCAGTTAAAGTGTGGTCATAGTGGAGTAGGGAGCTCTAATCCAATGGTTGGTGCCCTTATAAGAAGAGAGAAATTTGGACTCAGACACCTGGGCGAAGCCGCAAGACCACGGAGAGCTTGGAGCGATGCGTCTACAAGTCGAGGAAGGGTGAGGATGGCCAGGAACCACCAGAAACTGGAAGAGGCAAGAAAGGATTCTCTTCTAGAGCCTTCAGAGGGAGCGTGGACCCACTGGCACCTTGATTTGGGGCTTCTAGCCTCCAGGGCTCTGAGAGAACACATTTCTGTTTGTAGTCACATTTTCGGCAATTCGTTACGGCAGCCCTAGGAAATGGATACATGCTCTAAGTGCTAACTGTGATTTGATTTGTAGGGAACCAGTCGGGCAGGGCTGAGGACTCGGTCTGATCTGCATGGCACTGTTTCCCCTGCCAGGGCTCACCTTATAGAGAGTCGGGAGGCAGCGGGTGCAGCCCCAGTGCAGGCAGGATGCCGGCAGCCTACCTTCCAGGTGAGGCAGTCATGGCTTGTTTGGTTCATCTGGGCACCGTTGCCCCTGCTGAAACCCAACCCTTGCAATCAGTCATAATAACCCCAGACACTGTTAAATTGTAGCTGCAACGTTGTCCAGGCAATAGTGATTCATCTCAGTGTATTGATTTGTATTGCTTTTTCTAAAATTACATTGCTATTACTAAATAAGGCAAAATTTTAAAGTTAAGAACTAAATTACAATAATATCACTCAGGAAACGATCAGCTTAAAAATAATGACCTTTACACTGTATACCAAATACTTAACTACAAATTTGTGAGTGAATGCACTTTTGTAAATAAAGTCTTATTTTCTTGTTGGATTTTAATGATAAATTTAAGAACTTAGTTCCCTCTAAATAAAAATATTGGCCCCATCACACTAAAAATTACACTGGATTCTGCCATTTCTCTTGTCATCATAGAACCAACATGTTCTAGCAGTTATATAATCCTTCAAACTCCTGGCCCCGGATCTGCTCTAAGACTTTCCAAGAAGTCAACACACATCACCAGCTTCTGCCAACGTTTCCACGGACTCCGGTTTGAGGGAGGAACGCGTTCCTGGCTGAGAGACCCTAAGTGGAGGATCTCTGAGGATCTCGGCTTGAGGGAATCGAGCTCAAGGGGCTGCGTCTTATCGACTACTTTGTCCCTGTGCCTTGCACGGTCCTGGCACCGATGACCACAGGCATTTGCTCGGAAGAATGACCTGGTGCACAAGAGCACCCAGCACATGTTTCTGTTGAGAGCGAAGAGCCAGTGTCAGGGGAGAGAAGGTACAGCTAAGAACGAGACGCTTGCTAGAGGAAAGGGAGAACGGGGCCCGGGGCGGGTTAAGGATGTTCCAAGGCATGAGCACAGACCGTGCCCACCAGGTAGAGGGAGCAGAGTCGGAGGCAGGCGCAGATACCTGTGTTGACACGGGAGCATGGGGGCTGAGGTACTCAGGTGGCTTCCAGGTGGTTCCTGCTGCTTTCTGGGTGCAGGAGAAGGTAAGGTTTTCTTCCAAAAATGAGAGAAGAGGTAGTGGGAAGAGAAGATGGGGCAGGGCAGTGAAAGAGCTATGCTTCAGAGTACGCATGGGGTGGGAGGTGACAGAGGCTGGGGGTGGCAGGAAGCAGGGCTGCAGAAGGAGGGCCGGCAACACACAATGACTCGGGGGTGGGGGGGAAAGGGAGGGAGGTGAATGCTCTTAAAGGGGATTGTCTAGACCGCAGCATCCTGCAGCCACCTTGTGCTGAGAAATGGCCTCAGCCCCGACGGCGTCGTTCTTCTCGGGGCAATGGTTTTAGGTGAGTCTCTGAGTGAAGTTTCAGAGCTCTCACCCGGAGATCCTTGCTTAGGTCCCACAAAGCTGAGATGTCTCATTCTTCCCTTAGGCCAGAAGGGAAATCCATAAATGAAATTGAGCCCACTGGTTTCTCACTTTGTAATTTTCTGGAAAAAAAAAAAAAATCCCAAACACATGAGTGGCTATTTAAATTAGGCTCAGAGTTGGGTGTTCATTCGTGTTCGTTAGGACAACGACAGCTGTTGAAACAGATAAACCCACATTTTGCAGGCTGAACACAACAGAAGTTTGTTTTTTTTTTTTCACGTTGGAGGTGAGAAATGGGAGTCACAGGCCAGTCGGGGTCTCGGAGTTGCAGGCCGTCTGAGGGGCTGAAAGCACTGAGCATTGAGCCAGGCAAGAGGGAGGCCCCCAGGTGGAGGGTTTCCATCGGCCTGGCCTGGATGCGGCCACAGCCCTTCTGATCACTCAGCCCTGGGGCCGAGGCCACCACACAGGAGCCGGGGACTGGATCCGCTGGGTTCTCAGCTAGAAGAAGAGGCAGGGCCGGTGAGCAGCCTTGTCCCGCCGACTCCCAGCGTCCCATCCTGGGCTAGAAATAAGTGAAGTAACAGGCATTTCTGAAACCGGAGCCTTTTAGCTGATTGCTTGAATTTATGGTTTGATCCAGCAAAACCCTTTGACGACGCATCGTGACTTGTTCATATTTAAACCTGTACGAATTGAATCAGCCCCAGACAAAAGGGATCTCTGGTGGTAAGTAAACGAAGAGACACGACGGCGATTCCAACCCAAAGCTGCAGAGCGGCCAGGAGCTCTTCAGTACCTAAATCTGTGATTTTTAACTTTTCCATCCAGAGCTAACTTCCAACACATTTCCGGACACATTTTGAACGCACATTCGACTCACTTGGCCCTTTTATTTTTACTAAACAAATGTTGGGTTTTCGATGTGGATTCCTTACTGCTAATAGCATATGGAATTCTGACTGCTAGAAGGTCCACCTTGTTTCCCACCTGTCACGTGCTTTTCACATGCATCTGTCAGGCAACCCGAGTCGGAGGGTGTGCTGCTGGCCCAAGATCTCAAAACGTTACTCGGGACTTGGTCAGGGCTTTAGGCGCTGGCAAAGGAGGTGGGGGATTTTGAGATTTACCCCAAATGAAGGGCTTCAGTCCTGCTGATACTCGTCAGCACCCATGGGGGAGGATGGTCGCTCGGACTTCTCCGGATCAGTGGCCGGTGGCCTCGGCATGGCTCCACCGTGGAATCTGCGGAAAGGCCCCCTCCCCCCAGGAGAGGACTGCCTCACGCCCGGTTACTGATGCCACGAGGGACTGTAAAACGACTTGAAGCCATACTGAGTGCATTTATTAATGTAGAAATGGCCAAATGGCTATTTACTTTTAGAATAAAACACATATGATTATTATAGGATATTCAGAAAATATAGAAAATCATGTAAAGTAGCTATTTCTGCTGCTGCTGTTGAGAAATAACCATTGTTACCATTTTAGCCAATTTCCTTTGAAGCTTTTTAAAATGCATATATGATTTACAAAAGTCGCTGTCATGCATGCAAGTGTGTACAGCTTTATCACATGATGTTTTTTAGTTGATCATAAATCATGAGATTTCTTTAATGATTTTTTTAAATTAGTTTATTTATTTTTGGCCGCATTGGGTCTCTGTTGCTGCGCGTGGGCTTTCTTTAGTTGCAGTGAGCGGGGGCTACTCTTCGTTGTTGTGTGCGGGCTTCTCATTGCGGTGGCCTCTCCTGTTGCAGAGCACAGGCTCTAGGGCACATGGGATTCAGTAGTTGTGGCACGTGGGCTCAGTAGCTGTGGCTCGCGGGCTCTAGAGCGCAGGCTCAGTAGTTGTGGTGCACGGGCTTAGTTGCTCCGTGGCACGTGGGATCTTCCCAGACCAGGGGTCGAACCCGTGTGCCCTGCATTGGCAGGCAGATTCTTAACCACTGCTCCACCAGGGAAGCCCTCTTTAGTGATTTTCATGGATACATTATATCCCTTCCCAGGGATGTGCTGAGTTACACTGTGACGAAAAGCTTCAAACACAAATATTTCTCCTCATCTTTGGTGATTTCTCTTGGCTGGGGTTCTAGAAATGGCATTCATGGGTTGAAAGCTTTAAATGCCTTAAAGGCGTTTGTTACCTTGCCTGCCTGCGAAGCGTGGTGTCACCCCTGCCCCACCAGTTAGAGAAACGTCTTCAATGAAGTCAGTGGCTCCATTAAATTGGCCAGTCTTGGGTCAGAATGTTCAACAGACAAACTGTGTGTGATAAGAGGGTGAAGGTGTGTGCAAGGCTTTTACACTGCTCTTAATAAATCAAATCACGGAAACTTATGGTGTGCAAGAAGAACACTCGAAGAGCAATGTGCTCTTTAGGTAATTCAAAATTCCATGAAAGTTTTCCTAGGTCAATAAGACAATGGCCATGTACTATTTTTCAGTATTGTTTGAGCAGGCACAGACTGGGGAAAGAAAGTGAAGGAAAGGGAAGCAAACTCATGCTGAAAACATGTGTACCTGGTGAGAGCAGGATGGATGCTTCCTTACCTGTGTAGGACTCCGAAGGTCAGAGCTGGAAGGGCTGTTGGGAATCGTTGCTCAGATAAGAAGAGTGAAGCCCAGAGAAGTTCAAGGACTCACCCAACATCACTTGTCAGGCTAACAATCGACCCCCAAGTACAATTTAGGTCACCTCTCCTTCTACAGTCAGTATCTCCCTGTACACACACGAGCCAAAACAATGGTTAGAAACGTAAAACTCTGGGGCTTCCCTGGTGGCACAGTGGTTTGGAGTCTGCCTGCTGGTTCGGGGGACGCAGGTTCGAGCCCTGGTCCGGGAGGATCCCACATGCTGCGGGGTGGCTGGGCCCGCGTGCCACAACTCCTGAGGCCTGAGCGCCTGGAGCCCGTGCTCCGCAACAAGAGAAGCCACCGCAGTAAGAAGCCTGCACACTGCAACGAAGAGTAGCCCCTGCTCGCCGCAGCTAGAGAAAGCCCGCGCACAGCAGCAAAGGCCCGATGCAGCCATAAATAAATAAATTAATTAATTAATTAATAAAAAAAAACTTGAAACTTTTATCAGGTTAACACATGATTTTGCCAGAGGATTTACTTATTTTTATTAAGTTGCATGATTTTTAAATGTATTTACTTGATGACCTGGCATAATGGAGACCCAGTTTAGGACGTCGTCAACATCTCAACCCAAAGTCAACCATCTTTGGGTCAAGGTAAAAAATTTGGCATAAATTCCAATGATGCAATGGTCCCAGTCTATGTGGTTAGATGATGCAGTGTGTTAAAGACACGGACTCTGGTGCCACCCACTGTTTTCAAGCCATGTCACCTTGGGCCACTTACTTACCTGTCCTTTCTTCCTCTGTAAGGTGAAAAAAACGCACTCACCTGCCTCCTACGGCCATTGGGAGGATTAAATGAGCTTCAGTTTGCAGAGTGTTTGAAACAATGTCCGGCACATATGAAGTGCAATTAGAGTGCCTGGTATTATAAAGAGTAGTAGTGGTAGGACAGCTTGAGAAATAGCCCACTTGTACATAATCTGTTCTTTACATCACTTGCTGGAGACAATATTGTGTTTTCTGTTCTCTGTGCATGTCCCAGAGCAGACGCTCAGTGAATTATCTGTTGAATGAATGGATGGATTGATGACAGTTGAGTAAGCCCTTCAGTTTTCTCGGCTTTAGACCTCCTCTGCAGGCTTTACCTTGTGGTAGGATTTCATGGGGACACCATTGGTGTCACAAAGTAGTGATTATAAGAGTCACCATCCACTGGACACCCCCTAGGATCGGGTTACATCTGTACAGCTGATCTTCATTCATTGCAGATTCCATATCTGTGAATTTGCCTTCTTTCTAAGATTTATTTGTAACCCCCAAATCGATACTCACGGTGCTTTCATGGTTGTTCATGGACACGTGCAGAGCATTGAAAAATCTCCTGTGCACATTCCCAGCCGAGGTCAAACACAGTGATGTCCAGCCTTCTTGTTTCAGCTCTCATGGTGCAAACGTGTCCTTTTCATGGGCCACTTGTGGCACGTTGCTCTCACTTCTGTGCTTTTTGTTTTTTGATAATTTTGCAGTTCAAAATGGCCCCCAAACATAGTGCTGAAGTGCTGTGTCGTGTTCCTAAGTGCAAGAAGGCTGCGACTTGCCTTAGGGAGAAATCAGTGTGACAGATGAGCTTCATTCAGGCGTGACTTACAGTGCTGCTGGCCTTCAGTTCTATGTTAATGAATCAAAAATACAGTTTACATAAGGTGTTTTTAAACAGGGACACATAAAACGAGCTTATGTGTTGTTTGGTTGATAAATGTGGTGACCAGAGGCTTGCAGGAACCTAACCCTTGATTTCCCCTGGGAACCATGGTTCAGTGTTTGCTGATTCAGGGCACCTGCAACTTCACAGACCATAACTACCATATGTAATAAGAACTGACCATAATTCCTTAACATCAGAATGACACTGTGGGCAGCTTCCCCATTTCCTAAAGACAAACATGGTGGCTTAGACTGTTGAATGATCTGAGCTGGACAACAAAGAGTCAAGTTCTGAATCTGCCTCTGTGGGTCTCCAAACCTGTGCATTTTCCAGTGCACCGTGCCATGGTTCCAGCCCACATCATAGAACTCTGAGCTTGCTCTCTCCCCTTCTCTGCCCTTACTTTCTTCTCCTCCCTGCCGTACATTTAGACGTTTGCCAGGAAGCAGGCACAAACCCCATCACACAATCAGTTCTGCAAGCCCAAGCCTCCCTCTGTCTTCTGGGTGCTCAGACGATGCCTTGCTTGGGCTCCCCTGAGGTGAGCGCCCTCATATCCTCGATTCAGGATACAGTTAGTTCCATGGATTCTTTGTTTCCACAGTTTAACGTCTCTGAAATTGGGATGCATTTTGTCGTCAATGGCATGAATGCTGCAGGCCATTTGTGATGTGGTGGTGATGGACCACATGTGCTTGAACTGGGGTGTTTTTTCTGGTGGCACAGCTGGACTACTGTAAACCCCCGTTGTGGGTCAAGAAATATTTAAGGACCATTTGGGGAAGGAATGAGTTATAAGTGTACGAAAATGTTTCCTTGACACCTTCTGATAAGATGAAATAAACTTGGGGAATCAGTGTCAGTGGTTGGAAGAAATTTCTGGAGTCAACCATGGCTCACTCCAGAAGTGCTGCCCTGTCACACTTTTTGCCTGCCCAGAGGATGATAACTTGGGGAAATGTGGATGTATATAGATGACTCTGAGCTGAATAGTGGTTCAGATGGCTAGACTCTGAATATGAAAATGTTTTAGAGATATCTGCACCAATTCATTTCACCCATATTTACCTGCATGTTCCCAGTTTTCATTACTCTTCATTCTCTCTCACTTTTCAAACTTCCAGAGGGGATGAATTTTATTCTTTGAAAGTACAATTTCTGGAGAATTTACAATCTGCTTGTGGAAAACTTTTTCAGTTTTTGTTTGAAAATATCATTATTTTGTCCTCATTCTTGAAAGATATTGTTATTGGACAAGGAATTCTACAATACTGCTATAATTATTCAGCACATTGAAGACACCATCCCCTTTCTACAGGCTTCCTTGGTTGCCACTGAGAATTCAGCTTTGAATCAGTCGCTTCTGTATAGGCAAACGTTTTTTTTCTCTCTCTTCTCTTTGGTGTTCTCAGTTTCATTACTATATGTCTGGATATGAACTTCTTTTTATGTATCTTACTTGGGAATTATCTGCCTTCCTGAAGCCCTGAATACTGGCTTTTATCAATGCTGAACTTTCAGCCATTATTTCTTCAAATATTGCCTTTCGCATTCCCTTTCTTAACTCTTTGTGAAACTCTGAATAGAGCTGTGTTAGACCTTCTTTCTCTATCCTGCTTGACTTTTACCTTTTCTTTCCCACCTCTTTGACTCTCTGTTACGCATTATGGATAATTTCCTCTCATCTATATTCCACTTCATGAATTCTCTCTTCAGCGGTATCTAATCAGCCATTAAACCGTTAATTTCAGTTATTATATTATTTTCCTTCCTAAAATTACATCAGTTCTTTTTAAAATATTCAAGGTTGTTTTAATTTTTCTTGAAACTTGTTTCTTTAAATGCATAAGCATTATTATTTTATAATCTTTAGCTGTTAATTCCTAATGTCTTTTCATGTCTGCCTCTGTGCTCTTTTACTTCTGCTGTTTCTGGTTCTGGCATGTTATTTCTTTTTATTATTAAGTATTTTAGTTGTGTCTTCTCATTTTCCTTGGGGGAATTCTTTGAGGTATAAGATGAAGATGCATTTCTTCAGAAAGAGTTTATATTTGTTTCTGCCAGGAACTTTGGGTGCACTATCAGTTGGGTCCACATTGCACCAAATTCATGGGTTTGGTTTTTTTTTTTTTTTGGACTAAATCATGAGAACTTGAGTTCCAAATACAGACATGAGTTGGCTTGTAATAACAGTTATCAGAGACTTTTTCTTTTTTTATCCTTTTCCCCTTCTGTGCTCAGCACCAAGGCTCTTCAATTTGGATGGTCGTGGACTTTATCCTCTGTCCTCAGCACCTTGCAAAGCTGTGGAAACTGAAGCTCAGGGGTCCCATTCTCGGCAAATTCCTTCACAGTAGAAATGGCTTCAGTGCTCCACCTCTCTCTCTGCATTTCCACTTCCTCTTAGATTTTGGACTTGTATTTTTTAAACCATTTTGTCAGCTCTTCATGATTTTAAGATTTTTAAAGTTTTCCAATCCTTTCAGTTGTTTGCAGTGGGAGAGAGTTGCTACCACTACCTAGAGCATCAGGAAGAGAAGACCCACTGGCCTCCTTTCCATGGGTGCCCAGGTGGTCTCTTGCTGCCCAGGGCTACCAACTACTATGCTCCAGGTAGAGCCTTGGCATCACCCCACACTCTGGAAATTTCTCTTATTTCCAGCAAGCTTCACATTATCATAGGCTATTAAGTTGGATGAGACCTTGTAGGTTATCTAGACCAAAGTTCTCAAACATAAAATCCCGCCAGCACCATATATGAGTGTTATCTTGGTCTGGAGTGCAGGATCTGGGGTCAAGTGGCTAGCCCCAAACTTGGCTTCAGCACTTACTGTGTGACTTTGGGCAAGTTACTCAGCCTCTGTGCCTTCCCACTTTTGTAAAAATGGGATGAATATTAGAAACCACCTAAAATGTTTGTTTTGAGAGTAAAATGGGGTCAGAGTAAGCAGTTAGTGTGGTACCTTGCCCCAGTATTAAGTGAATTGTAGACATTATTATTATTAGAACTTCTCAAGGAACTTCATAAATGTACAGTCAGGCCCTCTCTGTAGGGATCTGTAGATCCCTCAGATCTACAGAATTAGAATCTCTCTGAGTGGGCCCTCAATAAGGATGCCGAGTTACCTCCATGGAAAAGTTGGACCCATGGCACATTCTAGGTCCACCTGTGCAGCCCAAGCCCTCCTTCACTGTTTTTTTTAAGGCCAAGTGACTTGCCCATATCCAGGGAGCAGGGCAGAGTCTAGATTAGCACCTGGGTCCCGAAGCCCACCTTGGTCCGGTGGGTCCCTTCCCATCCCTCATTTTTCCACACTGTCTCCTGGCCAGAGCCTCACTTCCCTAGGGCTTCCTCTTTACTAGGTCACGATGGGCACTAACAAGTTAAACAGGTTAAAGGGTAAGCTCAAATGTCATCCAGGTAATTCATCACCTTAAGAGCTAAAATAATGCCTCTTCCTAATAAAAAGCCTGTCCCATCAGTGGATGTGCCCATGAGTCATGTGGGCCCCGTGCCCGCCAGGCAACAGTCAACAATGAGGGCCACTTGTCTTCTCTGTCACCTTCTCCACAGTGAACATCTTCATTCAACAAAGATTGCTGGGCGGGGACGGGAGGGAAATCCAGATGTTACAAAACGAGTGCACTGCTAGCTCCCCTGGAGCTTATGCTTGGGGGACAGAGACCACGTTTGTGGGTTTTGCATCCTGCTGAGCACAGAGAATGGTCCACAGTCGAAGGAGGCAAGGAATGAACCATCTCCGAGTGAACGTTCAGGGTGCCTTTCCTGGCCCTGTGGTAGAGGCAGGTTCTGGGTCACTGGCTTCTCTTGGTTCTGCTCTATCTCTGCCTAGGGAGGCCTGGAGGACCCCCCTATTAGGGGTCCTGGGGGAGGCTGAGGACGCCCCTGTACTCCCCATAACCATCCACCCCTCGCTTACATGGGAGAGCTCAGGGGCTTGGTTCCTTGAGGGACCAGTGCCAGACGGTTGAAACCACTGGGTTTCTCACTGCTGCTCTAGGGTTGAATCCGATATAAAATACACGTTCCCGTTCATTGCCATTTATGTGTTAGTTATCATTAACAGCCATTATAATTTTTTTCCCAGTGGCAATTACATTGATATTACTATATCTAAATCAAAGAGGACATTGCAACAATTACTGTCATGAGTTGCTTGGGAACCACCTAATTTTTAAGTGACACTACTTTCTTATCAGCACGATCATTTTCCTTCGCAATAAATAATATACCAGGAGAGCTGGGCAACCAAAAAGTGCCATTTTACACATGATTTTTTTTTCAATAAACAGAAAATGTACCTACAGTTTCTCTTTCATGTAAGAATAATAAAATTAAGATCTGAATCCTAGGTTCGGGAAACATTTTGATAGATATTCATACCCAGTAGCTGAACTGCACGGGGATGAGTAGGGAATGAGCTTTTCATGCTTTCAATCTTTTTTCTAAAGTAGGCGAAGAGGGGAGGGAGGGGAAGAGAAAGCAGGAAAGAAGGAAAGAGACGAGTGGAAGAGGGAGGCTGTCCCCACCCAGGCTTCTCCCTGCTGGGGCCGAGCTGCTCCCACACCCAGGGGCCACAGGCAAGTCTCCACCAGAGGTGTTGCCACCCGCCAGATGAGCCACAGAGTTTCAGGCGAGGTCACCATGGCTCCTCCCAGACCATACCAGGAGCCGGGAAGCTTAGTGGCAGCAGCTTTGGGACACGATGAGAACCCCCTGACTTGTCTTCCACACTTGCTGCTGGTGCCCGGCCAGAGCCTTCTGTTCCCTAGAGGGTGATGGGCAGGCTTCTGGTTGGTGACCTCCCTGTGCAATCAGTGGTTTATGTGGGATCTCTCCTGTGGGCTGGTTTCCTGGAGGAGGAGCCTGGAATGAACGCTGGGAGGGGCAAGCCCAGGATGGGAAATCCTGTAGAAACAGGACCCTTAGCATCATTTCCCTCTGGGGTCTGGCCGAGGCAACCCCATGTTGGGCCATGGGTGTGGAGCTTCCCTGAGGGAAAGGGGTGGTCACTTTCTTCCTCTGATTGCCGGGAATCCTGTCCCTTCAAGGCCCCCTGGGTCATCTCCCACTACCTGTGTGTCCCCTTGTACCTACTGGAATGGATCTATCCTCTTCTTCCATCCTGTTCTCCTGGTTAGAAATCCCTTCCCCATCTCGATGTGCACCAATTTCAGCTCAAACGCCCACCACTCCATAAAACTGGCCAGAAACCATCCACTTCCCCAACGTTCCAAGTCAGACACACCCAGTTTAACAACGACTCGGATATTTTTCTAGCTGTGTGACATTATGGAATTCGCTTAACTTCTCTGGGCCTCAATTCTATCAGTAATGGAGAGTAAAGATCTCCCTTAGTCGTCTATCCTTCAAGTACTTATTGAACACCTGGTTCGTGTAGGGTCCTGAAAGGTCCAGGACCTGCTGGTTAAGCTGTAGATCCTGGAGCCAGGCTGCCTTTGTCCTTACCCAGTGGTTTTATTCACTAGTCCTGTGGCCTCAGTTTCCCTGTCTGTAAAGTGGGAGTGATAACAACAGTAGATCCTACCTCACGAGGTGGTTATGTGAATGAAAGGGGTTATTATACAAGCAGTTACATCAGTATCTGGCCCAACATGAGTGAGATGTGTTAGATGATACTGAGTTTAAAAATGGTGCCTGAGCACACCCCCCATTAGGCTCACAGCCCAGAAACCCCCTGAGTTCACAGCCCAGAACACCCCCACTGTCCAATTCAACAGGCATGAGCCCCTCAGTGAGTGGACACTTGAAATCCGGCTTGTTCAAACCATGTTAAAAAAAAAAGAATGAAATATCTTAATAATTTTTTGTATTGATTACAAGTTAAAATGATAATATTTTGGATATATTGGGCTTAATAAAATACATTAGGAAAATTGATTTCATCGTTTTTCCTGTGGCTGCTGGGACATTTTGTATTACACATGTGGCTTGAATTTGCAGTTCTCATTTCATTTCTATGGTTCAGTTTTGCTTTAGAACACACTGTTCCGGGGATTAAGTAAAGTACATGTGTCAAGCGCTCAGCACAAAGCCTGGAGCACAGTAGGTGCTTGTTAAATGCCACACCTCCCTTCCCCGGTCTGGCTAATGGTGCACGTGTCCCCTTCCCGAGGTACGGTTCCCGCAGGCAGGACCAGGCGTGGGTGGTTCTTAGTGCTCCCACAAGGCAGCACCTTGCAGTAGAGATGTGCATGCCTGTGCCGGCTGCTGGGGCCCCTGTCCTATGGGTGGGTGTCCTCTGGAGCTCCTTACTGCATGGTCCCCTGGCAGGATTCCCACTCCTGCTCAGACCCAACGCAGAGGGAGACCCCAAGCAGAGGGCTTCAGGGCCCGGCCAGGCCTCTGCCCTTCCCCAGCCGCCCCCCTCCACATGCTGTGCTCTCCTGGCCTCCGGTTGCTCCGGAGGGGATGGGGCTGAGGGAGCGGACAGACAGTACTGTGGGTTAACACCACATCCTCTCCCCCTTCACTGCATTCGGGGCTGCGTGAAGAGCCCTGGAAACGAGAAATAAACATGTGTGTGTGATAATGAGATCGTTGGTGGAGAGTCATCTTGAAGGGACAGGAGCAATTAAGACTGCTGACTTACACAGGTTAGAATGACAACGTGCCAACACAGGCCTGGCACATCTACATAATAGGGAGCCCGGCCCCGCTCGGCTGCCCGCGCGGGGAGCAGCTGTCAGCCGCCAGCGATCGGGGCCTCCTGTTCACGTGGCCTCTTCCACGGGCTGCCGGCTAGCGAGGACCTGCGTCCATAGACTCCCCCACGCCCTGCAGAGTCCTCGCGTGAAGGAGTAGGTTTTTGTACCCGGCACCCTCTGGTCCAGTGTCACCCGAACCCCAAGGATGCCAGTGGAGCGGGCCGCCCAAGCCTCGGGAGTCATGACGTATAATGCAGATGGCGGTGCGGACAGGTTGTCATGGGCGAGGCTGAGGCAGCAGGATATGGGGAACAGGGGCTGTGTGATGACACCCCTCACGCCCCACTGGGGTGGAGGGCGCCCCACCAGTGACACGTGTCAGACTGCTCTTGATGAGGTCAGTGTGGTACTGGGCCCGGGGGCTGCCCCTGCAGTCTGCACACCCCCATCCAGGAGCTTGAGAGAGAGCCCGCTTGCCTGCGGTTGCAAAACATGAGATCCTTCATCTGCTCTAAGCTGCTGGTGCTTCTTGGAGAAAACGGGGGGTTTGAGCTGCACTTTGAGGAGGCCTTGCCCAGCAGCGGGCTGCTCTTTACCCTCGTCAGGGGGTCCTCACCCTCCATCCCACACCCTCTAAAATGTCAGCGCTGGGCCCTTTCCCGCTCTCTGCTGATGGACCCTCTGTGCAGGGGTCCAGCCTAGCTCAGGGCCTAGGCCTCTGCAAGTGGAACAGGGCCTATGTCACCAGAGCCACCCCTCAACTCGAGGACCACTCTGTCCCGCAAACTGAAATGCCGCAAACCAGCACTGACTGCCGGCTCTCAGGGAGCTTGCTCTGCCGTGGACCCGTCTGTGCAGGGCGATCCATAGGGCTGTGCCGACCGTCAGCCAGATCTTTGTGCACCAGGAGCAAGGTAGGAGAAGAGGGATGGACGTGGTGATGTGTCTGGGAAAGGACCAGCTGTCCCCGCCGACCTAAGGAGTTCGGGGCCTGGGGCCGCAAGGAGGTGAACCCTTCATTCCTAGGTGCTGAGTTGTGGAGGGTGGAGGGCTTCCTTGGACTCTCCACCCCTTGGAGGTGCCGGGCCTTCTGGCCTCGCCCCTTAGTCATGAATCTCGTGATCTCTCCGGCCAGAGGTTTCTTGGAGACACCACTCAGGCAGGATTGCAGTAACCAGGGCATCAAAGGGACAAAGAGACCCAGTTCCCAAATCGTCCCCATGGTGAGTTATCCAACTTTTGTTGGGTGCTGGAGACCCAGGGAAGTGCTCTATTCCTGGCTTCCGGGATCTCTCAGGTTCACCTCTCGCCCCACAAGGGGCCTCTGCCTGTTGCTGTCTGGAGTTCTGATTCCATGGGCTTTCCCAACATCCATCCTGTACCATGCGTTTCTTGTGTTTTGGGTGGGATGGCCCACTCCCCAGAGGGAAGTCCACTCTTCCTGATGCACACAGATTCGCTTGGCTCAATCTGAGGGAAGTGGACGCCTTTGTGGAAGGTGGTGGGTGGAGTGTGGATGCAGTGGAAGCAGAGCCCGTGCAAGCAGCCGTGTGGTGAAGCAGCCTGAGAACGGAATCCCTGAGAGATGGAGCTGGATCCCTGATCAAACCGTGCCTGAAGGCTGCCCTACCTCTGAACTTTCCTGTTACATGAGCCCCCTAATTGTTCAAGGCAGTTTGACTTGGATTTTCTCACACTTGCACTCCTGATTTTTAATGTAATACATAAATATGAACCACTTTGTATGTTTAATATGAATATATAAATATTTTAAAAATAATCCACTGTGGACCTGTCCTAGGCCAGGCTTCATCTACTTTGGGTGAGAAGGGTCATAAAAGTAATGCATTTCAAGACTTTGCTCCTCACTTCCTGGGATTTCTTCTCATTTTTCTAATCTCAAGTCTTAAAGCCATAAGGGCTGTAACCGACTGCCCTGGTATCACAGTGTAGGGAGCAGGCCCAGCTCATTTTAGGACCTCCCTGACTGTCTGGAACCGAACCCCCTGTGTCTCCGAGGTGCACCCGTGACCATGCGCCAGCCCAGGGCTGACCGGGAGGCAGCCTTACCTTCAGGGATTTCGGTCTCCAGCGAGACAGACGTATAAGTAGATAGTAGACCAGGGTGCCATGGAAAGTGCTAGAAATGAGGGGTGAGCCAAGTGCTACTGGAGCGCAGAGGTGAGAGTAACTCTCTTCGCCTGGACAGAACCGGAACTTGGTGAAAATAAACAAGCTCACGTAAGGCAGACAGGTGGCCAGGCTGCCTCTGCTCTCACCGCCAATCCCTTTATTAACTGATAGTCACATTTTTTAAAGCTCGCCCATGAAGGAAGAGGTCTCATCTGGAAGCCCGGAGTCCCCAGGATTTCTCAGATTCGTATTTGGGGGTCCACAGAGACGCTGAGATGTTGACCTGCAGAAGAGGGGGTAGCACTCCTGGCCCAGCCCGGACCCCGTGAGAGCCCCTCCGGGAACCCTCTGAGGTCATCACAGCCTCATTTCCAGTCCCCCCTGCCCTGGATCCAGCCTTGTTCCCCCCGAGTTGCGCCCATTCTGTGGGTGCAGGTGAGCAGGTCCATTATTGTCCTGCTGGCCCTGCTTGGAGAAGGGCCATCCCCTCTCGGCTGCGAGGCCCCTCCTGTGGGGTGGCCGCTAGCCACGTGTGCAGCCGTAACTGCGGCCAGAAGCCAGGGAGGGTGAGGGGCGGGCGCTGGGGACACCTGGGGGCTCATCCCACCCCGCGCAGAAACGCGCGGCCGGGGCGCTGGAATGCCGCCTTCCTCCCCCCGTGTCCAGGGCCATTTGTAAACCCCCGACTTCGATTGTATCTGCAGCCCAACTAGCTTCCTTTTTGACACCAAGATGCTTTCTTACGTCTTTCCCAGCCAGAGAGCTCTTACTCGCATGGCTAGGGTGGTATATTAAGAAGCACGTGCGTGGCTGATAACTCTTCTCTGATGAAGGCCACAGCCTCTTAAATTCCTGTCATTTCTACGGGCCTATTTTTAAATAAAGGACACGGGGTGCCACGCTGCTCGTTCCAAGAGACCTGATCCAAAAGTGGATGCAAATCAGGTGCCCTCCCTCTCAGGATAATTGTAAAATATTATGACGATGATACACACATGCCCATGGAGGAAAGACCCGTCCGAGGACGGCTGCTGTTTGTACTTAATTCCCCTGTAAAAGGACGGATGTTCAACTGGTGACTGGTGATGCCTGGGCAGGGGAGGGGACACTGGCGTGACAAACAGTGTGACTAGAGAAGCAGAGGAAGATGGGCGTGTTCTGGTCCCCTAGGACCTGCCTTTATTTATATTTATTTATTTATTTTTGCGGTACGCGGGCCTCTCACTGCCGTGGTCTCTCCCGTTGCGGAGCACAGGCTCCGGACGCGCAGGCTCAGCGGCCATGGCTCACGGGCCCGTGGGATCTTCCTGGACCGGGGCACGAACCTGCGTCCCTGCATCGGCAGGCGGACCCCCAACCACTGCGCCACCAGGGAAGCCCCCTATTTTTTAAATTTTATTGCCATGAACAAGATTTACAAAGACCTTTATTGAAATGGAAATACTGAGTATTTTTTATACTTAGTTATTTTCATTTACTACTTTTTCTTTTTTTAAAAATTTTTACTGGAGTATAGTTGATTTACAATGTGGTGTTAGTTTCAGGTGTACAGCAAAGTGAACCAGTTATACATTTACCCACTCTTTTTCAGATTCCTTTCCCATACAGGCCATTACAGAGTACTGAGTAGACTTCCCTGTGCTATACAGTAGGTCCTTATTAGTTACCTATTTTATAGATAGTGGTGTGTATATGTCAATCCCATTCTTCCAATTTATCCCTCCCCCACCCCTTACCCCCTGGTAACCATAAGTTTGTTTTCTTCCTCTGTAACTCTATTTTTGTTTTATAGATAAGTTTGTTTGCACCTTTTTTTTAGATTCCACATATAAGTGATATCATGATATTTGTCTTTCACTTTCTGTCTTATTTCACTCAGTATGACAATCTCTAGGTCTATCCATGTTGCTGCAAATGGCATTATTTCATTCTTTTTCATGGCTGAGTAATATTCCATTGTATATATGGACCACATCTTCTTTACCCATTCATCCATCGATGGACATTTAGGTTGCTTCCATGACCTGGCTATTGTAAATAGTGCTGCAATGAACGTTGGGGTGCATGTGTCTCTTCGAATTATGGTTTTCTCTGGGTATATGCCCTGGAGTGGGATTGCTGGATCATATGGTAGCTCTAGCTTTCGTTTTTTAAGGACCCTCTGTACTGTTCCCCACAGTGGCTCTGCCTTTATTTAAAAGGCAGTGAATGCAGAGGTAGAGGGTTTGCCGTCACCTTCTGCTGAGTGGCCCCAGGACACTCCTATCCCCTTTCTGCATCTCCTTCTGCCCCGCTTAGAACTGGGTGAAAACCCTTGACACCAGAGTGCTCTGGCAGCAGACAGGTGGTGGGCGCCGCAGCTGATGGTCAATGTAAGGGAGTTGAAAATGCAAGGATCAAAGGCGCCATTATCGTATTCCATCAAGTGCTTGTTTTGTAATTCGTACCTAGGTCACCTCCGGGTTGCTCAGAAATGCTTCAGAAAACTGCATCTCACAGGATGGGACTCTCTTCAAAGGCAGTGAGATTCAGGACCTTGCTGCTCACTGTGCGGGTCTGGCACCAGCAGCACCTGGGAAATGCAGACTCCTAGGCCCTTCCCAGACCTGCTGAGTCAGGACATGCATTGCAACAGGTGAGAGTGTGTACAAGAAAGCTGGGGACACAGCACTCTCGAGTGGAAAACAGCCTTGGACCCCGGTCTCTGTCCAACCAGTGACTAAGTGATCTAGGAGAGTCACTTTTCTGTGCTGCATTTTCCCATCTGTAAAATGGGCATCATTCGCCTTTATCACTTTGATAGGAAAGAGGTGAAGATAGTGACATTGTACTCTAAGCTAACAAGTTAGTAAGCATGTTCCAAGGGGTTACAGAAAGTATATGCAGAAGTTGACACTCTAAATATTATTCAGTAACGACAGTGACAGCGCTTTTATTTTTACTGCTGAGAGAATGAGCTGTTTTACAGCTGCGGTGACACCAGGGCTCCATCAGCACAACCTTGTTCTGTGTACCCGATGTACCCGGATGTAAGTAATTCTCCAAAAGTTACTTTGATAAAACCCCTCAAGGAGACAATTCAATTTCCAAATGTAAATTCCAACAACATACAGAGGGACCACTATTGCTTCCAGTACCCTGGTGAGAAATGAGGTTTTCTACGAAATGAGATTGCCTTTGACATTCTTGCTGTTCCTGCAAAGGGTTTTTCAATGTTAAAGGAAGCTGTTTCTGTTGGGAAAGGATTTGTTCGTGTAAAGTCGAAAGTTTACGCTTGTTATGCATAAGTTCAAGGAAGACAGAAATGATGTAGAAAGACAGGAATATTCAATGTCGTGTGGCTTTGAAGGGCTTGCTTCCGAGCCTTAATTATAATCCGTCAGTCGTACAGAGGATGAGATTCTCGCCGTGTGAACAGGAGACGTGGACCCACCGCTGTCTCTCCCCACTCGTACCCCCCTCACCCTACAGCGCTTCCCGCTGCCGGTGTGCGCGTCCGGCCACCACAGCACGGAAGCTGCCGGATTCAGAATTCCATTTCAGGTGGAACGGCCAATTCAGTTTCTAGATATTTTGCTGTTACAAACATTGTCCATGTTCTATAGGCAATAACACAAGCAAGTGAAATACTCTGGGGAGAAAAACTCAACACGTGATGATAAAGTTTTCCTCTATTTGATTTTCATGATTTGATATACAAGAATACATTGATAGGAGAGGAGACCTTCTCTGTAGCATTAAAAGTAAATTGTGGGCATTCAGCCCTTAATTCTGTTGAGTGTTTCTTTTTTTTTTTTTTTCCCCAAAAGGCTGTGTGATATTTAGATGACACAGAATCAAATGACCTGGACACCTAACTTGTGCTGGATTAAAGGGTGTCTTGAGTGCAACACACTTCGGTGGTCAGAACCGTGATATTCTCCTTGGTTTGGTCATCACCTCATCCAACAAAAGATTTATAACAGAGGCCAGTTGTTATTCTGTGACACTTTCAATCAGGCATCTAGGGAAGGACCTCGGCAACTTACAAAAAAACCAGGGATGGCCTGGTGCCCTGGGAAGGAACCTGCCTGTGCTCTGCTTCATTCTCTGTGACCTTGGACAAGGCACCTAATCTTCTTGGATCTGCTTTCTCCATTTATAAAGTGGGTAGAACCACATGGTCCCTTAAATCCCCAATTTTACCATTTACAGGACGATGGAGTCTTACCATCTGTGCCAGGCAGAGCGCGTCCCAGGCTCCCTCCAGGTGTGTGTCTGCCGCTCGCCCCTCCCCTGGGGTCTGGCACACACAGGGCAAGGTAAAGACTTCCAAGCTGGATGCGCTTTCTTCCCTAAACGTGCTTCTGCATCTCCCACCGGCCAGAGAGACCACTCACTCTGGTCATCCTAAGATACGGTTCAGCTCTTTACATGGAGAGGGTAAGGCACGACAGTAGCTGACAATTTATGGACCATTTTGCTGAGGTCTAAGCGCAAATCCGTCTTTCATATTGGACGTTGCCACCAGTCAGCAGGGGGTGTTTTAATTATTATTTCATGTTGGCATGAAGACACTGTCAGATAGGGCCCTTCAAAGGAAACTCTTGCTTTGGGGGGCCGTGGGAATCTGTACTTTTGGCCCATGCTTCCCAGCATGTGAGGCATGTATTGGTTTCCCTAAACTATACTCCATGGAGTACTTACCCTACCGCTTGAGAGATGCAAGACGCGCTTCCCAGCGGGATCTGTCTCTCCCGGGATGCTCTGAGCCAGCGCTGAAGGGCAGGTCTACGGTGAGTAAAGATCGTATCGAGGATGGATACTGGTTTTCTATTTTATATATAGTAGTGCGGATACTTTTAATCCCAAGCTCCTAAGTTATCACCCCCCCCCCTTCCCCTTCGGTAACCGTAAGTTTGTATTCTATGTCTGTGAGTCTATTTCTGTTTTGTAAATAAGTTCCTTTGTATCATTTTTTAGTACCACATAGAAGTGATATCGTATGACATTTGTCTTTCTCTGTCTGACTTACTTCACTTAGTATGATAATCGCTAGGAACATCCATGTTGCTGACAAGGACCTAGCAAATAGCAAAGGCAACTATATTCAATATCTTGTAATAACCTACAATGGGAAAGAATCTGAAAAAGAATGTGTATATATACACATATATATATGTATGTATATGCATTCTTATATATGTATACATACATAGTCAATCACTTTGCTGTACACCTGAAACTAACACAACACTATAAATCAACTATATTTCAATAAAAATTATGAAAAAGAATAGATGCTAAGACAGTATTTATACCCGGCCACTTTTAGTCTTGTTTTCACATCTCATTAGCTACTCAGATCTGGAGAAAGAATTATACAGAAGACTAAAGCATACAGAATTGAAATATGCACCTTATTTGAGTTTTGTGGAATATCAGCTCTCTACTATCAAGAATTACTTGAACTGATGCATACTGGGAAAATACTATTTATTTTGTATAGCACTTTTTTTTTTTTTGCCTACGTTCCACAGTTTGCTCATGGTAACAGCAACAAGGTTCTCATGTCAAACATTCTTCCTTTTATAAGTTGAATAACATGATGCTACAGGTCTACTAAAAAATGGAATTCCAAGGTTAAAATGCCCATACCAATGGTACTGAGAATCCAGAGTTCTACATTTTGATTTCTGAAATATGATCAGAAATATCATAATTCTGGGCCATAACTAGAAAATTAGTTACAGAAAATCTAACTTAAAAAAAAACTGCCAACAAACCCCCAAATTAATAAAGTTTGCATAAATTTTGTCTCTAAATAAGTATTATAAATAACATAATATTGAACGAAACAAGAGAATGGAAAGTATAGAGAACAGTAATTATGAATTCATCAAATCAGGCCATTTGCACCTGGGCTACATTCATAAAACTTGCATTGTAACCCCTAGGAAATTATTATCCACAGTTGATCGTGCTTGGTCTTTTCCTACCATATATTTTCTGAAAGTTGCACGTTGCTCATCTGTTTTTATACAAATCTAAAATATGGTATTTATCCCATATGTACACGTGGTCAATTGATCAAGAAAAACATCTTCAGTACTGAGCACTCCCTGCCCCATTTTAAAGGAAATCCTGACGGTAGTGAATTCACGCTAATTGGGAGCTCTACGAAGGGGTTAAAACGTTACCCATTACAAGTCAGGTGGCCATTATAAATGTTACCCAAATAAAAGCCAGAAACAGGAAGCCAAAAAGCAGGTCCCTACGGCAAGCATGTCTTAAATGATATCATTTGTCAAGTTTCCAGCATCTTGTGGTGGCAAACACACAAAAAGAAGGTCTGTGTTGTACTGAGGACATTACATCCTCATTAGCTGGAATGTTCCTTAAGCACATAATGCAAGATTTTCATTTTAATAAGAAGCAGCTACTTGTCACTGCACTTTCATTAAATACTGAATGTAATACTAATGACCATTTATAGATGCTCCATTCTACTCCTGAGAAACTCCATTCAGATGAAATCATATAATAACAATTTATAGAACATGTCATGCAAAACTTCTGTGTCATTTCTTTGCAAACTATTCCCTGATCTTTTTTTTTTTTTTTAATGCTGAAGTCGGTCAACAGCAGGAGTCATCATCTAAGGGACCTGCAATGACATTGTTGGTATTTTTTGCGTGCAAGACAAATTGGAAGGAAGAGCATTTGGCTTTTTAGAAGCCACAATGGAATGGGAAGGAACAGTGGGGACTCCCTTGTTTCTTGGCATACTTACTGGAGTCAAGGCTCTCCATCCGCCCAGCCAGAGACCTCAAGGCTGATGTGTAGAGAAGGCCACCCTGAGAACCCAGAAATAATTCATCCACCGTGATCGTTCAGCCCTGGCCCCGTCTCTAAACAAAGACTGACAATTGCTCTGAATTATGGATGTACTTTTTGTGATATGTAATACAGTTCAGAAGAAAGGTGGTGAGAGCATTGTACCATTTCACCTCCCATTAGAGGCTGGTCTTGAACGATAATCCCAGAAGATGAAACTGATGCTGAACTATGACCCTCAATTTACAAATCATTTTTCAGAAGAATAAAAAAAAAAGTTTAAACATATTTTTGGCATTATCTGAACGGGCAGAATCTTTCATGCTTGTTTTCTAAGAATAAATGAAAACAGCATGCACTGTAGTTTCTTAGTGTGGGGAAAGACAGAGCAGGGTTTTCAGATTATATTTTATTTTAAACCTGGGTGTTTGCATTTTTTTTTAACATTGCTGAATTTAGTATATGCCTTCAAAACATAATCAATTTCCATTCTGTAGCTTAAGGGATCCATCAGTTAAAATGTTGGTCTTTCATCTTTATTACTCTCCCATTAAAATGAGAGAAACCGGGACGCAATTCAGTTTAGAAGAAGCAATTTAGTTGGCGATGTCCTTACTGAAGTCTTGACAGAAGAAGAAAACGCGTGATTGCTTGGACTTCACACATCTAGCTGCACAGGAAGCCACTAAGCCTATCAGACAGATACTATGTTAAATTGAATAATATTCTTTGATGAGATGATCTGATTACACGTTTCGCCACTACTGGTCATTCCCTTGCACTTACATTCATAAAACCCGTCCCCTCCCCTTTGTTTGTGTATCGACAAGGTAGGCAAAGTCTCCTTCCGTTTTGCTATAGCTGTGAGGTCTGAAAGGGACAGATTAATAACAGAGCAGCACCCTGGACCAGCTTCTCTGGTACCCTGAACTAGTAACCCTTTGCTATAATGAGGACACAAAGAGCCTCCCATCAGGCTGCTCCCCTTCTTCATAACTCAAAAGCGTCACAGTGGCAATAGCCTCCAGTGCTATTTGTCTTGAGTGCAGTTGTGACACTTCGGCATGATCCATAATTTGGTAGCTATTTACCGTGACATTTCCCTTCAGTGCAGCCATAACATTCAGTGAAGCCATTATTTGGTCCCATTTACCATATAAATTGTATTGTTGTGTATGCATGCTAGCAGCTACATTAGGTACCTGAAAATGAGTAAATCTTGTAAAATAGATACTAACAGCTATTCAGCAGTAAGCCTTGCACCTCAGACAGAAGGAAAGAAAAATTAAATACGGTCACCAAGTTTCCTGGAGCATCTTTAATTGCTTGTCTATTTATTTAGCATGTTAGAGACGCCAAAACCCAAGGCTTTGAAAAATACTCTGGCGGGCTCTGCCTTCATTAGAAAGGCACGATGGCATTCCCACCTTAATGATGAAAACCGGAGCAGCCTTTGGTGAGCTGAAGGTTAGAATGAAGGCGGATCAGCGGCAGGCTTGATTCAGAGGGGAAGGCGCGGGACTCGTTACTTTCGTGTCTGTGACATCAGGCGATAGTGACAAGAAGCATCTCATTCCACCAGGACATGTGGAGAAGTAAAATGGGAACAGAGCATCAGTGGCTGCTGTAAATTTCCACGATCAGAGATAAAACACACCTTCCGAAAGTCTCTAACACGAAGCACAATCATTTTAGATCATTTTGGTGCCTACTTTGCACGATGCTATTTGACGTACCCTACTTAGGCTTATGAAGGGTGCTGTTAGGTACCTACAGTGCTTTCCCCTGTATGGCCCGTGTTTTGTTATGTAGACCCTCACTGTGGATGGAGCACATCCTTTTCCCTTTCCCGTGCCTGTATTAAATTTTTAAAGTCCCCTGAATCTCTATAGTTTCCCTTTCCCAAACCTGCTTTTTGTCTATATAAGTTTTCAACACTAATTTTCTTCTTAAGGGAAGAGAGAAATTTTCCATCCTACACGTGCCTCACTGGGGTGACTGCGCGTAAAAGCCATTAAATGAGAGATGCTTCTTTACAAGAGGTCTGTGCTCACTTAATTTTTTTTCTAATAATCTAACAAAGTCAAAGTTTTGGGAGAATCCCTCCAAATTTCTATTTAGATAGTTGGCTGGTGATTTATAGAAAAAGAAGGGCCATTTCCTGAGAATATGGACTCTGAGAAATGGCTGACTTTTGCTATATCTCTCATTTATTAACAACTTACTAGCATCAGACCAGACTCTTCCAAAGCAAAGAACTCATGAACTATTTTCAAGACCAATTTTAAAATCTCATCAAGCTGAAGACATACTGATTTGATCAGATCTTGCATCAGGAATTAATTTAGTTCCCTGGGACAATAAAATCTGGAATGAGACCGTCCATGAGTAAAGAATTGAATGTAAAGGTTTTACCTCTGTGCCATTGAGGGAAGTTTTATTAGCACATTTTTTTTTTTTTTGCAATGGAGGAGCAAAAAAAAAAAAGAACGGAAATAAAGAAAAGAGAAAGAGAAATCTATTCATTAGAACTTACTTTTGTTTTAAAAAATATTATCTCCGTTACTAACTAAAAATAAATTGATTTGAGTAATTCTGGGGCATAAAATGTCCATTTTCTTTCTCCTTTTATTTATGCCATTGTTCTGTTTTTACAGCTTACTGTGGACAGAGTGAGGTAATTCAACAGCAATTTTTCCAGTGTTTTTTCTCATGTACATATAATCGACGGCCCGGAAGACAGACTCCAGGCCGGTAAACCTGCCCTCTGCAGACAGACCTCCAAGGTCGACCTTACAAACCAGCTCTCCACTCGCATACATCTTAAGCAAGTGGTCCATGGCGGCTCGATACTTAGAAAGGTAATGGTTCAAGAAGAAGCCCTGGACACTGGCGGATTTCTTCAGCAGTTTGGCTGGTAGTGTTACTGCTTTCACAGGGGACAGGCCAGTAGGAGTCTGGTAGCCAGAGACAAACCCAACCACTATCAAGCGCCCTTTGGTAGCCAAGGCGTCCACGGCCAAGTCAAACATGGCTCCCCCGACGGATTCATACACCACGTCCACACCTCGCGGGTACTCCTGCTTCAGGACAGCACCCACGTGCTCGCCGTTATAGTTGATGGGACGATCACAGCCAAGAGATTTCAGAAAGGCAGACTTTTCATCAGAAGAGCAAGTTCCAATTACATGGCACTTGGCCTTCTTTGCAAGCTGGACGGCAAACTGGCCGGTCCCCCCAGCTGCTGCGGTCACCAGAACTTTCCTCCCTTCTGATAGCTCTCCGAGTTCTTTCAGGCTGATGTAGGCCGTGGTACCACTCACCAGGAGGGTGAGATACTCGGGTTTCACGGCCGGCACGGGAATGGCCGTGCTGGCAGGCACCACTGTGTACTCGGCAAAAGAGCCAGGTGCCATGTAAGCCACAGCCTGGCCAACTGTGAATGTGGCACTGGAGGAGAGGCCCAAGGCCACCACCTCGCCTACACCTTCGAAACCTGCGTCAAAGGGGGTCTTGACGGAAGGGTCATAGCGGCCGGCTGAATAGTTTATGTCAGATGCATTAACACCAACAAATCTAGAAGAAAACAAACACAAATACATTCAGATGTTTTCTTCATCAAGGCCTTTCTAGCCCACTTAGAAAAAGTCCTCTAATTCTGGTGACTGTGGTGGGTGGTGAAGCTATATATTCTGATAGAATTTGAAAAAAACGGTCCTGATATTCAGTTCAAAAAAAAAAAAAGAGAGAGAAATCAAACAAGTATGATTTCAACAGTGATTTGTTAGAGTTTTGGTGTATTTTATTCTTTCATTAGTTTAGGAATAATTTCACATCCCTCTAAACAGCAAGCTATGTACTTCACATGCCATTTATCCCCCTCCGATTCCTTTCAAAAGAGAAAAAAAAAAAGTTAGGAAGCCCTCTTATACACAAACTTCACTGGAGCTATGAGTTGGAAATTAATTGGCCTCTTAACAAAGATGTTAAAAACAACAGTGGGATAAAATATATTCAAAGAAGTAGACGTGTATTGATTCTGGCAACAATTTAACACTTCAGATAATAATAGTAACGACAATGATATTATTAAAGATTGATGTAACGTGCAAGGTCACTGGCTGTTACACGTTATTGCAGGGGTTGTTTCAGTGTGAGCGAGGCTGCAGCAAATTTTCTTTCTCATGTAACTATGTCCAGCGTGAAAATATGCATTTTGATTAACTGACCAAAAATTGTCTCATAAGGGTAGAGAGATTTTTATGCAACATCCAACATTTTACAGTCCTTCCCAGATGAAAAGGAAAGCAAATCGGCACTGTATTTTCCCTCAACAAGAAGCAGAGACGTACTTGATTAATACCACATGATTATTTTCACTTGGTATCCAGAGTCAATTTAATTGCGAGGCTGGTATTTTTACCAGCTTTTTTTCATCTCAGTATACCTCATAACAGAAATATCCTGATACATAAGGAAAAAAGCCGTCTCCTAAGGATGTCAGGAGGTGGCTGAGACACCTAACACAGGACCCTAAAAATGTCATTTCCACCTGTAATGAAATGAAGAGGTGGTGGTATCTGGTGGCAGGAGGAAAGCTGGTAAAGTAGGCCATTTTAAAATAATTTACTTTTAATTTAACTTAATAAACCCCAAACTGCCCCATGCAAGGATCCACTTCCACTGTATTATAGACAATGCTTTGCACTTACACATGCGCCCTTATGATTGTGCCCTGTATATCTACACCCTCGAAAGCTCTCTACATCCTGTAGAAATAAGAAAGCAGGAAGCACTTTCCTTCGGGCACGTCCAGCCGCTTTCAGAGGTTAGCAGACACACAGCCTCACTAACACGCTACAGAATTCCATACCCATACGTGACACACAGTAACGAGAAGCGGGAATAATGATTTTTGGTGGCTTCTCATTTGGCCTTTAATACCAAGATGCCCACGGTCTATTTTTTGGAGTGGGGGGGAGGGGCCCCTACCTTTCCTTTCAATTTACCCAACTCTCCAGGCCTAGTCTTTTTTTAAAAAGGGGCCAGCTTCCTGAGAGCGTGCTTCTGGACCTCACGGAGGGCTGCCAGGGCAGAGCCCAGCTAGATCACCTCTTGGTGCCCTGCTCGAGGCTGCAAAGCCAACTCTATGGAGGCGTCCGCGAGGGTAGGAGCGGCGGGCTGTGCCACAGAGGCTGGGGGCCAGGGCGGATCGCCAGCTCCCTTCTCTTCGTCCCGTGGCCCTCGCCCCTCCCGTCTCATCCCCCTCCTTCCCCCCCACCCCAATCCGGCTGGCGTTTCTACCTTCCCAACCGCAGAGGCCCTTCCCTTGCGGGGAGCCCTTGCCTTGGACTCGGAGGGACGCCCCGGTGGGAGCTGGCCCCTCGGGTCGCCCCCCCCCTCGGAACGGGCGTGCCCTGGGGGGGCTTCGAGCGGGAAGGCGCTGCTGGAGGAAAACGCAACCCCCGCCGTCTGCCGCCCCAGGCCGTGGTGGCCACTTCCCGGGGAGAGGTGGCGGGACCGAGCAGGGCGCACGCCCGGGAGGAAAGCGGCGGGGAGAGGGCCCCCGCGTGCGTGTGCGCGCGTGTTGGGGAGCTCTGCCGGGAGCTTGAGTTTACCACGGGGCTTTGCTGAAAAGCCCAAATCAAACATTGCGGCGGAGCCCGGCCGGCACTGGAGCGGTGGCAGGAGGCCGCAGGGCCCGCCGCGCGCCCACTCCACGTCTCCGACTCCCTGCGGCGCCCTCAGTGTGCCCGGGCGAGCCTGCAGGGCGCCCGAAACCAGCGCTTCTGCGGGTGTCTCTTCTCGGAGGTGCCCTGCCTCCGCTGCCCCGCGGCCTCTCCACCGCCACCACCCAGACGCCATCAGTGAGTCCGACTCCCGGAGCGGGCTGGGGTCGCGGAGGTCGCCGCCCAGGCCCGCGACCGTGACCTCGGCCTCCCTGGGCCGAGCGGGGGTCCCGGCGGGCGCGCCCAGCTCGCATCGGCAGCGGAGCTCGGGCCCAGGGGTGGTCAAGTGCGAGGGGAGCCCCGAGCACACGGCGCGCCGGAGCGCAGAGACCGCGGGACAGAAGCCGCCGGCGGCCAGACCGTGACCTTGGCCTCAAAGGCACCCCCATTTTTCGTGTCTCCCCACCCCACCCTGCCGCCCTCTAAAGAGCCTGCGTTGTTGGTGAAGGAATCCCGAGATCCTACTCGGCTTCGCGCCCCTCGCCCTCTCCAGGGTCGCCCAGCCCCTGGTGCGCATCCCCACCTCTCCCTGGACCCCCGCTTTGACGCTGCGCCGCCGCCGCGGCTGGTGGGCACCCGCCGCTGCCCGGACGCGCCTAGGTTCTTACCTGGGCTTTGGGAAGAGCTGCGCGAGGGTCGGGAGACCGCGCCTTCGGCTCCGTCAGAAACAAGTTCAAGAGCAGCAGGCGCAGTGGGCAAGGGGTCCGGGTCGGGGGAGCAGGGGAAAGGAAGAGCGCGCGAGCGAGAAAAGAAGGAAGGGGAGACGCGCATTGGGACCCTCGCCTTGTACCCCCCTTTAACTTCAAATATGTGCTTTTAATGAGTGCAGGAGTCTAGCGATCCGACGGGCAGACCCACTCAAAAGACTAAAATCGAGGAACCCCAAGAAAAAGAATGGGGCAGGGCGGGCTTTCCCCAAATATATACCCTTCCAGAGTCACTCGGTTTATTTATACTAAAAAGTGATGAACCCCTTCGTCATGTTTATTGTGAAACAGGGCAGCCCTCAGAGGGCCTCAGGGAAAGGCTTTTCTCTGAACAAAAACCAAACCTGAAAACTCAAGTCCAGGGCAAAAGCCTTCAATACTGGGAGACAAAGTCGTCCAAACCAGACCTTCCCTTTAAAAAAAAGAAAGAAAAAAAAAAAAAAGAAAAAGAAAAGGAAGGATGAAGGAAAAAAAGCTTGGCCTGGAGAATCAGCAGAAATAATTACCCTCCCGTGAGCAACAAACGGTTTATCAAAAACGCCTTCCCCATCCCCCATTTTCTGTTTGCCATTCCTACAAACTCTTTGCTCCATTATCTTACACTTGAGCAGAAAATCGTTAGAAATATTTGGAAACGAAATAATGTGTCACTATCTTACAGAAAAAGCTAAAAATAGTGCGCGAACTGACTTAACCAGAAGGTGTCTTTCTCCCTTTTTTCTTTTCTTTTCTGCGGGCTGGGCATCCAGGAAGAGAAGCAAGGTCGTCCTCGTATGTTTGAAACCGGAAGGTGAGAACCGGATAAAGGAACACCGATGACATTCTGGAGGGATTCTAGGCTCCCCTTCTCACACCTTTCCTAAATGGTAAACCTGATTATCTTAAATCGATGTCTGGCTTAAAAAGCACTTCCCTCACCGTGAATAAAAAATTTGTATTTTCTGTTAAAATGGAATGAGACGTGCAAAAGGTTCCACTGAAAAAAAAAGTCAGACGGAGCACAATTAAAACCCCCAAACACCTTTCCAAACAAGTGAATTTGGGCTGAATCCATTCATTCCAGAGCAGATTTTATTACGATAAAAATAAGAAGCTCTTGCACAAAATTGTCATGCAGTTAATACTGTTTGGGGCGATTTCGTCTAGGATTAAAATGAAGTAACCTGCAGCGAATTACTAAGGCTCTATTCTTAAAAAAAAAAAAAAAAACAAAAAACGGTAAAATGCCTCCCTTACTGACAACGTTTGCTAGAATAAAGGATCTTCTCACAATTTGGGGGTGGGAGCAGATTTTCCAACAGAGTAAGGAGAGGGAGAAGCAAAGGTTCCGCCCCTCCCCAGAAGCAGAAAACTCGCCCCATTCTTCTGTTGCGGATTTCAAAGTAGAAGTTAGAGGTCAAGCGTTTAGTATAAATATACTGTTTATATTAAAGGGATTTTTGTCATATGGGGATGGAAGATAGAAGCATGGATCTCCTCCAAATTGAGGAGCTTCCAACATGGCAGCCGGCGCTCCAGAACTCCGACCACCCAATTCAGGGACCGGCCCCGGTTACCCAAAGCGGGGAAGGGGGGCACAACCGGGGGAGCCGGTGCCCTGGAGGTGGGGAAGCCGGGCGGCCGGGAGCAGCCTCCACGACGGCGCGGGCGGGGGGCCCACCTCTCTGCCGCTGGGAGTGCTGGAACTTCACACCTTCCCCTGCCTGCCCGGCTCAGTCGCCCCCTCCCCATTTCACACCCTGTTTGCAAAAGGTATTATTTTTCTAAGCAGTCGTGGGTGTGTGTACATCAGTGTTCACCATCACCAGTGCAGTGCATCGGAAAAAGAAAAAAGAAGAAAAAAAAAAAAAGCCTGGGTGAAACTTTGCCTGTTAAGTCTGTTTGGAGGCTTTTCAGTCTGAATCTCATCTCGACTTCCAGCAAATCACTCGTGTGTTCTGTATGTTCTGCGTGAACACACATGCCTTTCTTTTTAACTTGGTAGGACGCGTCCGGATCTCGACAGCCTTAGCCTTTCAGGGCACGATGAAGTCCTTTGCAGCCCAGTTTCCATCAGTGCAAAATTTTTAAAGGACACACACGGCCCACCTTTTAAGGCACTCCCCGCGCCCACCTCATCCCCAGCCTCCACTCAATCCCGCCCTTGGCTCACTCAATTTCTAAGTTTCCAACAGGTCCCCAGAAGTTTCATGTCATGATCAGAATTCTGAAGTCTTCCAGCCTTGTTTGGAAGGCTGATATGAATCTTTACTAAAATGGACACTTAAGCTTTACCCCAAGCTATTTAGATAAGATGCATTTTGTCCTTCAGTCCTCGCAGGGGACTTGGTCCTTTCTAGCACACCACTTACAACACGGTTACAACCAGAATTTACTTCTCCCTTCGAAAGTACTATTCAACCTGAAATATGCAACACTGGAACCCCTCAGACGGGACTGAGCGGGCGGGCGAGTCCTGCTTTTGCCCAGGGAGTAGAGGAACGGGGACCGGCCCGCCTGCAAGCCCGGCTGCCAAGGGACCCACCCGGCAGACCCGCGGGCACGGCTCCGAAGAGTGAGGTCCCTTCCTTCCTGTTGCTTCAGCAGTTAAAAGATTAGTGAGGTGGAAACACCCTCAGGTGGGAAGTATGGAGGTGGAAAAGACAGTCCAAAGGTCGGGCAACGACCCGAGCGAGTGTCACCCGAAGGTCTGCAAAACGTGCGGCCCAATGCAGCCATGCTCCCACCCCGGCCCCTGCCCAGCCGCCCGGGACGCGCGCCACGCGCCCGTCGGTACGCTGCAGGGCACAGACGACAGTCACACAGCACTGACAACACGCAGACGGCACCGGCGAGGCGCACACCGACACACCCAACGACAGGCTCCGCCATTGCGAGGCGGCTGCCAACCTGGAGCAAACGGGAAAAGCCAGCGGGTCCCCGGCCTCCTTCCTCCAAAGCACGTTACCTAAATGTCGCAGTTTGTGTCCAGGCTGTTCCCGCTCCACCCTAAAGATTATGCGAACGCAGGAGCCGTGGGTGCGCGCGGGTGGGCAGGGCGGGGAGCCTCCCCTTCTGGGTCCCGTCGGTTTTATTTCGGGAGCGGGAGGGGGAGGAGGGAGGGCTGGGGGAGGGGAGGGGAATCCCAAATTAAAATAACCCTCAGCTTTGAGGACGTTCGGTGCCATCGGATATTCACACGAGCAACAGTCACATTACATTCGCCTTCGCCAGATGGCGGCGGGTTCAACTTCCCGGGATCTCGCAAAGTCAGGGTTTGCGCCCGAGCGCGCGCCGGGTGTGGGGACGCAGGCGGACGCGGGACAGCCCGGGAGCTGCGCAGCGCTGGCCGGGGCCGGGGCCCGGGCCGGAGCCGGGGCGGGGGGCGCGCGCCGGGCTCACCGGTTCCGGACGAGGAGGTCTCCGTCCCCGGGGAGTGGCACCGGGCAGTCCCAGCGCAGGGTGACGGCCTCGCGGAAGTTGGGGCTCAGCCGGGTCACCACCAGCTTCTGCATGGCGCGGGGGATGGCCGAGCCCTGGAAGTCCAGGAAGTGGCGGGAGTACGACATGTCCACGATGGCTCGGGCCCCGGCAAGCGCCAGCCGCATCATGACCCGCGCCTCCGCCTGCTTTCTGCGCCGCCGCCGGCCGGGGTCGCGCCCAGCCCTGGCCGCTCGGCTCGGCTCCGCGCTGCGGGCGGAGCGGGCGGGTCCGCCCCTCCTCCGGCCCGCGCCCTCCCTTCGGCTCCCCCCCCCCCCGCCTTCCCCACTATGCCTGGCGCCCGCTCCCCCCCTCCTGCCCCGCGGGGAGTCAGCGCAGCCCCCGCGGTTCCCGGGCGCGCCACCCCCGGGGTCCGGGCCGGGGGGATCGCTGCCGCTCCGGCCACTGCTCCTTTAATCTTTTTGTTTTGGTTTGAATCTGCTCGGCGCAGACTGGCCAAGGATCTTCTCCGCCCTCCCCCTTCCTCCCGGCGCCCGGGAGGCACCGGATATCCCCACCCTCCCCACGGTCTAAAAGCCGGATTTGACTCCTCTAAAAGGGTGAGGGGGGCGGCGAGGGGACCCGCGCGTCCCGCGATCGCCGCGGCCCACAGCCGGCGGCAGTCCGGGGCGTCCTCAGAGCTGCGCGGCGCCCGGCAGCCGGCGCAGGCGCCTCCCCTTCCCGTGCGAAGCGTTCACTTCCTTGCAAGGTGGTACGAATCAACCCCGAGCGCGGCCAGGGCGGCGGGGCACGGCCAGGGCCCGGAGCCGGGCGGGGAGCCCTGGCCGCCGGGGCGCCCTCAAGGGCACCCAACGCCGGGCGGGGGGCGCCCAGAGCATCCTGCGCCCCAGGCTCTTGGACCCCGTGCCCACAACGCCTTGCCCGCGCCTTCTGCCCTTAGTCTGTCCCGTGCAAGTTGCACGAACTAAGCCGTTTTATTTATTTTGGCCAAGATTTCGTGTTTTCCCATGAATGTTGTAAGTGGCCCCTGCAAGACTGTCACGGGTTTCCCATTGGGAAAGAACATATATATTGGAAACCAGAGGACCAAATTCCCAGAGCACATAAACATTTTAAACTTCTGGGTGGGGATGCCGAGGGACTTAATTGAATTGGAGACGTTGGCATGATGTATGAAGACCTCTTTTTATAACCCAGCTAGAAAGATCTGCAGTTCCATCGTGTCAATTTTCTTCCTAATTGTTTGTATTGACCAAACAATCAATTCACTTTTCACAGAGGGACCAGATTACATATTTTCCACATATTTTGTGTAATGAGCAAAGTCCATCATTAAATTTTTATTAAAGGTATACATTTTAATAATTTTTTTTTTGTTTTCCACTTACCCATTAATTAACCAAACTATAAAAGCCGCGTAGTGCCCCTCCCCAGTCAGATCTAACCCCCGAAACTAAGATTGCGAAAGTGACACAGGTATTTTTATCTCAAATGTCGGACATTCCTCATCCAAGGGTAGTTTGTATCCACGTGGGTGCATGTGTGTATGAATGTACAAGCGGGGGCGGAGGGGGAGACTTACAGGTTTAAAAATCTGCAGGAACTAGTGTCTACTTAACTTGGCTTACAGCACATGGGTTTTACCCAGTATCAGCCGGTGGGTTGCAATAACAAACCCCTCAACGTCTTTCT